>NC_138596.1:12254867-12342106 GCF_964289735.1 Phaethon aethereus | reverse complement strand
TGCCGGCCGAGGCGGCGGCACTTGCAGCTCCCGCTCCCCGTTGCTCGTGGAGCCGTGTCCCGCTGGCTGCAGTGCCCAGGCGATTTCAGCCAGGATCTGGCCCATGCAGATGCTGCTGCCGGCTGCAAGTGGCCGTGATATGTTTGCATTGGGCTCGCGGCTAAAACGATTTCTTTCTTTTAATTTCATTTTCAGAAACTATTTCTTTTCCGCCTTTCCTGCCGCTGCTGCTGGGGCAGGCGGAGCCGGGCTCGGGGGCTAGCTGCCTGCCCGCAGCGAGCCCCTGGGTTTGAGCAGTCGTGTGGAGAAGTCGCCGCAGCCGCGCGAGCCGGCGTTGCAGTGAGGAGGGTGCCTGGACGCCCTGATGCAGAACATCCCCCGAAGTCTCTGGCCCGAAGCTGGGGGAGCTCTGGCCCTGGCGGCTGCGTGCGGAGCGGGCAGGCGCTGCGGTCCTCGGGACGGTGTTCAGGGCGGTGGTGAAGAAGAGTCCCACAGGCTGCATGGTCCTCGGGGCAGCCCGGGCTCCCGGTCACTTGTCATTGGAACCAGTAGGGAGTTCCCTTAAGCGCAGCCTCTTGTTGACTTTTTCATCCCGTTAGGGTTTTGGCACAGGAGGAGTGGCACATGTACCCCGTCTGCCTGGTTTGCTTCCCTGAGCTGCTACATTCAAACCATAATTCACCTTTTCTCTTCTGACATT
The DNA here is from genome assembly GCF_964289735.1 of Phaethon aethereus. Taxonomy (NCBI): domain Eukaryota; kingdom Metazoa; phylum Chordata; class Aves; order Phaethontiformes; family Phaethontidae; genus Phaethon; species Phaethon aethereus. The sequence goes on along the minus strand of NC_138596.1, from coordinate 12,341,406 downwards.
TACTTTATACGGCATCTGTAAACGTCTTTGCTGGGTGAAAACCTGGACCAAAAGGCTGGACTCTGTAATGGTCCAAAACCCCAGCGATTACCCGTGGATCATACGCCGAGGCACCGTGCAGGCAGGTGGGCTGATGCCAGGAGCGGGCAGCCCAGTGCCGGGCAGACCTGTACCAGCAGCCGTGCAGAGACGGCGGCGGCAGAAGGGGCGGCTCTGCCTGCCCCGCCGGCCACAGCCGGCAGCAGCTCAGGCTGGGGGGCGAGCTCCCCGCGGCCCTGGGAGCCAGGACCGCATCCCCTGCTTTATTTTGCCCCCAAATCGGGCAACAGGCACCAGCCAGCCCGCAGCTCTGCTGAAGACCGGTAGCGGCCAAAGCCGGGCTGCGTGGGCTGGTGTCCGTGGTGGGAGCCCGGCTGGGCACGGCTTGCAGAGGCTGGAGCTCGGGGCTTCTCCCGGAGGGGATCTCGTCCTCGCCCTGCTGGGAAGGGATTGTTTAACGCAGCATCTGTTGTGGGAGCCGCCACGCATGCACGCCGTTTGGAGAAGCACAGCCTCACCAGGCAAGCTTGAAAGATGCCATCCACAGAAATGCAAATATTAAACCTGGCACTGATCGCAAAGACACTTGAATAGATGGGAGGAAAGATTTGCTTTAAAGCATGCGATCACCTGATATTTGGGCACTGGAGCTGTTACAAAAACCTCTTCTGCTCTTAAGCAATTGCTACGTGAGAAGCAAAGAGCGTGTGGCTTCGGGGCTGCCCTCCCTGCATCCGTAGCGGTCCTGCACCAAACTCCAGCAGGGAGCTTTGCTGTTTTCCATTAAAACTGTTTATCAAACAATAGCTATTTCTTCGTAAACAAGTCCGTAAGTGTTTATTACTATGTCACGATCAAAAACGCGTAGCATTGTGCTGTGTTTAATGGAAGAAAATGAACAGAGTGGTTTAAAAGCCACTCCATTAAGGAATGCTGAAGGGGCGAGAGGCTTTCCCAAGGCTGGCAGGTTGGGGTTGCCCCTGGCTCGCTGGGCGCGGACAGGTGCCTTTGCTGACATTGCCACCACCCATTTCAGCCACGCAAACACCCCGCTGCCATGCGGATAAGCAGTAAAGAACCGGCAGCCTTTGCACGACATGCTTGCAAACCCAATGTCACGCCTTGCAAGGAGAACAGAGCCCAGTCCCGCACCATTAATGTTAATTGAAAAACTTGCATTAACCTCGGTGAGAGTGCATGCAGGCTCATACATGAGAGACCTAAATTAAATGATTGTCATATAAGACTAGTGGCTTACGGGTCCTTTTTTTCGTGGGTGAACTAACAGCTGTCAATGAAGGGTGTAGCTGCGTTATACAGCTGGGAGCAAGAATATTAATTTGGTCAATGTGACTGTCAGGATTATCCTTAAAATGCATTTCCAAAGAGTGAGCAACTGTGACTGTCCGCCGCGGCGAAGCGTCGCCCTCCTCGGCGCGGCGGGAGGCGCCGGGGCTGCTCAGGGCTGAGCCCAGCCAGTGCCACCAGCTAACGCAAACGTCCCCGTCGGGCCGCAGGGGCACGGCCACGCCGGGCGGGCGCAGCGGCTATTGCCCGGTGCACACGCACTCGTGCACACGCAGGGTGGAGGGAAGTTACCCGTCAGCACCGAATTTGATACGGGGTGGGGGGAGAGAACGCTTTTCAAGTGAAAAGCAGCTTTGGATCTTTAATTAAAAAACAGGGTTCACAGCACCAGGGCATTGACTTCCACTAGTTAATCTCCATCACTTCATTTCACCACCAACTTCCATACTCTACAAAACTGCTGGAGACAATTTTTATTGATTGCTCTTCAAGCCGTCAAAAGCGTCCCTGGCTGATCATATGTTACCCCCAGACACCTTGTGCATTTCAGATAATAACTTGGTGCTCCAGAGAAGAAATGAATTGGATGTGCAGTCAGTAACTGTCCAAGTGAATCATGTTACTATATGTCAGCGGCCCAGGCTCTGACTATCATTTTAAGAGAGAGAAATCCGCTATTTTCATGGCTGTTTGAAATTATTTTCCAGATGAATAAGATATAACAACAACTACTTACAGTAAAGAATAATATGGAGAATCTATTTGCTACTTGGAAACAAATATTTCAAGTGTAATACTGTTTAATGTTATTTAATCTGTACAAACATGAAATTTTGAAACTAGCTTTCATGTAGTACAAAAATCTTGTGATGTGAGAGAGTGGGAAGCTGAAGTTGGTGTGGGTACTGGGGGGTATTTTGTATCTCATAATTGCAGATATAAGAAGACATACAGAAAATGAAACATTACTAAAATACTGTCGATGAATATGTATACTAATGCCAAGCATCAGCGGTGACTGTCTGTTTTGCATACCACGTATCAAAATTATTGCCTTTTTTCAGGTGTGTTAGTGTATGTTTCGTTGAGAATTGGTATAAATAACTGCAAATGGATTTTGTGAGGTTAAAAAGAAGCAAATAATTTAGAAGCCCTTATCAAACTGGTCAGTCTTTAACTAGATAAGACTTACATTTCTTCTAGAGCTGTATTAATGCTGTTTGCTTGGGTTTCACGCCGTACTCGTGACTTCCCTTCGTGCTGTGCTGGCAGACACTGCTCCGCACAACTTCTAAAGGGTGTTGAAAACAAGCCGTGAACATTCCCAAGGATGCCATTTTGAAAGCGGCCAGACGTCTTGCGAGGACGTGCCCGTGTGCGTGCGCTGCCACGGGGTAGCCGTGTGTCGGTGCTGCAAGCGTTGGCCCTCGCTTGACGGTGTCTCTAAGAGCACTTTTAAGAAAGACGTTCATGTAACCCAGAATGGAAACAACGCGTGAAATACCTACATTAAAAAAATGCAGCCTGTTCCCTCGTGCCCGGCGGTGGCAGGGGCAGCCGGTGGGCTCCGTGGGGCTCGCTGGGCAATGCCGGGCACTGGCATGGGGCTGCCAGCCAGGGAGCGACTCTCCGGCTCATGGGCAGCACGTGGCGTGCCCAGGAGCGGGAGCCGGAGCAGGCGCTGCCCTCGGGGCCGCGCTCCAACACGTGCCGCGCAGCCCGCGCCCGACCTCTCCCTGGCTGGCCCTGGGGGCTCTGGGTGCCCGGTGTCCCGGGGCGGACGGGGCGAGCCGCGGGGCGCCGGCGCCGCGCTGGGCTCTCGGGGCTTGTCGGGGCTCCCGGGGCAGCGCCCCGCTGCGCGCGCAGGACGGCGGAGCGCCGCCGCCCGCGCAGCCGTACCTGCGCTGCTGCGCGGACCCCTCCCGTGGGAAAGTCCTCTGGCACTGACAAATCTGCTGCAGGAAACCCCCGCCCGCCGCACAGCCGACGGAGCAGCTGTCCCTTTCACTGCCTTATCTCCTGCTTTACGGAAGACTAATGAGAGGGATTATTTGACTGATACCCGCCTGCTTTCCCCGTCCGTCACGTGCGGTTTCCCCTCCAAGGGCTGCAGACTCCATGCACGACTTTGCAGACCCCTCCCAGGCAGCTGCCTGCAGGCCCCTGACCGCCCCGTCCCACCCCAGCTTTTCACAGGGAAGGGCCCAAAAAGGATGCTCCCTCAGGACACAGCTCTCCAGCCTCTTGTGCAGAGCCCCACTGAGGGGCTGAGCACACGGCCAGGGCTGGGGCGCCGGCGGTGCCCAGCCCCGCAGCGCCCGTAACCCCACTCAGCCCGGGGAAAGCCTTCAGACCGTCCCTGAACCAGGGCAGCACGTCCCAGGACACGGCGGCCGCTCGGGGCCGGGCAACTCTTCACATGCAGATGTTTTCAGAGATGTGTCATATCTCTGTATTAAAGCAGCAAAAGTGACATACAAAAATAAAACTTTGTTTGGTGACTTGGAGGAGGTGCGGCGACGACTGCAGCTCTGTTATCAGCAGGGACAGCGGTCACGGCCACTTTTAACTACTGTTGTGTATTAGATCATCTCTATTACTGTTGAGTTAGTATACTGAAATGGTTAAATACGACATGAGACACAACTGTTGAAAAAGAGCAATTTAGTCCTTTGGTGGATGAAAAAAAGCTGAGGCAAACCGTATTTACTCTGACGAGTTCTGGAGTTTTTATGAGTACAGAGACCAGGATTTATTTGCCTCCACATTTGCATCCATTTCGTGAAAGCAGCCATCCCGCCTGGGTACCGGGAGCTGTTTGCCGTCCCTCACCGCGATGGTCCGTTCAAGAGCCCGTGCCTGGAGCGGTGATGCCCCTCCTGAGCACAGCCGCGTCACCGCAGGGCACCGCCGAGGCCTTCCTCGGCGAGTCTTCCCCCCTCTGCAGCGCCCGCCCCAGCGCGCTCGGCCGGGAGGGGTGGGACAGGCCGGGCACGCGCCAGCAGTGTTTCGGATTTGGCACAACGCAGCGCCACCACCCTCCCCCCCCCAATCTGTTCCCCGGCTTCTCAGCTTCCTGCGCCGGTCCCTGACGTGCTGTCACAGGCTCCCCGCGGGAGCTGGAAGCAGAAAATGCTCCTGCCACTCGCGATGGCTAAGCCTGCTCATGTTCCAGCTGGTAAGTCATAAAGAAATGGTGAAACACAACCCCCTCAGGGCTGCTGGGAGCTGGATCGAGTTTTTCCATCTCTCCCCAGAGACAGCTCTTTATTCTCACGCTGACAAAACTAATGGCCTCGCCAGGTCCGACAGTGACAAAGCAGCCGACGGCGTTGGCCCCACTAGTGCGGTATCATGTGTGACGGGGCCGGACCCCCGTCCTGGTCTGGGGACGGCTCTCTGCCCGCGTCCCCCTCGTGCTGACGCAGGCCCAGGCTTCTTGCAGCTAGAGATCATGTTTCCAGGTAAATATTTAATTTTTACAGGCACCCTCCCCATGCTTGGGCAGGCGCAGGCGGTCAGGGTCCCTGCACCCACCTGGCCCTGCCGCGGCGTCTCCCCACCGGCAGCCCCACGCCGCTCGCCGTGGCGCGTTTGGGGCCTGCACCGTGGAGGTCCGAGAAAAGCCGAGCGGGCACCCGCCGCTGCCGGGCAAGGCACCGCCACTGCCTGCGCGTCACCTCTCGAGGTTTCTGGCACCCGGCGGGTTCGAGCCGGTGCCACTCGGTGAGGCCGGGCAGGTGGATGCCTGCACGCGGCGTGCTCCTCCATCATTTAATCTGGAGTGATGCATATAGAAATTTAGATCAGGCAGCTTGACATCCCTGACTGCTGAGGCTGTGAATCGATGGCCTCTCTACTCCCTGCCGGGGAGATCGATTCCCCAAGCACAATGGATTGGTTTCATCACTTTGGTTTCACCTTGTCAAAGTCATGTCTGATTTACGTTAGTCTGGAGGGCAGATTTTAAGTATTTCATTGCATTTTGCAGTCTCGCGGCATGTCTTGCTGATCGCCCTGCCCTCCACGTGGCAGGAGCGCGCCTGGCACCCGGGCTGGACAGCAGACACCCCACTAATGGCGCTCGCCTTTTCCCAGGGAGTGGGGATTTAGCGGCTTTGCCAGCGCAGGCTTTCCCCGTGCCACTGCGACGCTCCCACCTCGGGGCGCTCGGCCGGGCCAGCGCTGCAGCCGTGGGACCCGACTTACCCCGCGTGGGGTGCCCCACGGCTGCCCCAGTGCACAGACCCCACCGCTCCGGCGGTGAAGGCAGCGCTTGGCCCGTGCACGGGCTCCAGCTGCGGTGGGGCAGCCGCTCTGCTGCAGCTCGGTGCGCTGGTCTCAGCGTGCGCGTCCCACGTGGATGAGGAGAGAGGAGCAAACGGCTCGGTCCGGGCAGTGCTGGGTCGGAGCATCCCTGGGAGTCAGAAGCGAAACGGTGCCAAGGAAGCACCTGGGAAACGTCCCTGGGACTGGCGTGCCCCGGCGGGCTGTCCCGAGTGGGGGGAGGCTCAGTCCAGCCGGAGCATTCGGTCCGGTCTGAGAAACAGCGTTTTGCATCCTCCACCAACAGGAATGAAAATACAAAATGTTACTGCAGCTGGCGCAGCCGTAAACTCTCCCTGGGATAGATGGCGGCCAGTCCTGCGAGCTTCCTAATGCGTCGTTGTTCGCAAAATTATTTTCCCGGTGCTTGGTTTGGCCCAAATTCTGCTTTGTCCAATTATACTCCTGGGTGAGTTTCCTGAATGTAACTATTGATCACTCTTCAGACAGGTTTTCTGTCTCTTCCGTACATTACCTCTGCTCTTCTTCAGGTAATCAATTATATTTTTATAGCTATGGGTATTAATCAATATACAGTAGCTATCTTAATTGATTTGTCTAAGGCCTTCAATCTGCAGCCCATCAGTTACCCGGGGGGGCCGGGGCTGCGCGTGTGGCACGGGGGCGGTGTGAGGCGTCCCGTGAGGCGACGTGCAGCGGGGCGCCGGGACAGCGCCGGCTCCGGGCCCTTTCCGAACGCCTCCGTCAGGTTCCTGCCGCGGTCCCCACCGGCCGTCACCGCCCTGACGCCCCCCTCGCTGCTCATTATCATTATTTATCTGTTATGGCTGCATCTGGAGGCCACAGGAAGGGTCAGGGAACATTCGTACAAAGTAATATTAGCAGTAATATTTCAGGGGGGAAATACATCTCTCCTGTTTTAAACGGAGCTAGGAGGGGCAAGTGGGCTGGGAGCCGAGCCCGAGGTCCCCGCTCCTCCCTCCACCTGGTCCATCTGTCACCCCGACGGCGCGCCCAGCACCGCGCTGCCCGGGGCGGCAGACGTTGCACACCGCCGGCGCTTCTCTTGATGCTCGTTAAACGGGTGACTTGAAGTTTTGCTACTTGCATGGACAACAATAAACATTTCTGATCAGAAAGGACTCTGGAGCTGCTCCTGCTCTTCTGGGGCGGTGGGAGAATGCGTGTTTCCTTAATGCAGAAGCCGCGTTGCTCTGCCCGCAGGGAGCCCAGCCCAGCCCCGCTGTGAGCCTCTGCTAGCGGAGCAGGGCACGAGGCGGCCGGCGGCACTTGGCTGGGCAAGTGCCAGGCTGGAGCCAAGCGGGCGTGCGAGGGTTAATTTGGGAAGATCTGTGTTGATAATAAAGCTGCTTTTTTCCTGGCGATGATATGATCGGAGCAGGGTTGCTATGGCAACGCTGGCTCTAGAAACCCCCGACCGCTGGCGGCGGCTGCCACGCACTCCCAGACCGGGATGCGCCCACCGACCCAGCCCCTGCCCACTGCACTGCCCTGTGCCCACCGTCCCATGCCGCCCCGCCGCCCCATCCTGTGCCCACCAGCCCATCCGACACCCACCGCACCGTCCCGTGGCCACTGACCCGTGCCGCACCTACCGCTCCGTCTCCTGTGGACCCCCCATCTCGCGCCCACCACCCCATCCTGCACCTCTGCCCCGTCCCCTGCCCACCACCCTGGTCCTGCTCAGCCCCCAGGGATGCTGGGGGTACTGGGCAGCCACCATGGGATGGGCTGTGGGACAGAGCCCCCCGCAGCAGCACCGGGCTGCTGCCAGCCTGCTTTCAGGACAGGCAGCCCTGCGCCGCCTCCGTCCCACCTGCCCTGCCCCTGCCCCGCCGGCACTGGCCCCAGGGCTTGGCCGTGCCCAGGCCCCCCGTCCCCGTCTCCTGGGGGTCCAGGCTTTGCTGTGTCACCCACTCCACAGACACCACTGGCCGGGTGCCCGCAGGGCCTGCGGTGCCCACGGCAGCCCCGAGGGCCCTCGGCCTTGGCGGGTAGGAGCTGGCTAGGACCCTGACCCCACCGTGGCACGGCATTCCCGCCCGTGGCCGGCGGCGGTGCCGAGCCCACAGGAGGCCGTGGGCCAGGCTGTCCTGGTGGGGTCTGTGCCCCACTCCTGCGGGGGGCTCAGATCACCCCGCGCCCCTTGGGGATGCCTCAGGGCCGCGCTCATCCCTGGGTCCGGCTGTTGCTGGTGCTGACATGGCACGTGACACGCTGTTCACTAAATCACGCACCCTCCTCCCTCCTCGCCCTCCCTCCCCCGCCCATTAATGAAATGAAATAAATTTTCCGTTTTTAAACATGAAGTTTTGAAAAAAAGCTGCAGTTCTGCGCGCAAGCAATTCCCACCGGGAGGGGAGAGCGAGGAGCGCGGGGCCCGTGTGCTAAATACAGAACAAAGCCTTCTGTCTGAAAATACCTACGAGGAGCTAACAAATGCTAATGACAAAATAATGTATGGGGGGTTTAACGCTGGATGCTTTTTATCAGCAAATTAGCACAGTTATTATGCTGTAAATGCATTTAACAATAATTTGTTTCAATAACTGTAGAACTGGTATTTTAAAAAATATACACCATATTTAGAGCACTTCATCCATGAAGGACCATTATTGTTTTTTTCCTCCCAAGAGAGTTATAAAGGTCTCTCTTACAAGTGAAAGAAATACAATCATCACCCTTCACAGTTCAGTTGTTCTCTTTTATTTTATTCAGAGCCATTTAAAGTTTGTGTTTTTAACGGAAAAAGAGAGAGTGTCTTTAAAGGGTCAGGGCTTGAGAGGGCTTGGGGACCCGTGCGCTGTGCTCGGGTTGAAATGGGATTGCTGGGGCCGGTGGACGGGGTGAGCCGCGGCGCTGCACGGGCGGGATGCTGGCACAGGGCCGGGGGCAGCCGACGCTCGCCCGTGCCTTGGGTGCTCCCGCGGGGGCTCGGCCTCCGCCGCTGCTCAGGCGGCACCGCTCACCCACGACGGCAGCTCCGGCATCGGCTCTGCGGGAGCCCTGCGTGCTAGCGGCCATCGCGGCCAGAGCCGGGTCTCCAGGGCCCGGGAGCGGGGCAGGCGCGGGGCAGGCGCGGGGCTGGAGTGAGACAGGAGCGGGGCGGGCGCGGGGCAGGAGCGGGGCAGGAGCGGGGCGGGCGCGGGGCAGGAGCGAGACAGGAGCGGGACAGGAGCGGGGCAGGAGCGGGGCAGGAGCGGGACAGGAGCAGGGCGGGAGCGGGGCAGGAGCGGGGCAGGAGCGGGACAGGAGCAGGGCGGGAGCGGGGCAGGAGCGGGGCAGGAGCGGGGCGGGCGCAGGGCAGGAGCGGGGCAGGAGCGGGACAAGAGCGGGGCGGGCGCGGGGCAGGAGCGGGGCAGGAGCGGGGCAGGAGCAGGGCGGGCGCAGGGCAGGAGCGGGGCAGGAGCGGAGCGGGCGCGGGGCAGGAGCGGGGCGGGCGCGGGGCAGGAGCAAGACAGGAGCGGGACAGGAGCGGGGCAGGAGCGGGGCAGGAGTGGGGCAGGAGCAGGGCAGGAGCAGGACAGGAGCAGGACAGGAGCGGGACAGGAGCGGGACAGGAGCGGGGCAGGCGCGGGGCAGGAGCGGGGCAGGAGCAGCATGGGCAGTGGTCTCTGGGCAGGGCAGGTGAGTGTACGCTCCTGCCCACACTTTGGCCTGCTGGGACTCGCTGGCCGCAGGGCTCAGGGCAGGGCTCAGCAGGGCTGTGGTCCCTGGTGCGGGGACATGTGCCTGAGGTCACCTCCCGCAGCCCCAGAACCAGGCAGGAGGTACGTCCCCTGGAATGAGCGCAGGAAGGAACAGAGCAGCTCAGCTACAGACATCAATTTTGATGAGCTGTTTGCTATAGAGTATTAAACGCCAATGTCAGCCGGTGGATCCCGTATTCCGAGGGCTGTGCAGGTGGGCCAGTCACCAGGATGATGCGGGTGGGATACCGGGACGTCTCCTCCGCCAGCGGGAGCGCGGGGTGTCCCAGGTCCTGCAGCGCCTTACAGACCGCCAAGGATGGAGAAGGAACACTTCTCACTCTTGAGACGGTGGCAAGGCCCAGCAGCCCCCACCTCCGGCAGCGCGCCCCGCCGCCAGCCCTCTCCCACGTGGCTGCACCCTCTGCCCGGCCCCCGGCCGCAGCCCCGGGGCTCTGCCCGCTCTGCCTGCAGGGTGGTCTGCGCAGGCGGTGCCGCTCCGCGCGGGAGCCGCTTGTTTACAGCCCGGCTCTTCAGTCACAAACCATTAAGGAAGAGAAACAGCTACATAGACACTTGCGAGAAATGGATTCACGTGTAAATCAGCTGCTTTTAAAATTTCACTGAGCATGAAAGTTCACCTTTAAAATCTACATAAACCACAGCTGTCCCCAGGGCATCCGAGGCATAATCCCGCGCAGGAGAGGAAACATTCACGTGTTTAACACAGGTACAGGATTGCCAGAAAGCTGAGCCTGCATCCACGCCTTCAAACCCCTTCCTACACCGGGAGGGTCAGGAGCCAGCGCCGGCCGCGGCACCCGGCACCCAGCACCAGGCAGTCGTGCGCCGCGGTGCCAGTGCCGGCGCCGGCCAGGAGGGCGAGCCCAGCCGGCCACGTGCCGCACGAACGCATGGGGACACTGCACTGTGGTCTGGGCGCCGCTCAGAAGAGGCTGCACGGTTTGGCTTTCTGTGAGACATGAAGGGGAGCCCCCAGTCTGCCGGGCTGCCGGCACCGCTGGCAGAGGCAGCCCAGCCACATGCGAGTGCTCCTCCGTTCCGCGAGGCCTTGCCGGGAATTCCCAAGCAACACGACGCTAGAAATGCGCGGCACTTTCTCAGGCCTGGGGATGAGTTTTGGCTGTGTTTCGGCTGGAGAGCCAGCTCGGTTCTTAGCTTACCCTAGCAAGCACTACTGATTTATAAAATCAAACACTATCTTTCAGGACAGTCTACTCACACCATAAACATCTGAAAGAAAATCCATCTCTTCACCATGCAAAACCACTGATGAGTTCATGAACTGTACCGTGCAATAAATCAGTTTTGCTTGTGCAGGAGAGCTGAGGTTTTTTAGGTTCCTAATAGGCACTCTGACAATGTGATTGCTCCATATTTCTTTGTAGCTGTCACCTTTGCAGGCCTGTCAATGCTCCTAATCTTTTTTCATTGCGATGTCAAGTTTTGGTAAGTGAAGAGGTGGGATGGGATGGGATGTGAGCGATACTGGGACCAGCTCCCTGAGTCACTCCTGAATCCTGTCCCCCCCGGCGCAAGCCCACCCACGGGCTGCTGCCCTGTGGCGGGGGCTTGGGGCGGCTGCGGCACGAGGGCAAAGCAGCATCGCTGCGTGCGGGTCCAGCACCGGAGTGTCGGGACGGCCGCCTGCCCCAGGCTCCCCTCCCGGCTCCCCATCGTCCTTCCCCTCTCCCTGCCCTGCCCTCACCAAAACCGTCCTCCGCCTCCTCCTCCTCCCACCAAACCCGCAGGCGCAGAAGTGCTGTTCCCGTCACAAGACAGCAGCTCTGAACTGCTAATGTGTACAAGAAAACATACTTTTAATATTCAGCATCTGGATAGACAATAAAAACTGGGACAAATAATGTAGTTGAGGCAATTACCTTAGCATAAATGTATATATTATTTATAAATGGCTTTGAATATATAAATAATATTGATAACATTTGCATGAGTAAAAAGAGACATAATTACCAAATGACGCCTCAGAGCAGCGGGTCCTGCTGGCTGCTTGCTGCCCTGATTCTCGTCCTGGGGGACCCTGCCCCATCCCTCTTTGGGTGCTAAAAATACAACATACACAAAACCCAAGCAAACCAGTTTAGAGAGGCGAGCGCCGCCCGCACGGCCTGCTCGAGCAGGTTTGGCTGGGTTTGGGTGGGATCTTAGAATTCAGTGTTTCTCGGGGTTGTAATTCAGGATGGGCGCCACAGCTCCGCAGAGGCGAAAGCCCCCCGTCCGGCAGCGTGCGGCCCCCCGCAACGCCCGGGCACCCCGTCCCCGCCGCCAGCACTCACCACCGTCCCTCGGCGCTGCTCACGCCCGCCTGCAGCCGCCGGCGGGCAGGGTTTGCCAAGCCGGCGGCTCCGGCCGCTCCAGCCCGACCGAGCCCGTGGCGGGGTGCGGGAGCAGCTGCCTGGGCGGTGATTTACTGCCCGGGCACTGCCGGGGAGACCACGACGGCTGCACCCGCCTGTCCCGCCAGCCACCGCGCGCTCACTGCCGGCCTCGCTGTCCCCCACCAGCCGCTGCCTGCTCTTCCCCTCCGCTTCAAGAAAGGGCCAGGAATCACTGTGGGCTTTCACCGCTTTCCAGCCTTCACCGAAACCCACGAGGAGCTTTTGCGAAGTTAAATTCGCCAGCAAAGAGAAAACATGAATGAGAAGAAAACGAGCCAAGCCCTCGCCTGCTTGCCGAGCCGCCGCTAGATGAAGTTGTCTGAGCCTGGCGCGTCCCGCACACCACACGCGGCTCTTTAATAAAATTGGCTGAGATTTGTTGATAAGCCTGAAGCAAAGTCAATGAGAAGTGTCAATCCCGCCGTTCGCGGGAGCCTTCGGGGGTCAAGCTGCTTCCTTGGTATGATCATCGTATCAAAGATATGTCAGCCGCGCGTTAACTGTTTTCTTATGAATCGCGCTCGCGATCAGACACGAGACGCAGATAAACCAAAGCAAAGGGGCCGGAGCAGAGCTGTGCTTTGCCAGCCCGGGCTCGTGTTGGCCCGTGGGGCTGCTACAGTCGCAGTGACCAGGCCCGGGCGGCAAAGGCCAGCCGGCGGCAGGGGGGTGTCCGGGGGCGACGGGCGGGGGGGCCGCAGACGCTAAATCCCGTTTATCCCCGTGGGTGCCACTGCGTGTGCCAGGCTGTTCCTTGTGGGATGAGCACCTAATGGCTGTACAGACCACACTAAGTGAAGCTGAAAGAGAAGAAATCAAAAGAAGTGGGGTCTAATTAAGTATCAACCAAGATTTATGCAACTTTCTCTCCCCATCATAAATATTAATAAGGAGCAAGCAGTGGCCCCGTGCAGCAGGCACTGTCGAGCCATGAAGGGATGTTAATTCCAGGCTCTTTGAGATGGACTAAGCATAACACAGAGCCTCTTTGATTTGGAATATTCCTTGGGTTTAAAAGTTAAATAACACGAAGGGGGATTTAGTGGGTAGTAAACCATTAGTGAGTCTGGGATTTAAACTCCAGTACGCATGTAGTGTATTTCACGATTGCCAAACTGATTAATGGAAGCGTTGCTGGAGGCGCTCCCTCGCCAACGCCGGCTGCATGCCGCTGGCAGGGTCTGCATTGCTGGGCCGGCAGCGGCGGGATGTGGGGCTGCTGGGGCGCAGGTGCCACGGGCGGCAGCGGAGGGGACCTCCTGGGACGGGGAGCCAGAGCCGGGGCACCCAGGGCTGCCCCCCTGTCCTGCACACCCTGCAGGCAGTTATTAAGGGTGACACAGCCAGCCTAAGTAAGGACTTGCAAAGCCCACTAAATCTCTAGCCATCCCTTAAATAAAACTTTATGCTGGCTAATAAATTTTAATGCCACTTGTCAGTGCTTGATAACTGCAATCATTTAATGGAGGAGGAGAAACCCCAGTGCTGGAGCGCAGCGGCTGTGCCGTGTGCGGTGCCCGCAGTGCCCACAGTGCTGCCCCTCTGCGTGGCTGCTGGCTGTGTCCGCCCAGGGAACAAGCAAATCCTGCCAGTTCCCTCCCTCCCGGCAGTAAATTGGTGTGCGCTGAGGAACCGACATCTTCTAGGGCTGGAAAACAACTGCAGTCCGAGGAGAGGAGCAAAGGGCTCTGCAGGTGACGTTCACACTGAAGCTTAATGACAGCAACACCAGTGTGACACAGCTCACTGTTTCACATGCACCACATCTGCTCAGTTGATGTCTTGATTTTCTCATCCTCAGACTGCGCTGCGTGGTGCAGTTATGAAGTCTGCTGGCAGCCCTGACCATTACGCAGCACAAACCCGCAATTTCAACGCCACATTTGCGTCCAGTTGAGGATAAGAAGTGTAAGAAGCGTGTCTGCAAGGGTGAGGTCTGGCCCCTGGCATAACGCACACAGTGGGGCTCTGGCCCTTGGCTGCAGCTGCTCAGCCACACTGCAATAATAAATAATGATAATAATTATTACAGGAGCAGCATGAATTTCCTATCAAATTAAATCACACAATGAATAATTTTCATGTTTTATTAAACAAAAGCCTCTCTGAAGAGGTTTGATGGTGCCACAGTGTCTTTTGGTTTGCCACAGCAGGGCATCGTGACAGACCGGAGCGCAAGCCTGCTGTGGAGGGAGGGGGGCACGGATGGCCCCTGCTTCCCTCCCTGCTTCCGCGTGCCCACGCTGTGCTCACGGTTTGCACAGCCCCGCAGGCAGGCACAAGGACGCTGCTGCACCCCTCTGAGCAGCGGCGAGCGGACCCTCCCCTCCCGCACTCCTCCGAGTTTCGGCAGGGCAGCATGGAAAGCTCAGGTGGGAAGAGGGGGCTGTCCCCGCTCCACCGGCCAGAGCTGTCGCCACCAGCCGAGCCCGGAAAAGGCTCCGTCCCCAGCCGGGGCAGGAGATCTGCTTAGCCGTGCCTGTGAAATCCAGGCCTCATTAGCACGGCTTTAAGCCGGTCTGAATTAGCACGGCTTTAACCCGCTCATCCTCTGGCCATCTATTTTAGGAAACACATAAAGCCAGGGAAAACATATCCCTACGTGGCCTCCAAGCTGAGCCACCGTGTGAGTGTCGTCCCCTCCCTGCGGCGGTCTCGCAGCACTCCGCAAGCCCTGCGGGCTGCAGCGCCGGGGGCAAACCTCCTGGCTGGGTGGGCCTGTAGGAACTTGGCTCGGTCCTGCGCTCTGCCAGCCTGGTGCTTGAACCCAGCCCCTGACTTGGGCAAATAATTGGGTTTTGTTAATTTGCTGGTTGAACAGGGAGCGAGGAGAGTAAAAAGCAATTTATGCTATCTCAAACTGGTAATTTTCAGTGTGTTTGGGGATAGAAAATAAAAGCATTTGCTTTTGGAAGAATTAAATGTTGTGTTTGGGATTTGGGGGGGGAATTGTAAACAATAATCAAAAAAGTTTTCAATTTTCAGAAAACTGCATTTGAGGCCAACAAATTTGTTGTATTTCACAAAAATATTCCATAGTCTGGGAACGGCATTTTTCATCACTAATTCAAAACACTTTCCCAGCTTTACTCAGGACCCTGAGCCAGGGTTAACGCCAGAGTTTATCCAACTGCAGCATCTCTCAGCCTCTTCCCATGCATGCAAGAGGCCGCTGGGACCTGGCTGCATGGCCAAGGTAGTGACTGCTGCTGAGAATGGCAAATCCCACCACAGCCCCACTCGTAACCCTGCCGATCGATGGTCTCGCTCATGGGGTATTCAATTTTTTGGGGTCTGCGTTGTACAGTGCAGTAACGGTTATGGTTGAGTGCCTGCAGGGCCTGGCCAGCAAAACCGAGTCAGAGGAGTCACCTCTGAAGGTGGCGTGTGGGAACAGATGAGGTTTAACTTGCTGGACAGGGAAGCATCATGCAGGCAGGAGATCCGTGTGGAAAGGATCAGCTCGCTTCGCATAATAGCATTTCCTTCCTCCGCTCGCCTCACATGCCGCCTTGCAGCACGGCTGCACACTGAGATTTCATGTAATTTTGTTTTAGTGCAGAATTTAATGTTAAGTTTAAATATGTAATTATCTTTAATTGAAATTACATCCATGCTTTTCATTAACAAGATGCAAAGAGTGAGCAGCGTAACGCAGAGAGATGCGAGATCCAGGCTGCACGGCGCACCAGACCAGGTTTGCGCTGCCCTGGGCCTGCGCCGGGCCGAGTCCTGCCAACTCGCACAAGAAGTTTCACCGGCGGGTGCGCGAGGGTGCCCAGGACCGGGGGGGCCGAGCCCCTCCGCCCGGCAGCCCCTCCGCCCCTCTCCCCGGGCCGGGCAGCGCCGGCCCCGGCCGCGCCCCAGCACCGACTCGCCGCGTTTGCAGGGTGCCCGGGCACACCCCCGCGCCCCGGGCTGCCCCTGGCCGGCCCCTGCAGGCGCTCCTGCGGCCGCCCGTGCCCCGCGGGGCGAGCGGCGCCCGAGGCCGCCCCGGCCTCGCCGGTCGCCCCGCCGGGGGGAGCGGGAGGGCCGGAAGCCGCCGCCGAGCCCCGCGGGCGGCCTGGGGCCGCGAGCCCCCGCGCGGGCGCGCCGCCGGCCCCGGGGCTGCCGCCAGCCGCGGCTCCCCGGGCGCTCCCCGCCCCCCCGCGGGGCCCGTGCCCCGCGCGGCGCCCCTGGCCGCGGAGGCGCGCGGGGCGGCGCGGGGCGGCGCGGAGGCGCGCGCCGGCTGTGGTCACCAGGGGGTAGCATTGGTTCGGCGCTGCCGCGCCTGCCGCCGCGGCGGCGCACAATGGCGTCCGCGGCAGCGCCGGGGTCCGCCGGGGCCCCGGGCAGCCGGGGAACAATGCGTGTCCGCAAGTGGCGGCAACGTTGCGTTTGGAAGCGACCGCAGCCCCTCCGTCACGTCGCATGGAAGAGATCATCTGTTTCTGCGTCCGGTCCTTCTCAGACCTTGAGGTCAGCGATTCAAGCGGACGTTAAACGAATACAGCAAGACGACGTTGTTACAGTCGTCTGGTGGCTCTCCTGAAAACCTGTTGGTCCTTTCAAATTCTCGTACTTCATTTAGAGCTGCTCGTCAGCCAGCTTTGTTCCCTCGGTGAACTCCGGGCGTCCACCAGCACACCTAAATAGCAGCTTTTAAAACACAGGATGGTGCATGATGTATTCTGCATCTTCACAGTTCCGGCGGGATAATCTGGTCCCTCACCCCGACACCGGTTGAAAGGGCATGCAGGTGAACCAGCCCACGTCGCGGCAGAGGGGGTCCCGGTGCTGGCTGTCATTCCTTAGGAGCGCCGGTTTCTGTGACGAAAAGAGCCGTATTGCAGCAGCCAGCACTTGCCACGGACCTTGGTTCAGGCTGGGAAAAGCATTCTACATTTTTGATGCAATATTTCCTAATGTTTCACCCAACAACCCATAAATTTCAGAAGAACAAGCCTATAAAGGGTTGGTTTGAGGAGAAAAGGACAGATTGCTACAGGCTGTAACTCTGCAGAGTGAGAGGCCTTTAAAGAAGCTCTGGACAAACAGCGAAAGAAGTACCATACCTGCACGGGACCGTTCGCCAGCGGACGGAGCTCGCCCACCAGGCGCACGGGCTGGATGCTGCCCTCCCTGCTCGAGGCCAGGGGAAGGCAGAGCCCCGTCCTGGCTGCTCCTCCAAACCTGCCTCTTCTCGGTGGGCTCGGCTCCGCGTGGCACGGGGACGGATCCTCGGTCTGCACCAGTCCCCCCATGGCAGTGGCAGCGCACGGATAACGCACTGCCTGGGGACAAACGGGGCGGTGCAAAAATGGCACGAAGGCTTCATCAAAGGAGCTTTCTGAGTAGAGAGCAGAGCACAGCACGTTGCCGGGGCAATCAAACTGAGGACACTTCTTACCCCACCTAACCAGCTAAATTTGAATTTCTCTAAACAATTATTTTAAAAGCACGGAGAAAGGCCTTTCTGTGTGTGAATGGGTACATTGCTCACTGACCGTGCTCCATGAACTCAGGTCTTTGTTGCCACAAAAGCAGTTTCTGTACCTTTTGCATGCGCAGTTCCTATGGATTTACACTAAATGCTCTTCAGACTTGTTAGTAACAGTCAGCGAGACAATCAGCACATGCTAAAACCCTGCTCTGACAGTGCAATCAATTAAATATCAATTAATCAGTTAATCAGTATAGAGGATAGACAGAACAATGCCAGCGGTGGCTAGTTTCTAACCCTGAATGTTTCATGCCAGTTCCACATATGTAGCTTGACAGGTATGTCATTTTTTTCCGAGGGAGTTTCAGACAGTGGCGTTTCCAATCTGCGGGGCAGAGCTGGGCCAGCGCTGCAAATGCTTTCCCACGTGTACTAAATAACTCCCTTCCTCCACATCACCTGTGTTTGCGTCTTCTGCCGTGGTCATTTTCAGCCAATATCCTTGCAAGGGAAATTTAGTAATGCTCCTGAAAAGCGCTTTTTAAACTCAAATGCTCAAACGTCCTCATAACTGCGTAACAGATCATCAGTGTGAAGTTCTGTTGATGCATAGTTGTAATGCTGTGTCCTTGTGTGAGGTAGGACGAATGAAAAACAAACCATGCATCCTGTATAACTCGGCACCATCAGGAATTCCCACTGCTGACCTCAAGCTTTCCTGTCCTGTAGAGCCAAGGCTTTATCAATGCAAAAAATCACAGAGATCTTGGATGAAAAAAGTTTTCAAGAATTTAGGAATTTGCTTCCAAACAGGAAGAAACTAAATTTGCCATGGAAGCTGTCACAAATTCCTCTTCCAGCTGTGGAGATAAGAAAGATGCCAAGATCCCGGCGTACCAAATCTTGGCACTCTCCAGGAGTCTGGCTGATACGTGTTTCTCACGTGCTCTGCACAGCTGAAAGGATCCAGCAATCTCCATCACGGCCACCCCAGCACCCCACTGCCCTTTCCCTCCTGGGGATGCACTCTGGCCCTGGGGGAAGCCGCCCCACGGGTCGGCACGAGGTCTCCTCTTCCTCTCGTGCCGGAGGTGGCTCCTCCTGCCCTGGGGACCCTGGCCCCAGTGGTTGTGTGAAATGGTTCCGCAGCACTGACATTTGTGGCATTGGTGCTTCGGTCCTGGGGGAGTTGCTTGAGCGGTTCTATTTCTAAAGCACTCCTCCTTGCTCTTCCTTCCTCTCCCCTCCGGTCTGTGACCGTTCACACTAGAAAGTCTCCCCATCTGCATCCTTTCGCCCTGCAGACCCCCGAACACTTCTCACAGTAAAGCCAGGACAGGTGGCCCCAGAGACCTTTTCACCTCGGGCATGTCCTGCCTGTGCCTTAACCTGATTTGGATGTGTCTGTGATGTGAGTGATACACCTACCCAGAGCCTGAGACCTCCAGAAGCCACTGCTCGTTTCCATAGACCCCCATAAATGGATAACTGGCTCTTTTAATCTTGTTACTAAATTGTAATGGAATTATCCCTCTAATCCTTTGGAGCAAGAACAGAACTCAGCCACCAATATAAAATTAAAAAAAAAAAAACCCTACAGTAATCATAGATTTTAAAAGTATTTATTTTGTGCTGCTCTCAGATAGGCTCTATATAAAATTTTATTTCAGAGGAATAATGCCATGTAGTGCACTTTGTGGCTGCACTGTGATTAAGTCCTTTTTAATCTGCTGTGTATGTTGAGGTGCAGCGCTTTCCCAGCACAGCTCCCTCCATGCCAGACTCTCTATTAATGGGGTTACCGTCTTATCGGAAAGAGGCAGAATTACCCAGCCACAGGAGGTTTTTACTCTGATCTGCTTAGAAACCCGGGCCATTTCAGGGCAGGGAGGGCTCAGGGACGGTAAGCCTGTTTCTTCCTCAGGACCATGTGCCCCTCACTGCTCTATTTTCTTGCAAGGAACTTTCTAGCTGGTAAATCTGTTTAGACTGATTGGTTCCTGCTGCTGCTCTGTCTGTCTGTCTGCCTGCCTCACCATGGGCAGCAACTGGCTGCTGCCAGGATGGGCAGCCAACACTGCTGGCTGTGGGACGGGGAAGCAAAGACAGAGCTGGCAGATGGGTCAGCAAGTGGCCGGTAGCTGAGGTGGCCTGGACACTTACGCAGCGAAAGTATGTTTGATGGAAGAGATCATTGGCAATAGGATGGGGAAGTGCAGTTGGCTCCGGAGCCCAGGGTACCTGGTGCCATCAGGAAAAGGCAGCTGGTGCTGCCACGGTGCAGCGCACGGAGCCATCCTGCTTGTAACCCTGCTGCAGCGTCCTCCGCCTCGCCAGCATTTTGCAGTAACAGGTCCTGTTCATTCCTTTTCAAGCGTAGCTCCCAAGTCTTGACTCTGAGAGGTGGTGGTGAAGCGGGGAGGGGACGAGGGCAGCAGAGGCTGTGGTCAGGACAGGCAGAGCGCGGCGAGAGCTGCTATTCTTCACGCAACACGAGGAAAATCGTTTGGCTGATGCAGAAGCATCCTCTGGAAGCAGACGGGGTTACAGACAGACACACGTCCCCGTGCGGGCGCAAGGACTCGTAGTGGCGTTTGTGCAATGCGAAGGAAGAATCGTCGGTGTGAGGGACCTCTGGTCCCAGTTTGCTCTGCGCCTGGCACGTGGGGCGAGGCGGGGAGTGAGAAAGGAGTGGGTTGGGGATGTGCTAGCGTCTTGTCACAAAGCATTTGCTGACCTTTCTGTAAATATTTCTCAGAAAAGGCTAAATGCCCGGGTCAGTTCAGAGGGTGCTGTGCTGTGATCAGCACTTTGCCTGGGGCCACGGCCACGGCTGCCTTTGACAAATAGCAGTTGACCTGAGCCACTGCGGGCGCAGGCAGCCGCGCGGCACGGGGGCAAGCCCGGCCCGGCAGCACGCTGCCGGCTTAAACGCCATGGTGTGCGCCTGCTGCCTGCCGCCTTCGAGGGTTTATTTCTAACGGCCATAACTTTGTGCAGTGGGCAGATGATATTTTAGGGAAACTAATGCAATTTAGTCCTTAGTAAAGTGAACGCTGCAGAACACAAGACGTTTATGAAATGCCGTTTCTCACCTGATGACTTTGCCTGCATTTTCTAACCCCAAATTACAGAGGCCTTATCCATTCACATTGCAAACGCCAGACATGAA
This sequence comes from Phaethon aethereus, assembly GCF_964289735.1. Lineage (NCBI taxonomy): Eukaryota > Metazoa > Chordata > Aves > Phaethontiformes > Phaethontidae > Phaethon > Phaethon aethereus. Next base: position 12,321,048 of record NC_138596.1, on the reverse strand, counting down.
GTGGAAAGAGTAATTTCATGGAAGGTCATATCATCTGACTTAAAACAACATTACACGAGGGCAAAAAAAATTGTTTCACGGGGATTATTTTAAACATGAAGTGTAGTCCTTCTTTTTTTGTCATTTGATAGCAGAAACTACTGCGTGGAAATTAAAGCCTGGAAATTCACAGAGTGAAGTCTCATAGACCAGATCCCTGCAAATACTATGCTGCTAAACACAAACAGCTGAAGAAACACCATCTTTCCAAAGGACGTACTGCGGCTGGCACGGCATTTTATCAGTTCTACCAATCCATGAAAAATCTGCCCTGGTTTCTCACATCAATTTAACTCTGCATCACCAACGCTTGCGTTGGTGAAAATGAAGCTGATGTGATGGAACCCGGTAACAAATCTTGACGACAGGGTTTGAGCACAGGAGGCTGCACTAGACAAGCTGGGCTGGAGCGAAGCGCCTGCGCAGAGCAGCCCTGGGTCCTGTGCACGCTGCCCTGGCCACGTCTGCGAGCGAGCAGTCCAGGGGGAGGGAGGCGAGAGAAAGACTCGCTGCACAGCGAGCCTTCAACACGCTTTCCTTTTCATGCCAAGTACGCGGCACGCCAGTGCTTTCCTGAGCGATTTTCTGTTCCCACTCTTACCCAAACGCTGTCTGCAACTGTGCATAGCTGCTCGCTGCTAGGGCTCACCTCTGGCGTGATTACTACCTGCTAACATCCCCCTCCTGCTTCCCAGAGACGCAGACACAGGGAGGGAATTTGCTGAAGGTGGTGTCAGAAGTTCAACACCCCCACGGCATCCAAAACGCTTGAGAAATGCTCAGGAGGTTGGCACGAGGGTCAAGGATTCAGCATGCCTCCCCACTCTGACACAGACAGCTCCGCGAGTGAGTTTGCACGGCGGTTGTTCCATTACGCGTGTGTGCAGGAATGTGTGTGCGTGTGCGCGTGGGAATGCCGTAGGCCCCCAGCCTGCGAAGATTTATGTATGTGCTTAACTCTTAGCAGATGAGAAATCCCATTGAGACTATGCATGTGCTACAGGTTAAAGACAGGCATAAAGCTTTGAAGAGTCTAAATCTTAGATTATAAAGCTTACAAATTTTAGGAGGGCAAGGACAGCCTCTGTCTGTACAGCAGCGGTGTCTTGCAGACAAGGGTCAGCTTCTGCTGCAGTTGCACCACCTCACCTTCATCCCCCCGGTGGGTACCAGCACGGCAGGACTGCACCAGCGTGCGGCCCTGTGGGTGCCAAGCACGGCTCGGGGAGGGTCTGGGCAGGCTGGTGGTCACGGTGTGGGCATCAGGGGAACGCATTTCTCAATGCACTGGCTTCAACAACTCAAAGGAAGGGAATGCAATGAGAAACAGATGATACATCCATTTCTCTTTCGGCACTGGAGCTCCTACACTCATAAATGGGACAGTGGAGCGAGCCGCAGGCTGCTGGCGATGGTTGCCCAGGAGAGCTTGCCAGGTCCCGGGGCTCCTCGTGGGCATTGGCCTCTCTCCTGCTGCCTTAGCAAGGTCATGGGGAGCTGATGCAGCAAGAACGGAACGCAAAAAATAGGGACGTGTCTGAGCTTTGCCGGAGCTGCCATGCTCAGACGCGGCTGGTGCTGGGCGGCAGAGCCTGCGGTGCGGGTCCGGGGGTCCCTGCTGGCTGCCAGCCACCCAGCCCCGTCACAGGGAACGCCGTGGCACGCGGGTGGCACCAGCCATCCAGTTTTGCTTGGAAAAATTTCAAAAAGACAGGGCAAGAGGAAACTATTTCTTGCTACTCTGTATTTTTAATTCATATTTTCACAGCTCTGCCTGTCCTAAATCCCAAGCAGATGGTGCAACTCAGCCCGTCTCCTCCAGCAAGGATGATCCCCGGGGCCTCCCTGCAGAGAGTGTACATTTCAAAGGATAATTCCACGAGCACTTCTTACCCTGATCCGGAGCCTTCTGAGCATCCGTATACTTCATCACTCTTCACACAGACCTGCCCCTGCCTTGCACCAGCTCCCACTGAGGTTTCCTTTTCTCTTTTAAAAGGTAAGCAGAGTCACAGGCTCTTAGAGGCAGCCTTGGAAGCAAAGGTAGCTGTGAAACACAAGAAGCAAAAGTAAAAAAACGAAAAGGAAAACAAGAAGAGAAAAGAAGGAAAATTCCTGTTTGACTTCCCTGATTTATGCTACAGAAATGGGAACCATCCCGCCACCTTCCAAGCGTGGAGGCAACCCCAGCCTGGGTCGAAGCAGGGGCAAGGGAAGCCCTTTACAAAGCGGCCCTTTTCCCACACCCGCAGCACCCTTTTGTGCTCGTGAAGCATTTCTGCACTAACAAATCCCGTTTGATAATTGTGTCGCAAAAGCCTCACTCTGAATATTTAATAGAATTATTGCTAGTTATCAGCGCAAGCAGGTGATAAATCACAAGCCGCCTTTACCCAACACCAGGCAGAGCCATTACGGGGTTTCAATCACGTTTCCCACCCTGCCCCCGTGTCAGGATGACCATGAATTAAAAGAGAAAAACAAACAACCTGCCCCCACCTCCCCGGGAGTCGTTCCATTAAAAAATAAAAAGATAGAAAAACGCTTACAGGCGCTGGCCTGGGCCCAGCTGTCCCTGAGTGCCACAAGCCCAACTTCCCGGTGCCCTCGCCCCCCTCTGGCGCCGCGTCCCCGGCAGAGCCCTCCGGCTCTGCCCCCCCGCCGCGTATGAATGAGGTGATCTTTTAGCTGCCCTTTGTCTTGGAAAAAAATTAATTCTCATTTGCATTACCTCGACTAAATGTCACCCACCGATATTTTGTTAGACATTAGCAATGCTGGCAGAGAGGGGCACGGGATAATTGCGTTCTGCCTAGCGGTGGGATTTACATAATTTCAGACAGCAATTAAAGAATCCCTGGGAATTTTTTTTTTCTCTTCCAACCTCTCCTACAAAGAAAGTGTTCGTTTACATTAAGCGCTCAGCTCCTCGCTGTTCATTTGCATAAAATTAAAGGTTTTTGTGTTCTGGAACAGCAGGGTAACATTTAAAATTCCGTTTCAAAAAGCTCACCTTAGAATAATAAAATGTTAATATCATTTCACGGGCTGAAGAAGGTTGCCAGCTGCCTTTCACTTCAAACTTTTATCCAATACTAACTGTTTGGATGGGTGATTTTTTTTTTTTTTTTTTTTTTTGTTAAGATATAAACTTTCTTGAAAAAGTGTAGGGATATAAATGTGCCTACCGATGGGTCTCTGCAGGGCTACTCCAGAGCGGAATGTTTGTTTACTCCATAGTTTTTTAATTAAAAAATCATGCAAAAGAGCAGCAGTGGAATATTATAGGCTTTAATGTGCCGTCATACTCCAGACTACGAGAGGAAATGCAATTTGGATCAAAACTCTTTCATTTGCTTTCACGGAGGTGGAAAGTGGCACTCCAACGCGAGTCTGGAGCACGAGCGAACTTCCACGCCGAGACTGCGTTTTCACGGCCCGCGCAGCGCCCGGTGCCCGCGCAGGCGGGAGGGCAGGAGGTCCGGGCAGCAGAGGTGGCGTCGTGGGAGGACAGCTGAGACCCAGCCCCTCGCTCGAGGGCTGGCGGGGTCCCCCCGGGCCCCCTCCCTCCTGCAGGCTGACCCGCACCCCGGGGGAGGCGGAAGGGCTGGCGAGGAGCCGCTCTGGCGCAGCTCCCGTCACTCGGGCGCGCACCCGGCCGCGCACCCAGCCGCACGCTCCCCGGCACCCCCGGCACAGGCACCCCGGGCAGGGGCCACGCAGCCCCCGGCTCACAGCCGCTGCTCCCGCCCACAGCCGCCGAGGAGGAGGATGGCAGCTCGGAGGGGCTCCGCGCCACGCCGTGTGCTGGAAGGGGCTGGGAGCAGAGGCCAGAGGCTGTCTCGGCTCCCAGCCATCAGCTGCCTTTATTCTGAGCACTCTATCAGCACTGAATAATAAAAAATGACACGTCCATTTGAGGATGACACTGTCAAGATCCCCGCATGACCTTTCTCGTATCACCAGGGTCGCTCGTGCCTGGGAAGAGTTGTCAGCACCGCTGCCCATCCCATGCACTAAGGGCAGAGGCCCCAGCAAGGCATGTCACGGCAGCGGGGGCGAGGCTCTGCAGGGCTCTCCCACCACGGCCACTGTGGCCAGGCAGGGAACATCCCACGGGGCTGGCAGCCACGTCCCCTCGCGGGGGACGCACCTCCCACCCCCTTACGCAAGCCCTGGAGACACGGAGCCTCTCCCCCACCCCGTGACAACTCAAAAGTGGAGCCAGCTGCACTGCAAAGGGGGACCACAGCCATGGGGGTGCAGGTGACCCGTGCTGCGCGGCAGCGGGCTGGCGCGGGCTCCGCAGGAGGAGCACCCTTGGCCCTGGTGCAGCGCTGCGGGGAGGCTGCTCTCGTCAGAGCCGTGGATTCACCCCCAGGGCAGCAGCACGCTGTCACCTGCATGGTCCCATGTGGCTTCAGCAGAGGAGCGATGGCAGCAGAGAGGAGCCTCAGTAAATCACGTGCATGATGCGCGTCCTGCAGCAACTGCACCACTTGCAAGGCAGCAGCAGTGCTGCTGGGATGGGAGGGTGAGGGAACGACGCTGCAGCGTGGCTTTCACTGCAAGGTGAGGTGGCAAATGTCCTGCAGTGAGGATGGGACTCGGTCACAGCGGATCAGGAGCACCTGGGGGGCTCCAAGCGCTTAGGGGCAGCTCATCCCACGCTGGTCTGAGATTCAGCTCGGGAGGAGACGCTGGCCTGGGCCCAGCCCCTCTCCTGGCTTCGCTGGCCGGGGCGGCAAAGCACAGGGGCCATGCTCGGCCAGCATGGCCACAGGGACTTGCAGGCCGGAGGCCCTGGGAAACGGGCTCCGGAGATGTAAGTCTGTGTGGCTCCTCCGCGCCTGGAGGTGGGGGAGCGGGGATCCGGCGGCCATCCTCTGCCAGCCACAGGGCTGGGACAGAGCCCGAGGCACCGGTCCCTGGCAGCCGGCTGGCACGAAGACGCATGACGCGCTGGAGCGCGCAGCGCAGCTGGCGTGGCCCAGGCTGTGGCGCTGCCAGGAGCGCGCAGTGGGGCCAGCCTGCGCCAGATGAGCCCAGCGCCTGCGCGAGCCAGCGCGGGCCGGGAGCACGACCGCGCCGCGGGCCTGGTGCCTGTGCCCCACGGTGACAGCAGTGGCTGGCGGGTTCTCCCGGCTCCGAGCACCCTCCAGGCCCGTGGGGCAGGGCAGGGTCCTGCATGGCCGCCTGGGAGGCATGGGGTGGGCACCCTGCGCAGGGGTGCACCCTCTTTTTTAGGGCATCGTGCCAAAAGCACCCGCTCAGCCTCTGCCCTGACCCCGCAGGTGCCAGCCGGGGCCCGGGACTGCAGCACGCAGGTGTCAGGCCACCCTGCCCTGACCTGCAGCACTGGTGGGCCGGCGGGTCCCCACCGCACCCACGCTCGCCCTTCCTCCCCTTGTCAGCCTCGTCCTCACGCCTCTCCCCAGCACCGACACGGCTCCTCTGCGGCCACCGCCAGCCACCCGCCCTCGCCCCCTCCCACCAGCATCCCTCCCCCCGCCCCGTCACCGCTGCACCTCCCGGCCACGGCGGCGGCTTCCCTTACGGAGCTCATGAAGCCGCTGAGGCAGGAGATCTTCCACCTGGCCGTCCTCTTACCTGCCACCATTTGGGGCTGCTGTAGGATTGTTGCAAAAAGTATTTCATTAAAAATGAATCCGAATCCCAGCCGCTGAGTTATCCGACTGGTTCACAGGCAGGAGAACATCGAGCACAGACTACGGTCCCTGGTGCCCATGTTTGATTCCTGCTTTAGTCTCCAGGCCACTGGAACTCCTACCTGCCTGCCAGCAAGTGCCATTTTTTCCGAATGATTTGTACAGGGAATCCACACCTTTGCAGCTACAGCGGACATGAGCGCAGGACAGGCTCAGGCTTGTAAGCATCCAGCTTGCCAGCAACCCGCTATAAGTGTTTTCCAAACAGTTTTGCGTCTCTGGGAAGCGAGAATTGCCATTGTATCCATGTAACAATGAATAAAAATTAGGATCAGGATGCCGTATACTTCACATGAGAACTCACAAGTAAAACGTGCCAGTCTGGTGTCAGCCAGCGTCTTCATCACCCGCGTCGCCTCGTCTGCCAGGACACGTCCCTGTTGTCCCGGGCTTCTGTGCTCCCCACACGCTCCTCCTGAGAAGTCTTAAAGGCCAGCACAAAACCTGACTGCTGTGGGTAAGCAAAGCAGCGAGCAGGCAGCAAAGCAGAGGATGAAGAATAAAATGTTTTTCTTGGGGAAAAAGTGGAGTAAACCACCCCCCCATGAACGCCCAGCGCAGGCAGCAGCAGAGCTGGGAGGCACCAGGCAGAGACCCCCACGGAGCCGGGCACGCGCCCCCAGCGAGACGGGCACCGGGCACCCACGTCTCCTCCAACGCCCCAGCGCCCGAAAGGACGAGATGCTCTAATTTATAAAGCAAAAAATATTGCATTTTTTCATTGTGAGTATTATTCACACCCGTTGTGTGGGACTGGCAGGACTGACGTCGTCCCGCTCTAAACGACCCACGGGGGCTGCTGCCCCACAACACGGATGTGTTAACACTCATCGCCCGGCGCTGCCGCCCGTGGGAGCCCAGAGCATCGCACGCGGACGCGGTGCATGCGCAGAGGCACGGATGTGCCGCCGCGTGCTGGGCTCAAGGATGCAGAGACGTGCGTGTGGGTCGTGAGCGAGCTCGACGCTGAGGAGCAAGCTGTGGGTTTGTGAACTGATCAAGACCCAGGGCTCCAGCCTCGCAGGAAACATTAACTCTTCAGAGGCTGTTTGCCTTCCTGGTGAAAATGAAAAAAACTTAAACAGGAATGAAAGAGATTTGCTTGGTAATTTCCCTTAGGACAAGTCATTAATTAATTTAAAAATTTTTCATTTAAAAATTTATTTTCATTACTTTTACATTATTTTATGACATCAGTAGTAGCGCATAATGTCACCTGTCATACCATGTCAAGTCATGTCATAATAGGCATAATGGTAGTAGAAGTGCATAATATTACGTGTCATATTGACACAATCAGTATGTTCTATTATTATTGACTTTGTCAAACTAATTACACCACAGACAGGAAATACTTTGCCCTAGAAAATAAGATTAAAAAGGTGCAACCTATAAAAGAATTGTGGTTGCAAAGTGAAACAACTAATTTTAGGTATTTTCCATGTATTTGTATGAAAATATTTAGACTAGCATATTACGTCATGTTATGCACTGCTACATGTAATTCCATGAAATAATGGAATAAGAAAAATTAAAACCGTCCAAGTAAAATTTTCTGTTTGAAACTATTTTAATTTTTCATAATAAACAATTCTCAAAACAAAAATCAGCAAGTCCTTCTATCCGTGAAACCTAGAAGTTCCCCTTATGAAACGCCTGTGAGAACAGCTATGGAAACAGAACAGTGCTCTGGAGGAAGTTCCCCGACGGTTCCGCAGCGTTTGCGGAGCAGCAACGCCGGCGGCGCTGCCCTGCGGGGCCTCAGGCGCCGCATCGCGCGCATCCGTGCGACAGCCGCGCGCCAACACGCTCCCGCCCGCCCGCGTCCGCACGGCCGTACCCGCGTCGCCAGAGCCGCCCCCTCCACCTTTGGGCTCACACCGAGCCCGCTGGGATTTCTAATTGACTTGACATGTTATAAATTGCCTAACTTGGTTGTGATTGCTGTGAAGAATGGTACTTTAAAGGACTCAATATCTGTATATCTCCCTTTGATAAACATTGGTTTGCTGAGCTTAGATCTTATTTATTTACCCTTGGAGCAGGTTCATTACTATGTATTAGGTAGATATGACATATTTATGGAAATATGGGGACTCTTTATGGAATACATTAAGATTAAATAAATCATTGACTATGTGGTCAAGAACTACAGCAATCCTGATGAATGATTCCATGATTTTTTTTTTTCTGATCCTTGTATAATTTTAAAAGCCATCCGCTTTGTCTTCCCGGACTCCTGCAGAATATCCCACACCACCCCTATCGCACCGGGAAACGCGAGATGCACACCTCTGCTTGGGAAGAGAGCTCCAGGTCCCAGGTGGCCCAGGCCCTGCGTGAAGGGCGGGGGGAGAGGCGCCTGGGAGACCCCCAGAGCGCCCAGAGACCGAAACCCAGCCCCCGGGAACCTGCTTAGCAAGCTGAGAAATGGTTGCGATTTCCTTATCCCACGTCATGCCATTCACTGTAATCTGCTGCGTGCATCCATTAGCCAATGAATTTACATATCTAATGGTGCATTTTCACAAATTAGTGGTAATTGCATTTAAAACAGCTATTTTGATAGAAATCAATGAGAGCCACAGCTAACGACATAAGCACTATTTCACGTGTCCCGTGGCCTCATTACAGACATTGGAGCAGACACGCAGAGCACAAACTGCAGAGCAGCAGTGCGATGCCACCGCAGGCTCAAAGCAAGAGGCTTTTCTGGTGGCCATAAACCAGCCAGGCTTAAACAGAACCGAGCTCCTGCGCGGGCTTCGCAGCCGCCCGCTGGCCTGCGGTGTCCGAGTTCTCTCCCCGCCCTTCCCAATCCTGCTCGTGCTTTACTAGTTGCTGTTTGCAGCAGCAATGCCGGCTGCAGCGTAAAAACGGCATCGGTGCGTGCGACGACGTGGCCCAAAGGGCCCCGGTCCGGCCCCCCCCGCCCCGTGCAGGCAGGGCACCGCGCCAACCCCGGCAGAGGCTGAGCCCCGACGCGAGCACGCGCCCCGTCGGCACCCGTGCCACGCGCGTGGGGCCAGAACTTGCGGGGAGCTCGCGGGGGCTGTTCTCCACCGCGGGGAGCACCGCACTCATGCGCAGGAGCGCCTCGGGCTCTTCCTCCTGCATCAGGTACGTTTGTTTTCCAGCATCTTTGCTCCTGTTAAATACTTGCTCCCCACGCTGCCCCCCTGGGCTGCCGGTGGTCCCACGGGGGTGCGAGGCAGCAGGCACGGGGCTGAACGCGGCAGTGGCCAGCGTACCTCTGCACGGCACGCACCGTGTTTTCCTTCGGCTCCGGATAACTAATAAAAGCCTATAAATACTGAGGGATTCTTAAGGATAGTTAAGTAGCAAACTATCTGTTGATAATAAAATTTGCTTTCTTCTCACAGATATCCAATTTGCCTACTATCCAAAGAAAGGAATTGGGTGTCTGCTTCCTAAATTGTTTTAATCTCTGGCAAAGAGTGCTTCTGGCAGAGTCCCTCAGCTGGAAAATAGGAAATGAGTTAGAAACAACAGACAAATGTGAATAATGCAGAGCTTAAGGTGTCTGATCTCGATCTTGAGAAGTGAAGTTTGAGTAGATTCCTCAGTTCAGCTGCATGCGACCGCGCTGGGAAGGAGAGCACCCTTCCCGGGGAGGAGCAGGGGTGCTGTGTCAGGTCTGGTGCGCTCCCACCCGGCTGCCCGGCACAGGGGCAAGCGGGGACGCGTCTCTCCCAGGGAGAGGGGACACGGTGCCGCCTTGTCAGGCACAGGTGGATGCCCACGCCACTGGGGACCGAAGTGGTACCGTAGGCTTTAGCAGCTTACCCCGGCTTTAACCGAAGATTTTTTCTTAATCTTCGCTTCTGAGGCTTTTATGTGCACCCCGCTACTCTGCCCCCGCCGATACCCAGCAGACGCGGTGCTGCCAGCGAGGCCGGTGTGTGCTGCCGCACCTCCGATACGCCCACCTGGGTGCCGGGCGCCCGCACCCCTCACCTGCCCTCCGCACGCTGCTCCCCGCCTGTACGTCTCTGCCGTCAGACTGCAGCTTTGCTTTATCCTTACAAATATTTTCTCAATAGATCTTCAAACATTTTTCCACAAACAGTCTTAAAGGATTTCAAGAAATCTTAAAATCCTGGGGAAAAAAGCCTTCTGCTTATCTCCTGGCAGAGCGGCTCTTTCCTTCGTAACCCCGTTACTGACGTTCACATCACTGTGACACTAATTGAACTTTTTTATGCAAAGAGGCCCTTGGGCAAAAAATTGCCCCCCGCACACCAGGATAACTCCTGCGGCAGCCGCCGCCTCCTCCCCCCCAGGCCGGAGCAGTGCCGCGCGCTCGGGCTCTGTCCGTACGGAGACCGCACTGGCACCTGCAAAGCTCGCCTCTGGAAAACTGCCCCGTGCCTTCTGCCTCCGCGGGGCAGCGGGATCCTCTGGAGCCGGCATGGGATTTTTGGAACAGACACCGTAGTTATAATCGCAATCTTTTCTGCGAGGACAGTGCTCTCGGCATCGCACACGAGCCCTGCGAGTGCCGCCCTGAACACTAAAGGCAATGCTCTTTTCCATCGCACTAAGTGAAACAATTCAAACCGGGAAAATCTTGATAAAAGTTTAATTAGGAAAACGGACTCCATCTGTAACGTATCCCCATTCTCCCCATGTATTAACCCTTTTGCCATAAATCTGCCACCCTTGAAGAAACCTGCCTTCCTCACAAAACCTACTCAGGGTTCACATTATTTTAATCAGTTAGAGGGGTTTAATACATTATTGATTTTTAGGAGAATTGAAAAAGCTCCCGTATTAAGTCCAGGTTGCTTATTCTTTCTGTATATGACATTCAGGTACTTGTGAAAAATTATACCAATTATGAAATCAGCCATTTACTGCTTCAAAGTGCAATCAGTTGTCACACTGGAAAGCACTTGCTCCTGAATATTATTAGTTGGGCTATGTGCACAGGAAAGTGCTGAGAGGAAAGACTTTAACCAAAGGGCAATTGCATGAAATTTACTTAGAAATAGCTATTTATCACCCTTGGATTTCCTACTGTTCAAATCCGCTGCAGACACTTTATGGAATGAAACAGCCATCTCACCAACGTAACTCAGCCAACTGAGGGGGTTTTTTCCTCACTGACATTAAATGAAAAATTTAGAAGTCATTGTAACAGCTTAAAGATGCATTATCCTTTTTGATGTGCAATTTTAGCTTCATATCAAAAGCCATATAAAATAACCCCCGCACAAACACAAAAAAGGAACTTTTAAAAGTTTTATGACATGTAGTTCATCTTACCTTTTATGCATCTAACAGGCACCGCTTCTCCTGCTGTTCTCAGAGACCATTGCGTGATTACCACGATGGGGGAGAAAATATTGCCATAGCAGCAGCAAAACCAGCTGAAGGAAGGATTAGTCTCTGGAGCCTGGGAAATGGAGGGGGAGAAGCTGAGCACCACAACGCCAGCAAATTCCTCCGAAGCCCAAGTGCGGTGGAATTGCGGGAGAGCTGCCCATTAGAGAAGCCTTCAGTTGTGTCACAAACTGCCACCATTAATGGTTTTTGCTGCAGGCAATGAAGTGGGAGGGAACATAAATTAAAGAGGGTACATTCAAGAGATGTTTCTAGCTCAGTAAAGATGTCTTGTCCACTTGTTTTCCAGAGTGGACAGGAATTTTAGGTCAACTTCTCAAGGCAGGAATGGAACTGGTCAGCCTGGGAGCACCGGTGCAGTACCATTAACGTGCAGGACTCGCATGTATTTGATTACTGGTAGATGCAACTACCACTCTTGTTTGCCTCCCTGGGCTGCAAAGCACAGCGCAGGGCGAGTGCAGCCGCCTGCGCGCCTCATACGCAAGGTGCCGCTTCTTCCTCTTCTAATTTCTCCAGGTGAAATACACAATAGGAATGGAGCCACTGGGCCATTTCCATGTTGGAAGCGTGGTCAGGTGGACAGTGGTGAGTCTGAACACAGAGAAATAGTGTTCCCATAGGAAAATGGGAAAGCAGCTCCTGACCCACCGGGTCTTGAAGACCTAAACCCGGAGCGGAGTGGAGCCCCTGTACCTTTGAATATGGTTGGCTCGTACACAGCAACAACACCCAAACCAGCCCAAGGGTTAGGAGATGATGCAAGATGCTTCCTGCTTGCAGGTCTCTCGGCTCCTCTCTGGAGAGGGTCAAATCCAGGGACGAAGGAAGTACTGAACCAGAACCAGTCTTACCTACATGGCAACCAGATCTCCTGCCAGGTGGGTTAGGGACCTGCTGGTCCCACCGGTGAGGGCTGGGCACCCACCGTTTGTTATCAGAGCCGTGCTGGATGAGCCAAGGAACCACAGGGATCGCTTCTGCTGCCTGGGTCAGCACGCACATCGCTTTGCTGTGGCTCGCTAAGGCGATCCTAACGGGCTTCCTGCGAGCGCATGCGTTCCACAGGCAGCTGAACCTGGCCGCGAAGCATTCACCCCTGCTTCCTACGGGGCCTGGGCACGTGCCACCTTTGCTTAAGAAGCCACACAGACAACCATGGGCAAGGTTTATGTTATTTGCCACAGTCAAACCCCATGCTCCAGAAAATGAGCAACTTCACAGTTATTCTGTTCTAGAATTTCAGGGCCAAATCAAGAAAGGGAAGAGGAGGTGCTGAAATGAGCTGCCTTTTCGATACCCTTCAGTGTGGTGCGGGTGCCTCAGATGTCTAAGACACAGCATGTTACAAAATGCACCGACAATAGTCTTAACAGGTGATGGCAACCAAGATCTAATAGCCTGCTTTATAGTACAGAAATAATGAAAAAACAGAACACTTACTATATTTTAACTTAGCAAAAGGATTGTTATAATACTATTTAATTTAATAAATAGTAAAGTATTTATAAATGAATCATTTCATAAAGTGTTACCAATTTCTCCACACACAATAATATGATTTGCACAAACGTTTGTCCTTGAGGCAATAGAAATTTTCTTTGCAAATCAATCGTTACAAGGATTGTAATTAGTATCCGTTAAGGCAGCTAGCAGTACCTGTAGCTGTATTTCTCCCATAAAAGCCCCAATTGCTGCAAGCTCTCACACAAAGCTAACGACACAGAAGGAAAATGCGCATGTCATCTAGACTATTCATTTTAATCAGGCAAGAGTGATTTTTTGTGGCCCATTTGATATGACTTTTACACAAGATACAACCTCACTCCACAGGGGCTGGTGGAAAAGGTCAACACTGCTTTATAAAAATACATTTAAAGGAGTTTAGAAAAGCAAAAACTACAGACAAGGACGAGCATCGTTCAGGCAGAGCTGCGCGTGTAACATCTATCTAGTTATTTCTGAGAAATTTATAAATCTACTAGTTTTAAATGACCAAAAATTAAAAAGTCAGGGACTTATTTTCTCTTAGCTTCTTTCCTTAATAATGGGATGCAGAGGAGAATTGCCGTGTGATGGTACACATTTGAGTTAAGGTAGGTTTTAGCAGATACCATTCCTTCAGAAAAGGTTTTACACCCAAAAGCAAGCCCAGCACAAACTCCTGCACCCTGCCCGGCCAGGAGGGCAGAGACCCCACAGCCTCGGCGAGAGGCGTTCGAGGCTGCGGGCTCCCGGCACTGGTGCTCGTGCCCCGCGAGGTGACTGAGCTGCCCGCAGAGCCCTGGGCGCCGCGGCTGCTGGCCGAGGAACACCATCCCCACGGGGGACCCCCACATCCCGAGGGACGGTCCGGTCTCGAGCCGTCTCTGGCCAGCGCTGGTGAGCCTGGTGTGCCTGCCGGGAACCCGCAGGAGCGGACGCTGCCGATACCTTGTGTTGAAGCACAACCGCATTCACGAACGGCTCGAGGTGCCCGGAGGACCTGCGTTATGATGGGGAGCAGGACGTGGGGCTCACCACGCTCGGGGTTGTGGGTGTCCTGGCAGCGTGGCCGTGGGCCGGAGAGCAACCCACACCCGGCCCGAAGCTGCTGGCCTGTTTGCGTGCTCTCACTGGAGCAGCACACAGCCGTGCCAGCTCCCTCATGCTTAAATCAATGCTTTCCAGGCTCTGTCATTATTACACGCTGTTCCAAAGCAGTGTTTTGCTGGGTGCAGTTTAGCTAATACTGCTTTTGATGATTAGCACTAGCGCAAAATAAAATTAGGGACTCTCCCGTGGCCAGCAGGAGCAACGCAGGCCATCCCCAGGGAGCCGGGGCTGCTCCGAACAGCAGCACACAAAGGCAGCCCTGCACTGTCCTCTGTCTCCTGCTTCCCCTGGTAGTTAAACTCCCATGCCAGGGCTCTGCAAGCAGGCTGGCAAGGGCAGCCTGCCTGGGAATCCCTCCCGCCCAGGAGCCAGTGAGGCAAGAGCCACCATCCAGTGGTCTTGCTCTGGGGCATCCCACCCACGGGTGTCCCGCACCTCTGCCAGTGGCCATCACAGGGCTCTGGCACCCCTCAGCACAGCCGCGGCCTCCGCAGGGGCAGCTCTGAACCGAGCCGGGTGTGGGAACAGGAGCCCTTTCCTCTCTTGAACGCAGGCGTCAGTCAGGGGCGTCTATCCGTCGGGGTGCCTGGAGCACCCCCGTGCCTTCCCCTGCACTCTAAGTGCCACCAAATAGCACAGCAGGGGCTGGATTGTTCTGTGAGTAGGGTCTGAAACTCCAGCTTTAGGTCCAGGTTCCAGCATTAATCATGCCATTCATCATCATTACCCACAGTCACTCCACTCGCTGCCCCAAAGGCAGCAGCAGGGGCAGGGGCTGATGCACTTTGATCCTTTCTCCCTCCAAAGGAGGGGAGGCCAGGCATCAGTAAGATCATTGATCTGGAGCATTCGCATGTCCTCCTGCGCAAGGAGGAGGTTAATTTATCACAGGATGGAGAAAACCCAGTCTTTAAATTCCCTGCTTGCTCTTGATTAAAGAAAAACCTGCTACGTTTGCCAAGCCATGCTCTGAGGACCCAACTGCAGTGGCTCTGTAGCAGGGTACAGGCAGCCTGTCTTCCAGGCAAAGACCCACTGCGTGGAACCAAACTGACCCCTCCTTCGCTCCCTGCTGCAAGAGCACCTGGGACAAGGCGCCAGGGCTGCCTGGTGTGTGGCTCCGACCCCACGGCAGGTCAGCTTCTGGACCCTCACACTCTCCAAAATGCGTAGAAAAGTATACATACAGGGAGATGGTACTTCAGAAATTACCTCTCTTCTGTCCAGAGAGAAAATACAGCCCCAAGGCCAGCACTCACTCGGGTCCTCTGGCCCCTGAGTGACAAGGCAGTGGCTGCGCTGTGTGGGATGGGGACCAGCAGCCACACAGGCCTGCAGGACACTGACGCTGCGGCCAGGAGTGCTACCCCCCATGCTGCCAGCTTACTCAGGGTCTCTAAACTAAGTGCCTGCTGCTCACCTGTCCTTGTGAGCACTGGACAGGAGGGTGCTGCAAGGGCGAGGCAGGCCCATGCTGCGGAGTCATGATGCAAAAGAACAAAGCTGAGTGTGGCGAGGCTTCGGGTGCCAGCTGGGGCCCCGACACCGCAGAACGGCTTCAAACACGTCTGCCGGAGAGCCCAGCTCAGCCGGGCTGGCCGTGGTCCAAGGCTGCCCTGAGGGCAGAGCAATGTCTCTGGCACAGAGCACGACACTGAAGATGCAGCTGGCAAACCGAACCATCACCCGGGCATCCCCGTGCAGCCCCTGCGGGGGCCGGGAACCATCCTGGGCCCGACAGCCATTGCACAGCGGGGAAGAGGACACAGGCGAGCCTCTGCACCCACCTCCCACTGGCGACCCACCGCCGCAGGTGCTGTTGTGCCAAGTGCTCCAGAGAGCAGGAACAGCCAAGTCCGTCACAAACCTGGCTGCGAGGCTGCCTGCAGGTCTCCTTGGCATGCTCCAAGAGGTGTGAGTGGAAGATTAATCTTAATAATCACTGTCCTCATCTTGCCTGGCCCCATCCAAGCCCAGGCCTCCCCTGAACACGAGACGTGCGCAGGTCTCCCCGCACGCCCCAGCCTCCGCGCCGTGGGGGGCTCCGCAGCGGAGGCTGCACCCAGCCTGCAGAGGAAACCCACATCCCGACTGCCAGGCTCGGCAGCGCCTTGAGGCTTTTCCCCTCCTGTCCACAAAGTAAATGAAGTGGGGAGAGTAATACAGTGCGCTCTCGCCGAGACCGACAAGCCTGTGCCTCTCCTGGAGCCGCTGTGCTGGTATTAAACAGACAAGACAAGCCTGCCGTCAGTTATCGGCCAAAAAAATAATGAAGGAACAAGTCGGCAGAGCAAAGCCAAGTCACCCGAACCAGCCAAGTGGAGAATTTAATTTCTCACGGGTTCCCCAGCAGTGAAGCGTCTCCATGCCGTGGCCCTGCACGCACCGACAGCTCCGACCCAGCGGCCGCAGCCGCGCCGTCGCCCATGGGGCTGGGGGGAGCGGATGCATGCCCCGGGGCCAGGGGAGCTGGCGGGGAAGGGGCTGCCCCGTTCTCATTTTCTAGAGCAGGGCTTGGTCATCACGGGAGACGGCTCTGCCTGCCACAGGGTGTCAGGGGGTGACACTTACCCGCCTCCACGCGGCCAGCAGCCTGGGCTAAGCACACAAAGCAGCACACGGGAGACCGGCGCCCTGGGAGCGCTTTCAGCCCAGCAGCAAAGCAGCCAAGGGCAGGGAGGTCCCAGCAGACACCTGGCCCTGCACCCTCCGCGGTGTAGAGGGGCTCCAGCACCATGGGTCCCACCAGCAACCGGAGTGCACTGGGGAGCTGGGGGCCCTGTGCTGCCAGGCATGGAAAACCTCGTGTCCTGGCTGTGTTCCTGAAGCCATCAGTATTTCTTCAGTTTGCAAAGAGGGTGAGAGTTTACAGTAAATTAAACTGTAAAGAGATCCTGATGCCAACTGGGCTGCCTGGACCGATTTTGGGCTCAACCCATTTGAGTCCTTTTCAATCCCTTTGCTTCCAAAAAACACTTCTGGGAACTCATCCCTGGTGTCACTGCTCTGCACTCAGTATCACAGACAAGCCTGGAAAAACAGTGGTCTGGGGCAGCCCCAACAATAACACACGTGCAGAAGTAGAGGAAATAAATCAGCCGCTAGAGAGGGTAAACATGCTGTCTCCTGGTGCGGGTTAGTGCGAAGGTACCCATCTCCTTAGTTACTCATCCTCGGGGCAGAAATACAGGGCTGAGCTGTAAACCAGATGGGAATTGGCTTCAGTCTCTCCTCCTGTTTCAGCATGTGCTAGAGAGTTTATTTTTTTCTTTACATTATCACAAGTGTAGTCTTGATGAGAAGAAAACCTACAAAACTACTCATCATGCAGTGACCATCAGGGTACCGCAGCTTGGCCAAATACGCATCTTTCTGGGCTGATGCACAAATTTCAGATCCATTTCTTGAAGCATTTTGAAGTTCACTTTTGCAAAAGGGGAAGAGGCAAGATGCTCCAAGCGTAATAGATCTTTTAAAAAAATACAGCTGAGGAGCATTAAACTGAAATTTGTAAGAGTTCAGCTAACAAAGGTCAAGACTCTCGTGGCCAGCAGCTCGTCAGGCTCTCCCCAGGACCAGGCACCCCAGCCACCCCTGCTGCCCGCCCCGGGGGGCTTTCGCAGACCCGTGCCCAGCGCTGCGAGCGGCTGCACGGGGTTTCGCGGCAGCGCGGTTTTCCGGAGGTTGTCCTCTCTACTTCTGCCAAGCCGGGACAGAGCACTCCGGGACACCAGCACCTACCAAAAGCACCCGCAACTGCGGCAGCCCCCCAAGAGCTGCGGGCTGCCAGGGCGAGCGGCTCCTTGCCGGCCACGGAGCAAGCCCCAGCCAGGCACTCCCCCACCCAGCGCCAGCGGGCAGGGGCTCACGGCGTCTGGCAGCCGGGCAGCGCTCCCCGCGCCACCGCGGGGCTTCCCACCCCGTTTCAGGGCTGCCGACAGCACCTGGGCAAAGCGACACGGAAACGAACGGGCTGAACCAGCCGGATTCTGCCTGGGAGAAATCATGCAACAATTTTCAACTCTGCACAAACATTTACAGCCAAGTTATAAACTCCTGTAAAATGCTGACAGACCCTTCGCTACAGCAGTGCTAGCAGGTGCCCCATAATGAATGTGTTGAATGACCTACCAAGCAAAGTTATTGAGGCAAAAAGCACCGCGGTCATTCAACAAACAATTAGAGAGTGTCCTGGTGGGGACAGCATACTAACAAGGGAAGGAGCCCTGAAGAGCTGAGTAAGCATCCTGCCTTCCCCCCAAATTCCTCCTCTTCCCAGCCTGGGCTCTGATCTATAGCGTGACTCACTGGAGCTCCAATAAAGCTTCGGCGATTGTTATGCTAAATGAGAAAAAAAGTAATTGCCTTTCCCCCATCTAGAACTCCAGATATATAACTTGGAGAAATATAATTAGCTGCTAACTTCAAAGATGCATTGGAATTTTTGTAATGGGCACTGAGACCCTGTATTAAGAAAAGCTAAAAGAAAAATGATACACTCCTTCTTGTAAATGGAATAAGACTTAAAGGTTTTAATTAGGATTTGCTATGCATCTGCAGCTAGGAAAGCAGGAAAAATACCCTCGTGGTACCTTACTGTTTGAGAAACAGACACTGGATAAGAAGCTTTCTGCAAAAAAATATTAATAAGAGTGACATTTTTGTCTTATGAAAAAAATAATCCATTATTAAAAATAAACTGTTCTTTTTACTCTATTTAAAATTAAATTATTTCAAACAAAGGGAGACCTTTGCAACAAGGGCCTGGGGCACTCACCTATTTGGAGTGGGAATGGGGGCACCAGTCACACAACGTGTCCAGGCCAGTCACGAGGAAAACGTGAAACACTTTCTGCATTAAAAAAAAAGGCACATGCCTGCAGCGCTCCTTTGTGTCCCCGCCTTGACTGCAGAGTGCTCACCTTAGGGTACCTCGGAGCCTCTTGCTTCGCCACGGGGACTCCCACACACCTTCCAACATGAAGCGTCTTTTTTCTAGACAGTTGCCTGCGTGTCATGAAGCCGGTTACCCACAGGCAGAGGAAGAGCTGCAGCGCGGGGCTCCTTCAGCCGGCTGGGAGAGGAGGTCCGTGGCCCCTCGCTGCCCCGGGCAGGACGCCAGAAGCAGCCGCACGAAGGGCTCCCCACAGCCCCCCCGGGCACGGCGTGGCCGCTCGGGGCGGGCGGGGGGCTGCAGGCTCGGGAGAAGGTGCTTTCCTTAGCGCAGTACCCCCCGCGCTGGGGTCACCCGCGGGCTCCTCAAGGCCACGGCTGGAAGGAGAGCGGGTGTTTTTCAGGCGAGGCTGCCGCAGGGCGAGGTGGAACCCACGCTGGGCCGCGGCCCGGCACACACAGCAACACACGTCCCACAGAGCTCGCCGCTTAAGCCTCTATTCGCCGGAAAGCGTCCTATGCCCGCTCCGTAGCGGCACCGCCGTGCCCGGAGAGCTTTATCGTTAGGAAAAAGCGCTCGCAAGAGGAGCGTAAAGCATTTAACAGCTAATCCCCAGCCTAGCTCCTTCCCCGCGGCAAGCGCAGGAGCCGGCGGGACCCCAGCGCGGGCAGCCCGGCCCTCAGCAGCACCGTGCTCGCCCCAGCGTGGGAGATGGCCTCCACCAGCCCAGGCGGGCACGGCCTGGGGCCTCTTACCACCGCGGCCCCGCCCCGATGTGGGGGCAGAGGGAACCGGGCTGCCTGTAAGTGTGGGGCAGAGGGTCCCCCCCGTTTTCTGGGTTGTGCTGGAGGCTGCTCTGCACTGGTATGTCATGCAGGAACACCGCAGTATTTTCTGTCTCTATGCTCTTACCTTGCCTCTGGGGGGTTACGGTAGCTATATTGTCTTTAGTATATGGGGGCTTTTGTTGCTGTTCTCTGTGCTGTGTGGAAAAAGCTCAATTAATTTCCTAAAACAATAACAAGCTTTAGTCTAATCTAGATTTTGACTTGTAAGGTTGAACTAGATTGTAGAAAAAAGTTATTATAAAATGCAACTGTAGTTAGCATTTTTGAGATCTGGGCTTGGAGCAACCTTTGGCAGAAATAAAGAACAGCTGTGTTTAGGGAAGAACAAGACTCTCTTTTCTTGTATCTGTTTATAGGGAAATTGTCAGTCTCTGAACTCCTCCGTCGCTGTAGTCCTGCTTTTCCTTGTAGTTTGTGGAGACCAAACTATAGAACAAAACTTGTTTTCTCCTGCTGCTTGACTTTTAATAAATCCTTTCCCTTTTAAACTCCTTGTAGGCTAATTTGTGATTTACTGCCTAGGCTTTAGTAGCTGGAGTGCATCAGTCATCTGAGCATGCGCCGGCTTGACTCGAGGAGCAGAGAAGCACGGATGTTCTTCCTGACTTGGGGATGAAGCGCTGAACCACTGACTTGCAGAGGTTTTCTGTGCCTAGATCAAGGCAAGCAGGAGATGCTTCTGTCACTTGGTTTATTCACGAACAAGCTGGGGGAGCTGGAGAGTGCTGAAGTGTTATTGGGGTGGTCTTTGCCAGCAGTAACTTCAGACTTGGAAAAGGGACTCGGGAGGGGGGGGCAGCTAAATTCCTTAGCTGGGGAGGGAAGGGACACTTGTGAGAGCTCACCTGTGTGCATCCAGGAGGAAACAGAACAGCGAATTCCTCTCAGCTAACTATAAAGCTGCCAGCTCAATATAACAAATCGGTGCTGGGAAGCCAAGCCACGGGAGTTGAAGCCTTCAAAGCTCAAGAAGTTCTTGATGCAGGAAGCTTACAAGAGATGGGTGCGAGGTCCCTGTGCCCTCCTGCCGCGGGGCAGCCCCAGCCCGCGGAGGAAGAGGCTGGGCTGCCGCAGGAAGGGTCTCTGCGGGCAGGGAGCTCTGCTGCACGCCCTGTGCCTGGCAGGGCCACGGGCATTCTTGCGCTAATGGGTGGCGTATTCGTCGACGCCGTGGGTTATAACTTAGCTTGTGTTTGGCCACTTGTTGGACTGGCCCTTGATGAATTCGTGATAAGCTCGGATACGGGCTGTTGCCTTTAATGAATTTTTGTGGTGCCGGCTGACTGCTTGAGCCCCTGCCCACAGGGATGATGCTGTGCTGGGAGAAAGGGGGACTGGGAACATTCATGGAAAAGAGAGGGATTGCTGTTTTTTAGCAAGCCTGAGCTGCTTTTTCATTTTTAAGAGGAATTCCAGGTACACATTTTCTACTATGAGATAATGAATTCCTGCTTGATGTGTTCCTTGTGTAATACTAACCACGAGCTCATCTCTAATCTGAGCTACACAGGAGCTCATCACCACACAGCTCGAGAAATCCTTTATTGTATATGCATGGGCAAGCACATTATAAATACAGAACTTGGCAATAACTCCCAGCCTGCCTGACAGCCCGCAGCGGGGCCGGGTGCTGCACTGCATGAAGGCAGCTCTCACCTCTGGGGCAGCCCCTTGCTGAGGGGTGCAGTCGTGGGAGCTGGAGGGGGACTCCTGATGGCCCTCCCCATCCTAGTGCAGTGCAGCACAGACCATTTTCTGCACGAACCTGGTTTGGTTCAGAGTTCTGTGCTCACCTGTTAAAGAGTAAAAGGAAGAAGAGGCTTTATTTTATAAGAAATCCTTGTGCTAGCTCTTAAATGTTGTTATACTGGTTGTTCACCTGCATCTCAAACTTGAGACTTCTCTGGTCTGGCTCTTTGGCCTTAGCTCCCCTGCACGGCCGTGGGGCCGCAGAGCTGTTTGGAGCGCCTTTACCTCCGTTTGTCACCCACACGCTGCAGTGGCCTATCTTTGCCCCTCCTGGGCTGCTCGCCCTCGGGCAACGTAGCATCACAGCACAGCGCTGCCCACGAAGCCCTTCGGACACCCTGGCCCCACTCTGGTTCCCATCACTTCTAGCAGAGCCATCAGGAGCCGCTTGGCACTGCTGAATGAGCTGCTGAGCGCAGGGACTGACTGGGTGCCCGTGGGCTCCAGCCTGACAGCAAACCCGGGCGCATCTGTCAGGTTTGCTCTGACAGCACTGCCACCACCATGGCTGCGCAGGGCGTCAAACCTGCCTTAGCTACGGGAGGTGTGGCGGGGTCGGGGAGCTGTGCAGGGCCTGGGACAGACGGTGTGACATCGTCCAGGCTCTTGGAAGTGCTCGGGACATCTGTTTTTCCTCTGCTAACAAGGGTATGACAGCACAAGCAGATGCTGAAGTGCGAGGGGGTGGTTAGGAGGGACAGGCTGGCACACGGGCTCTGCTACCCGGGGCCAGCGGAGCTTCCCATGCCAGCCTCTGCTTTTGGCACTTACATGGCTCTGTTTGGTATTAAGTGTTTTTGTTTAGATTGGTCTTAATTGCACTTGATTAACACTATGACCTCTTTTGTTGTGATTCCTGATCTCATTACTGGGGGGGAGCCCTGGGAGTGGGATGGAGCAAGGCAGGAGTCAGTGGCTGCAGAGCTGGGGCAGCGGATGCTGCCGGGGTGGCAGCTGGGTTCCTCTGATCAATGCGAGGATGAAAGCAGGGGAGGAACGACCCAGATAACTCCACCTAGTCCCCCTCGTGTCCTGTCCTATAGTTCCTTCTGAAACGGGAATGATGGATTTGTGCCAGAGCTGGACAAGGCAAGCAACAGCATGGGGGGCGGCCGGTGATGCTGCAGAGCGGCAACGCCTCGGGCTGGCATTCGGCTGCTGAGGTGGACACCCGCCCTGGCAGCCACGGCTCGGGACCCTTGCACTCCCAGAAGTGACTTCCCGATGTGGCTGTTTCAGTCCAGCCCGGTGAGTGAAGCGGCTCCCTGGAGGAGGTCTCGCCCCACGGCAGTGGGAAGCTGGTCCCCGGCAGCGCTGGCAAGGAGCTGCTGCCCATCTGTGTGCCTTGTGCGGAGGACACAATACTGAGCATGGGTAATACAATTTACTTCCACTAGTGAGTGAATTGCCCATAACTCATGACAAGTAGAGCCTCGAGTGATGATGAAGGTCAGCCCATCGGATCTGGAAATAAATTGTATCCTATTACAGACTCCTATTAGGGGTCTATTTATAGCAGAGGTTTGCAAACTCCTGGAAGTTTGGAGGGTGTTCTGATGGGAGTTTTGCTTTTTGCATAGCTAGTGAGGGTATGAGGACACGAAAAACTCTGCTGTAAAATGAGACCTGTGCTGCTGACATAAACCAGTTCCTGTTGCAGAGCAACTTGCTCGTTGCAGAGGTGCTGGCTCCGGGTCTGAGCAAGGGATTCGTGGGGTCTTGGGGCTGGAGGCATTGCTTGGCCAGCCAAGGGGCTGGGGTGGGTGGACAAACCTGGCTATCTTGGTGAGGCTTTCTATCTGCTCTAGAAAGTAGTGTTGTGCCTGCATACTAGCAGCATGGCTTATTTCTGCAGTCAGCAAAGCAGTGCCTTTCGCCTGTATTTACCCCTCCTATTTACCATGCCACCTAATCCCCAGCCGATAGATAATGTGCAGGATGTGGTTTGCCATGGAAACAGAGCCCTGGTTCTCTACATTTTTTAAAAGATTAATATTTTTCAGCTTGGTTTCATTATTCTGGTATTAAGAACCGTTAGTTATGTACCATTTCACAACCGTCACAGGCCATAACGTGCCCTTTGGGGCACAAGCCTCCCCACTGGCCCAGTACGGCAAGCCTCGCGGCGCTGGCAGCGCGGTAGGAGCATCTGGTGGTACCTTGACTGCCAAGGCTCTCGCCAGCACCTCTGGCTGTCACCACAGGCAGCGTGGCACGTCGGTGTTTGACAACGCTCTGGATAAGGGAAAAACGGAGCTGCTTCTAAAATCCCACATGCGAGCACGCAGACTTGCTTGCCTCTCGCTCGGCTCCCGATCCATAGGCGGTAAGCTGCAGAGATTGTCTTTCAGAGCCCGATAAATGCAAGAGAATCTCACCACTGGCAAATGAGAAGTTACGGGTTTTAACGTTGTCCTTTCTCTCCTTGAAAAATGTTTGAACTTCCATAGGATTTGGGACAGAGGAAAAGTGTTGTGAATTAAATTGCCTTATTCTGTTGAAAAACATGGTTTTGGGAAAAAGTGGGGCTGCTTGCTAGGAAGTGCAACTGCTTTTCTTTCAACGAATGACCGCTCTAATCTAGGTGCTGTGGAGGGGGAGTGTATTTAATTGTACAGGAGTCCCGACTATGCACTGGGGGTAGATGTAGAACTGCATATAATCACTTGCTCAGGTTGAGAGAGGTGATTCACTCGTGCTGGAAAATGGCTGGAAGTTTAGTTCCTTAAAGGCAAAATAAGAAAAACAGCTGTCTTTTAAACCTCATAAATCTGTACAGTAAAAGGTTTGGGCAAAAACATATTTTATTGTTTTTGCTGTCAGAAACACAAAGAATTAAGGGCCATGTGACTTGGTAATTGCTGTGGACTTTTTTCTGGCAATAAACATTAAATTTAAGACTGTATTAAAATCAGTTGACAATTTTTATGCTTAACAGCTGAGAGTGAATAATGTTTTTTGCATATAAAATACTTTCTACTGTCAGGCTATAAAACTGTCAGAAATAAATTCATCAAAAAAGATTATATAATTAAAAGTCACTTCTTTTCTTTCTCTAGTTTAGTTGGAATTATTTGTTTGTCACTTGTTCAGGACTAAATTACTGCATTCAGAGACAACTTTCTTTAAGACTATTATGAAAAGTATGATTCTTACAAAAGGAGCCCAACTTTCTCCTCTAATGTATCAATTCAATATCGCTTTTCAGAAAATACTTTTAGATAGTACTGTTTCCAAAAAGCTATTTTATTCTGAAGAGGAACAGGAGCAGTAATGGGAAGCACCCAAATGTAAAACCGGTATTTTTATTATTGAGCCACATACAATTTATGGAAAATTTTTTAGACAAGTAAATTGTTAGCTCTTCAGATTGCAAATTCTCTCTAAAGTGAGAGCCATACGGGCGTTTAGAAGCTGAAGTAGCAATATTGATTTTTATCTTACGGTAACCGGGAGGGTGCTGGGGTGCGATTCGGTGGGGACGGCTGCCCCACGGCTGATGGAATTGCTGGCTTGCAGGCACGGGCTTCGGCGGAGGAAAGCCCTCGCGGGAGCGGTCCTCGTGCCCGTCGCCTATGGAGGGGCGCGTAGGGATCGCCTTTACCTGCAACCTGGCCCTGTCGCCTTGGGAGACCTGCTGTCTTCTGGGAGAGGAGGGCGGCAGGACGGGCGCGGGGAGGGAGCCCCTTCCGCCCTCGCTGCAGGAAGGGGGGTTTTGACAGCACAGGTTCTTTTAGCGAATTGCCTCCGCTCTTTAGCGATGAGAAACCACGAACTTACCAGAGGTGGATTTGGAGGTGACTGGCTTTTCAAGGCTGGAGGGTGATAATGGTGTATTGATCTGTTGTTAAGTTATTGGAGCCTTAATGGAGGCAATAAACCAATAGCGCACATTGCTGTCACGGCCAGGTAAGTTGGGAGAGTGACTAAGCAAGCCGTCCCCGGCGTGCAGAAGAGGAGGCTTGTGGTGGCCACCTCCGTGGTGAACCCGCGGCGACGGAGCCTTTGCCTTGCTGGCCCCGTGCCTGTGCAGGGACGCTTCACGTGGGCTGGCAGATGAGCAGCAGGGTCCCCCCTTCCCTGCTCTGTCAACGGCGCCCGGGGGGCGCGGGGGCGCGGGGGTCCTGCCTTGCGCTGCAGTCGGATTCGCTGCTGGGAACATCATGGTCCATCCAAGATGTGCTGGTGTGAAATACCGCGCTGCAGGTCGAACATGGCCTGCGGGTCCCGTTATCGGCTCCCAAGGAGTATTTGGCTGCATTTTGTAGGGTTTTAGTGCTCTGCAGACAAAATGGGCCCTTGCTCAGAAGCCCTGGTAGACGTAAGCGGCTGCAAAGGCGCTGCTGCAAGTGGGAGCAGAGGTTAAAGGGATGCTGAGCCTCACGTAGGGCCAGGGATTTGCTGGCGTGGTGCCGTGTTTCTGATCTGATAAATCATGAGATCTGGATTTATTGAGAGTGATTTAATAAACGGTGGGGGTGGGTCATGCTAGGATGTGCCGTAACTGCTGTTTCCCCTGGTTTCGATAGGTCCCATTTGCCCAGGAGCTGGGAGGCAAGGCTGATCTGCTGGAAGTATTATCTCTTGGTATTGTAATTATTATCTGTGATTAATCCTGCTCATGCTGAAGAACTGTGCAAGCCTTTTCCGGAGGGTTCGTCTTCATGTTCGCTTCTGCTGGTTCATGTGTAATAGGAATTGACGTGAGCTGTTGTTGAAGAGATAGGCGGAGCTGTCTGTACCGACGAGGGCTTTAATAACAGGCTGGGATGACTAGAAATGTCCTGGCAGAAGATGAAATCCCACGAGGCTGGGGGTCAGGGTGTGCTAGCACTGGGCGATTCAGCTGCTCTTCAGGGCGCCTGCGCTGCAGCTGCCCTGCTGTAAGGGTTAACAAAGGCCGGCTTTTCTTTCCCTTCATCCTGCTGCCCACCCAGCACTTGTGCTGGGAAAGGAGTATTTGTGCCATGGCCGTTGCCATGCTGGGCTGCCTCCCAGTGCCCACGAGCATCCCTACCCATCCCGCCACGGGAGCGGTTGCAGCCCTCGCCTGGAAAGGGAGCTCTGCATCCCGAACTGTTTTGCTCTTGTGGGCAGGTTTTGTTGCAAAATCACTCCAAGGGGAAGGATTTGTCCTCTGAACACTGGTATTGCCAAGGGGGGTGTGCTGCAGTCCCACGGCAGGGGTCTGCTGTGATGCCTCTGGAGAGAGGAGGTGACCGGGAGCGAAGTGAGTGGTTTGGCTTCAGACCCTCTGCAGCAGAGTCGGGGGTCCTGGCCCCGGCACAGCCTGAGGAGCTGCCAGCCACAGCTCCAGAACTCGGCCCAGGGCTGGGCTCCCTGTTGCTGGGAGCATCTACCTGCAACCCTCAGTGGTCAGCCAGAAAATCCTTCTGCTGTCAAGACATAAATATTTATTTGTGAAAGGCTGGAAATATCTGTGAAATTCTCTGGACCCTCAATAGCTCCACAGTCATCATTTAAGCAAGTTCATGCTCCATTAAAAACAGTTATTTAATACAATAATCATTCAATTAAAAACCTCTTGAAGTGGCTGCCAGAGCCTATTTGTATCAATACAATATTTTAATTGTAAAAAGGCTAAGTACGGACCTGCCAACTGTGATTGTCAAGAAAATGTTACTGAAGTGAGTGTTTAGTCTCAGGGAGGCTCTGGCAATGGAGCAAGTCCTTGGTCAAGAACTGGGGGCAGCTCTACTGGATAAGGAGCATCCTTCCAGCTACCCTAAGCCGGGGAGCTGCTGACCATGGCAGAGCCTGCCTCCCTGGGACCAAAGGACTCGGGACAGGCGTCCAGCTTCTCATGGAGGAAAAACACTGGTCTTTATGCGGAGGTTGCATTGTGTGGGAGCAGCCTGGGCTCTGGGATGGTGGTGGGTGGGAGAAGCAAGTCAGGCGAACCGCTCTTGTTGCCATGCAGACAAAATTGCCTGGTGCAGCTGGGGTGCTTGCTGTACGTGTCTCTCAATGCTGAGGGTGCCCAGGGCGGTGAAGGGGTGTTCCCTGGTATCCCTGCTGTGAGGGCATCTAAAGGCAAAAAGACCCCCGCGCCCAAGAGCTGCCCCTGGGCAGAGCCTGCCTGCTCAGCCCCTGCCCTGCCTCGCTGCCAGCTCTGTGCCCGGGGCTGCCAGCCGCAGGGTGCAGAAGCTCCAAGATGCGAAATAACTGTGCTCTGATGAGACTTAGCAAGGGGGGGAAGGAGGAAGGGAGAGTCGGTCCAAATTTCTGCTGTGGTGCTCCTCATGCTTGCTGGGCTTTGCCAAAGCTCCCCGATGACAAAGATCACAGCCTCCGTTGGTCGGGGATCTCGGTGCAGTGGGGGAGAAAAGCTGGAAACCTGTGTGGGATTCCTGCTGGTATGTTCATAGTCCCACACCCTGCATTTTGCCTCATTACATAGGTGCCATCACATAAATATTCCAGTCACTGTTGCTTACTGTCAGACCCAATTTAGAGAAGTACCTGTCTGTTACAAATATTTTATAGTACTTGAATATGCAATTTATGTAACATGCCCAGCAAAAGAAATCCATTATACGGTTTTGTCTGATTGAAATTCTGGCATCGTAACAGTAGGAAAAAATTAAATTATTCTAGAAAGTTGCAGTCCATTATGAAGACCTAACTGCTCTCCTCTGAAAAAGAGCCAGTGCTCCCTCCGTGGTGCCAGTGCTGTGGTATGAGCCCTGCGTACCCCGGCTTCATTTCCACATCGCCCGAGGAAATCTGGGCTTGCCTGAGCACCTGGGGGGGTTCCTTCCCACCGCTGCTCTCGGCAGCCCCCCTGCCAGCCCCCCAGCAGCGATGTCCTCGTGACACGGGGACATTCCCTGCTGCCGGCCTTCCGCCGGCCCGCTGACCCCAGCGGCCTGCTGGCCTTTGCCCGACCTGCGCAGGGGTCAGCCGGCCCCGGAAGCGCTCTGCTCCGGCAGAGAACCGCCATTTGCACCACTGGGGGCCGAGCTTGCCCGACCAAAATCCGTGGGGCGGGTGGGTTCCGCTCTGCCTCTGCCCTGCCCACGGATGCTGGCTGCTCCCTGCCCACCCACTGTAGGTGGCTTCCCCTTCCCACCCGGGCTTCGGGACGGTCTGGCCCGGTTTCGGCCTGCGCTTGCAGAGGCACCGGGACCGCTCGGGGGAGGAGGAAGGCCGCAGCATGTCCGTACCCCGGGGCTTGCAGCCTGTCCCCCGCCCTGGGACAGAGATGGCCAGGCCAGAGCGGCCGCTTTCACAGCTTTGCAGGGCTGGAGGAAGGAGCCTCTTTCTCTCCCACCCTTCCCCTGCTCCAAGCAGCTGGAATTAAGGGCCACTAATGGCTCTGCTGCTCTTACACAGGCTGCCATTGAATTCCCATTACTTGTATCTGTGGCTTCAGGTTCATTTACATTTTGCGAAGTTGCCTCTCTTTTACCTTGCTCTGATTAGGTCTGTCTGAAGTAAATTACTGAGCTCATTGATCTGAACAGTTTTATTTCAATTGGGATGAAACGTACCCAGTGTGAGGCCTCGGAAGTAACCGTACATCCAGCGCACTCGCCAGGGACGTACCCAGCGAGCCCTGCCGAGACGCTCGCTCCAACACGCCGCTACCTCTGAGCTGCTGTGGAAGGAGGCTGAACAGCAATCTTCCGTGTGTTGGGTAGCTCAGGAACACGGTGTTGCTGGTGTGAAATACCAAACGGACTTTGCAACAACCCTACCAGCCCGGAAAGGGGCTGCAGATCTGATGTCTGGGCTGGGAGTGCCAAAACGGAACCAGGTTAAACCTTCTGGTAAGACCAGAACAACCTGTGTGGTAGGAAGAGATATCGTAGGTTAACCCGGCTTGGAAGGGACCTCGGGGGACCTGCAGCCCACCCTTCTGCTGAAAGCAGGGCTGGTGGGGGCAGAGCAGGGTGCCCGGGGCTCTGTCCTGGCCCTGCCAGGCTGCAAGGAGAAGGCGGCAGCCCGGGGGACCCGGCGGCAGGTACGCACCAGTGCTCTGGGGCTGGTCTGGAAACACTTTTGGGGTGGGCAGCTGCAGGGGTTAGCTATCAGAAACCTTGGTTCTCTTCATCTGAGCTAGAAAGCTGTGGGGCTCCTGCCAGAGCGGGGCTTAAGGGTCGGATCAGCCCCAGCCCTCCCAGGAATGCACCCCCCCGGGAGCCGCCGCACCTTGTCGGCCGTGAGAAGGTGCAGTGCTACAGGAAGGTGTTTGAAATTGATGTCCGCTCCTGCTGTGAAACACGTCTTCAAGTGTGTTTTGGGAGGAAAAACCAGGTCAGAGTACAGCAGAGAGTATTTATTTCCTCTGGGACTTTGTCTTACTTGTGGTGTATGTTATGGACAGAGTAGGTCCCATATGTCTTGGGGAAGGCGTTTGGCTAAGCAATGTGTTAACAGTTAGTGTGCTAAGGAGCCGTTGTTTGGGTACTTTAGTTTTGACATTTAAATGCATTTTTCAAATACAGTGAGATGAATGTGATGTCACCGGGGAGTCACGAAGGACTCTCAAGCATAAAAGCAGACGGCTGGGTTTTAATCTTTAACAGCGCACTAGCCTCTTATCCCTGAAGGTCCCTTCAGTAGAAGCTGTGTTGTGCTTTAGGTACCCAGAATATCATGTTTTTTATCCACTCATGACACTCTATATGAAAGAAAAATGTGTGTAATGCAAAAGCGATATTTAATGCCACTCAGACCTTATTTTGTTTGACCATGGGAAATCTAAGAGGCTAAAGATCTTTGCAGGCTTTGGCAACAGGCAATGGGTCAAACACAAAATGGGCCTGGACTCAAATTTTTATTTTTATTGATGTATGACTTCTACAGAATATGAGGATTTTATGGTTTGACTCTGCAAAACACTAACTGGTAGAACACGAGTACCCTAGGAGGAAAATTGGGAGGCCTCTGTGTGTTATGGATAACCGAGTGCAGGGATGGAGATCCCACATTTGGAAAGTGACGTGAAACAGTTTTAAAGAAGGTATTTCTTTAATTACACAAGCAGAGACAGAACTGGAGCATGCTTCCTTTTTAACAGGAACAAAGTGACTCCTCAATCCAAACAACTCAATTCACTACACTAAGCCTTTGGAATATATTTCTTACAAGTTAAGGCAGACAATTTTTAATCTCAGCTCCACCTTTGCAGAATCGTGGTGCGTTATTCAGTGTATAAGAGCTGGAGCAAGCACTATTCTGTGCATCAGAGCTGGAGAGAACAATCCCCTGATTTTTCTTACAGGTGGGGCAGAACCCCCCGAGCCTTTGCCCCCTCAGGTGGTGGTTGCTTGTACAGTGAGGTCCCAAGGTGTTTCTGTGAACAGAGGGTGGTTCGTACCCCAGGAAAGCTGGAGAAATCCCCCTGAGGGCTATTGCACAGGCACGTGAATGCATGGGAACATGTAACTTATTTAAGTATTAGCATATAAAAAAGATAGCGTTAGACTTATAAATATTTAGGAAGCATTTGCTCCTAACACGTGATCAGGTTGGTTTCTCACTCGTGCACGCAGACAGCAGCCCTCAGCAGGGGTTTCTCCGGCTGTCCCCCGCCTCCAGAGACCGGTATCGGGACTGGGGCTGCGGGGAAGGGGACAGGCAGGGGGGCCTTC
This sequence comes from Phaethon aethereus, assembly GCF_964289735.1. Taxonomy (NCBI): domain Eukaryota; kingdom Metazoa; phylum Chordata; class Aves; order Phaethontiformes; family Phaethontidae; genus Phaethon; species Phaethon aethereus. The sequence goes on along the minus strand of NC_138596.1, from coordinate 12,290,207 downwards.
CTGGGTCCTCCACCAGCTAAAGGCTGGCTTATATTTCCTGAGAGGAAGGTACGTCCCCCACGACCGGCCCGGGCTCAGCCATGCCGCGCAGCGTGGGGACAGCTGGAGGGCAGGCACGCCTGCTCCAAGCTCCTGAGAAAGCGCCAGCGCAAACGGCTCTGCCGGGTCAGCTGGGGGGTTCCAAGTGGGGAAAACGCCGGGAACTTTACCCAGTCTTCACCCTCACTTTTAATCAGCAGAAGGAACTGGGGAATCGTATCTTTGGTGTAACTCAGTGGAGCCCCAGGGAGCAATCCGTCCTTGCGTCCTGTATTCTACTGAGGATACTCAGTGCTTTCATTTTTAAATATTAACGAGGATCAGGAATTTTTCCACTGCGGAGAACTCATTGTGGAAATGCAGAAGCGTCTCTTGAAGGTATCCCTCTGAAAACTGCAAATGCAGCTGGTACGTTGGGTAGGGCAGGGATGTATGTGCAGAGGTTCAGGGGATTTTCCCGCGAGCAGGGCTCGTGTTAGCGTCGTGCCCTGTGCGTGCCTGAGGGGGAGCGAGGACGGGCGGGGGCGGCCAGGGGCTGATCCTGCCGCTCAGGCTTCCCCCCGGCTGGCCCCGCGCAGAGCAGCGGAACGACGACGTCGCCGCAGCGCGCGACGTGGCTGCAGCCTCGCACCCGCAGCGGGGCACGGCAACCTGCCCGATGCCAGCACGCGCTCCTCCCCGCTGCCCGCATCCCAGGGCAGACGAAGGCTTACGAAGAGGAGCGTGAGCGTGGTCGGATTATTCTGGTACCTCACAGAGATGACAGTGTTTTACTTATTTCAATTAAATCCTTTACATTGACATTTTTTCCGTTTTGGAAACATCTGTAGACTGTGGTTTTTGGAGGGTTTTATCTTTGGGGGAAGATTACAGATAAACATGAACAAGCTTTTAATTACAAGATACTGATTGTTGGTTTACACAGAAATATTTGTTCAGTAAATTGCTAATTAATGCAAAGAAAACACCATGTGACTTCAAATACTTGCTTCCATTTACACTACAAAAATATTTTGTTTTTCACAACGATGACAATAAATTAGATTTCTGAGGAGAGGCAGGACAATGATGTGGAGGGGGAGTTGTGTAGTGATGCTGTCAGTCGGGTTTGAAGGTCCGAACCTGCCCCATCTCTCCCGGAGATTCACGTGTCTTCCGAAAACTGTGACACCACCTCGGTATGAATCCTACGTGCTGGCGTATCTGCCCTAATCTTGGTAAGTATTTTGGCCACTCGTGGTCGTGCCCTGAGGGATCGCTTCCTGCGTGGTGGCCCCTGCGCCGCGCAGGGCAGCCTCCGGCTAGACCCGGGCTGTGGCGCGGGAGCCTTTTGCAAGCGAAGAGGCTCTGTCCAGGTGAGACAATTACCCCCCGCACTTACCACACGGGGGTAATTCTGGGGGCATCGTTACAGCAAAAACCCACGTCTTACGTGTGTGCAGGCAACTGCTGCCCCTCTCTTGAGAGAACAGAATTAACAGACAAAATTCGAGAAGTGCTTTTAAAGCTCCAAGTGACTGGGTGTCACCTCAGTCCCAATGGCAGAATCAATTTCCACACAGGTGGCCACCAGTTAGCACTGGTAAATATTCAGAAGTAAGAAAATGTTATTGGAAGAGACCTTTCCAGCAACTGCGGAGGACACGTGTTTGATCGTGGGGACAGATGACAAAGCGTGTGAGAAGTTTGTGATAACGGTAGCCATGGCAAGAAGTTATAAAAGGTTTATCTGCCTTTGCTTAGTTGACCTGCAGCTGCCCTGTTGATACAGAATAATTTATAGACACGCTGAAAAAGCTGGATTTATACCCTGATCATAGGAGAGAAATGCTAGTACATAAAATTGGTAGTACCTTTTGCAGCATATACCTAAATCTTTAATTTTTATAGCAGCTAAGAGAAAAATAAGCTTGCATATGGTACACACAGCATAAACTGACTGTAAATCCTCACCCTGCAGAGAGCCACGGAGAGGAGCCTGTTGATCTCCATCCAGGCTGTTTGCAAAACTGCTGTAGCTGGTGGCTCTGAGTCAGAGCTGGAGCCACCAGGTTTCTCAATTTTCCTCGAGCGAACTGAAAAACTGGAAATACTAGTCTTGGTTGCACTGAAGCAAAAATGGGAAACAACCGGTGGTTTGGGATCAGCCCGGAACTCGCATTCAGCTGAGCAGGAGCCGTCGGGTCTCTGAGGATTTACAGAGTGTTTTTCTCTCCCTTTTTGTAGGTTAAACTGTAAATGAAAATGTCCATTTTTAAACAAAGTAAAATTTAACTGTCAAAATGAAGTTGGTGTTTTTCAGTGCTTTAGCTACTTTTTAAGGCAGAAATTATTGACTGAGTTCAGTTCTTCCTAACCAGTGTCCATCCCTCTGACTCTACGTTGAATTCCTTATTTGTGGAAGGAATTAACTAAATCAATTCTCCGAAAATAAAGTAAATTTCCAGGCCATCTGGCTAGCTACTCATCACCACTGCATCTTGAGGCAGGCAGCAGAATAAGATCTAACTGCTCTTTCAAGAGTGTTCAGGATTGAGATTGGGTTGTAGTGACTTTTAAAGTCTCTGTTAGACCGTAATCACCTAAAAAAGTTAAATTAACTATTTAACGTCCACAAAGAGCTGCTGAACGAGTGTGAGGAATAGGGTGAGGAAAGGGGTAGCTGGAAATTAATTCAAAATATGGTAAATGTGTCAAAGAAAGAGATTTGGGTTATGTTCTTTTTTCCTGCAATTCTTCCTGATTCTCAGGTATTGTAAGAAGCTGCTGCCAGGTTTAATTCCCTCCAGGGAACCGGGCAGTTGTGGCTTTTGGTGCTGAGCTCGGCGCTCGTGCAGCGGCGCTGCTTCTGGGCTGTGATGGAGCAATTCCCACCATGCCAGGTATAAACCAAGCCGGCGCTGAGCCCTTGGCTTCAGGAAAGCACTTTCCAAGGAAACTCAAGAAACACTTGGAATGCCTCTGTCTATTAGAGAGTGACATTTAGTGTTGTACTTTGAAATATGTTTAAAGTACTGCACAGCATAAAGACCCTAAGGGGACCCATGAGCCAAATGAGATTTCCATGTCAGCACCAGTCACGACCTTTCCTTTACTGCATCTGCTTAAATACAGAAAACATGGTTTTGTTATAAAGTCAAGTCAAAACAGGGATTCAGAGTAAAATATAATATATACTTAGGGCTGCCCTCAGGGACCTTTTTAATGGTTTCATATAAAACAATATTCTGTTTACTGTAAGATATTTCTCCGCCGAGCGCACCCTGCCCTCCTCCCGGCGCTCCGAGGCTCCCGGCGCGGTCTCGGGCGGCAGCGGTCCCTCCAGCCGCGGCGCCGGGCTCGACGCGCGGGAAGCCGCTTGGCCGCCGCTTCTGATGGCAGAGCCGGTTCCGTGCCCGGTCTTGTCCTTCAGCTTCTGCCAGTCGGAGAGGTCGGCGCGACGTGCCGCGGCGGGAGGGTGGCGAAGGCTCCGCGAGGCCGGCAGCTCTGCTCCCAGGGGCTTGTGGAGGGTCTCCCCGCGGTTGCCACCGCGGCGCTGGGGTGGGCACCGTGCCCAGCTGCCTGTGGGACGGGGTGCGAGTCCACCCTGGGCTCATGGGAAACGTCTGCAAACCCGATGTGGGAAGCTGCCCGTTGCACAAGCTGCTGCCCCGGGGTCTCTGCGGGGGGTCCCGATGTTTTAGGAGCAGAGAGGCTTAGCGGCACCCTCAGGTCTCTTCCCCGCCTGGGGGGGGGGATTTGCCACCCCCCTGCATATGCAGCAATTTCCACTGCTCAGATCCAGCTTGCTCCCCAGGTTAGTACTCGAGAAAGCCGTTTTTGGGGAAAGACAGTTTTTCTGGAGCTGAAGTTCATCAGCCGCAAAGGGAGAGGTAAGGCCCTGTCTTTTACAAACTAAAGCAAACAAAGTACTAATTGTAAAATGTTTGAGCTTGGTATCCATAAAATTACTTAGTAAGCACTTCGCCCGAGGCGCAAAAGGCTGGCACAAAGTCTGTTCCAGGCCATTGAATCCCTGTCAAAAGAAATCCCGTACCCATTAATTACCATACGACAGGTGCGGCGCTTAACAAGGAGCGCCAGGCCACCGGCGTGCCCCACGCGCAACCCACGCCGGCTGCGGCGCGGCGGAGGCGGAGGCGAACCTCCCTGCTCCGCACCCCGTGCCCGTCGGCCCGGCTGGGAATCCGACAGGACTGGTGCCGCCGGGGGACGCGAGCCCAGAGGGTGGAGGCTGCGGTCGGTCTCGTCCCTCCGGTCGTCCGCAGGGCAGCGCAGGTGCAGCTTTGCCTCCCGGACGCCTCCCTCCTCGCGGGCCGCGCATCCGGGCGGCAGCTCTGGGCGCAGCCGGCACCAGTGGCCCGAATCGTCCGTGCGTGAAGCTTGCTGCGAGAGTGATGGCAGAAGTCTTTTAGGCTTCTACACCGAGAAGCCAACACAAGGTACAGAAAGAGAAGCCACGTGTGTTAAAAGACAGAAAAAGCAGATTTTCTGCGGTTGCAGGGGTTGCTGCCCTCCCTCCCGGCAGCGAGCTGCCACCTGCCCTGGCATGAGGTATTCCAGCAGCTGCTGGGTGCTTGGAAATGTTTGTGATGCCTCCCAATTAAAAAACGCTTTAGTGGAATGACTCTGTGTCAAAAAAACACGTACCTGCTATGCATTATTCAGCATTATCTTGTTTAAAAAAGTCATGCTGCCAGAGAAGTGACACCGTGTCAGAGCGTGACTGCCTGCGCATCACGCGGAACGCAGGGCAGCCCCTCCACGGGCGCAGCTGCAAGCCAGCAGAAAGCCCCTGGCCAGCTTGTTCGCAGGCAGCACAGCTCATGGTCTTCAGGGGAGAAGCCTAAAATCAGGCTTACATCCATCTCAACCACTTCTGTAAGAATACGATGTTCACAGACGCTTCATGTCCTCCAGGTCCTGCAGAGGAGTCTTGGGGTCGAAGCGAGCCTGGGCTGCGAGGCGAGGGACGAGCGGGGAGGTTTGGAGCTGAGCTAACGGAGCGCTGCTCCCGCGGCTCCGCAGACACCAGTTACGGCTCCCTGGCCCTGATGCCTCTTGCTGGTTTCCCGCGCCGGGGTGGCTCTGCCCTGCCTGGAGCCGCGGCTGCTCCGTCGAGCGCGGGGGTGCCTGAGGCGTGAGGGCTCTGGTCGAGTCCCCTCTCGGGCGTTGCCTGGAAAATCAGGGTGTGCTGCCCCATGGGGTTTTATGGAGATGTTAACACTGAAAATGGCCATGGATGTGCTGCTTCTGTTATTGATACTGTAGTGAATAAGTCTTGCTAATCTCTGTGATCGGCCAATCAACCAACATTTCTGTGAAGATGCATGCTTGCTCTTAAAAACAGCTAGTTAGAGGTGGATACGTTGTGAAACGTGTTAAAGTTCAGTAAATGATGTATTTGGCTACATGGAGTTTATATATCATGAATGATTTATTAATTTATAAATACTCCAAGCTCCACAAACATATTCTTCTGGTTGTTTAGTTTCTTGTAATTTATTGGTTCATTATTTAATATGCAAGTTATGTCATCCAAGAAGTGAAAATATTTTTTCCATCTGCTCTGTTCACACTCTTCGAAGCGCAGAGGAAGCAGAGACTCGAGGTGCGGCCTCCCCGTGGCAGCGCTGGGGTCCGGGCTGGCCCGGGCTTTCCTCCGGCTCGCCACGGAGGGGGCACAGCGCGCGCCGGCGGCTCTCCAAGTCCCGCTGGAAGGCAGCAGGAGAACCCGCGGGGGGCACGCACGGCTGCGGCGGGGCTCGTGTGCGCGATGTCTGCGCGGGGGGCTTTGCACCCCTGCCCTTTTGGAAAGGAGCCGAAGGAACAGATTGTCCTGCTCCCCCGGGGATGTGTCTGGCTTCAGGCTGTGCTTCCCGCTCTCCAACCTTGAATCCCTTTTCCCAAAGACTGACTGCGTTTCCTCCAGGGTGTCTCAGGCCGTGGGGTGGCTGCAGGATGCTGCTGTGTTGGGGACTGGGGTGCAACCCCCACCTGGGCACCTCCCCTCTTTCCGGGCCCTTCTGGCAGCTTTTGGCTCGATTTGCTCCGAACTCCCTGTTGGAGCTAATTAGCAAACAGAGCTGACTTCAGCTGAGATGGAGTCAGACTGTCACCCTATTTAGGGGCGAAATTCACGCTTTGGAGCTGGATGGGAGAACAGGATTTTCATGTGAGGATTTATTCTCACTTTTCCTGTTCCTAATAAATCTTTGCTTTATGTCCACTTAGGAACGGTCAGGAGTGCCCAGAATCATCCAAGCACAAGCCAGGTGGTAAAAGCACCACGGAAAGTGCTCTGGACAGGAAGGGTGGAGGGGAGAAGGACCCTACGCCCCCCTGGACCAGTGTCCCACTGGCGCTGCCGGGAGGGGACCGTGCTGCTGTTGCAGCCAAGTGGAGAGGAACTGACACTGGCAATTCTTTCATGTACTGTTAGTGAACAGCCATCAGAAGACATTGACACTAACTGTGGGCCTTTTAAGAGTGTAATGTATTAGCAACTTGTCTCCTTGAAAGCTAATGACAAATGCCTTGTTTAAAAGGAAGATCAAAACATCAAGAAAAATTAGATTAAATGGTTATGAAACTCCCAGTGGAGGACGCATTTCTCAGAAGTATTCCCTGTTGAACCTTGGAAATCTGTAATTATTTCCCCTGCTTACTGCATTAGGGCTGGGAAAGTGTTTGCATTGCTTCGGCACGTAACTTGCAGCCACGCTCCGTACAGCGCGGCAAGCCCCGGCCAAACGCAGCCGGGAGAAGCGGCACGCTGGCGGCGGCGCGGCAGTGGGCGTAGGCGATGCAGGTGGCAGCCGGCTGCTGGCGGAGGGCAGGAGCGGTGCGCGGCGCCCGCGGCGCTCTGGGCCGGAGCTGCGGTGGAGGCAGAGGCTGCTCCAGGGTGGTGGCGCACGGCTGGAGAGGGGCACGGTCCCTGCTGCGCCTCAGCTGCTCCTCTGGGAGCAAAAGCCCACGTCTCTGGAGTAGCGTGGAACCCGTCCATTAAAACGGCATTTTTACATCCAACCCCACGCGAGGCGACCTTTGCGTGGGCAGCGTGCTGGTCCTGCTCCGTCCACTGAAGTTGCCACGGCTTTTTGCTGACTCTGAGCAAAAAGCACGCTGCCCTGTAGCGCCTGGCAAAGGGGTTTTCAGTAAATAATGAATCAAAGATGGTAAGGACCCATTTGGATGAGGTCTGCTGGATTTGCAGAGGTCTAGGCTGCTCCTAACTAGAGCTGCCCAGATTTCTGCTCACTGCGGTGCAGCGCTTGAATCCACAGGAATGTTTGTGTAAGGATATAAATGTGGTCAGTACTGCTAAAGCCTTTATTTCAAAGTAGGTACAGCACAACTGAAGTTTGTCAGAGCTAGAGCAAAGGCAATTAAAATGGTGCATTCCAGACCCCATCCAAAGAAGATAATTTACGTACTTTTAATGAATTTCACTACTGGCACACAGACATTGGACCTCACTTGTAGTAGCATGCAATTAAGAGAGTGCCCAACCAAACCTCAGTGGACTGACCTATCATCTTGCCAGTTACAAATTATTTTAATATTTAAGAAAATGAAGCAGTTTTCCTTCTAATTTTTTTGTTAAATAAACAGATTTGTAGTTTACTGCTGCAAGTAACTGCTGTAACCCTGGTTTAATACTGAGTTTTTGCACAGAAGTTCGGTGGCATAACAAGACGTCAAAGTCCTTTCCCTTGAAGAGGGTGGGTGGGATCAGGGTCCGTCTTGCTGAGCGCTGCTGGTCTGCTCTGGGCAAGGGATGGAGATCCGCACTAGCTCTGTTTTGTTGGTAATCAAAGCTGGCTGAATTAGGCTCTTTCTCTCCTATTTCCATGTACCAATTTGAAGAGCTCAGATGAAAAGTGTTGCATTACACCAGCACCAATAAGTCACACTATCTATGTTGTGACACGCAGAATGTTATTAATTGTCAATCACAAACCACCAGGCTTGTCAAGATGTTCTCTTCTGAACAGGCTGCTTTAGACCTGAAGTGATTTTTAATCAAATGTTAATAACACAGCATCTGTCAGTGGACCATTGGCATCATACAATAATAAAAAGTTAACATATGACATGGCAAATTCTAATGTTTTCATTTTTACTTCTTTCCAATTATCTGTGGAATTTCTGCCAGAATGAGAAGTGTGCTGACATTATTACATGCAAAACACACTGCTGAAGGATGAACATGTCTATTAAAGTCTGCGTTCCCCATCACGCGAGCTCCCCAAAGCACCTTTTCATCTCCGCGCTCGAGGCCTCGCTGCCAGAGGCCTCCCGCGCCCCGGCGCGGGGATGGCCGGTGGCTGCTCCTCCGCTCCCTGCCTCGCCGGGGCCGCGGGGTGGGCTCCCCGCCTCCCCTCGCCGCCCGCCCCGCCGCCTCCCGGCGTGAAGGGCCCGGGAGCTGGCGCCGCAGGTCCCCTCTTGGCTCATCCCGGCACGCCAGGCGGGAGGCCGGCAGGGGCAGGGAGCGCCTTCGCCGTGGCTCCCAGACGTCGTGGCAGGGCCTCCGCCTCCCCCCTTGCCACACAGGGCCCGGAATTCGGGTAGACGTGTTGCCCGCGTGCGCCCCGGTGCGTGGGGTGGGCGCGCGGCGCGGGGGGGATGCGGGCAGCCCTTCCCCTGCCCGCAGCCAGCGGGCGAGCGATTCCTGGGGCGGGAGCTATCCCGCGCCGGCGCCCGTGCTCGCCCTCCGCCGCGCTGGGGGTGCTAAGCCCGCTGGGCAGCCGGCAATGCCGCTGCGGACGGGCTGTGCCTCCGTACACGGCCGTAAGGCACCGGCGCTCGCCGCGCTGCGGCCGCGCTTGTCGCGGGGCTCCCGCCGGCTCCCTCCGGCCGGAGGCTGCAGGCGCCGAGTCCGGCGTTCGCGAAAGTTCGGCTGCGGAAAAGCGAGGGAGGAAGAAGCCGCTCCGCAGGGCTGGGATGGAGGTGGAGCGTGGAGATGCCGGAGCGCAGGGCTGGGAGCACCCGGCTGCCCGCGGAGCCGAGGGCCTGCCGCGGAGCGGGGGGACGGCAGCACCGCGGGTGCCCGCGGCCGGGCCAGCCCTCGCGGTCCTCGTCCGCAGCAGCGTCCTGCCGGGGCGTGTGGAGTTGCAAAAGCTTTGAAACCCTAACGAGAGCTCGGTACGGCAGGGAGTGTGATTATTATTAATGGTTTGTGTTACAGGATAAGCGGTGCATAACAGATCTGCTGCAATATCAAGTCTTCCATCAGAAATTCATCATTTTGAGGACTTTGTCAAAAGTAGGCTGTGTATGCAGTGTATACAAATCTGTATGAGCATAAAGCTCTGTGGGACTTCCAAGCACCTGTATATTTAAAATACACTCAATTTCCTTTTCTAAATGCATTGTTTTCACTTGAATACTTCATAACATTCAATGGATTGCAGTTGCTTCATCTATAGATTCAATTTGTGTCTCTGGACAGAGTTTGAATGGATTTATTATATTGAAATGCAATTTTGCAGACATAACCTTATATCTGACCCGTCATTACTTATAATGCTAAACTTTGATATGTTAATTCTGCCTTATGTTTTTATATATTTTACGACACTTGGCTTAAACATTTTTAATCTACATATTGGTTTATGTCCACCTAAATTATTGTTGCTTCCGGGGACAATGTGCACACAAGATCTGGCAATTCATTATGCTAGCCTCGCTTAAATGAATTTCAAAAATTTAATAAAGTTCTCCCCCTCCTTCCATTGTGTTCAAAAGCTTCAGCATAAACACCAGTCCAGCGTTATCGAATCACAGAAGAAGAACAAGGTTAACCTCAAACAGCCCAGCCATACCGCAGGCCTAGAGAAATGTCGCCTTTGATTAACGCTCCCCGCTAAAGCACCTCGTGCCTTCCCTCTGCTGCCGGCTGCCCGCTGCCGCTGGCCGGGGCGTCCCTCTGCGCCCTCAGCGTCCCTGCTGCCGGCACCCTCCCTCGCCGGCTCGCCCCGGCTGTCGCCGCGGGGGACCCGAAACGCCCCGGCCACGGATGCCGCGAGCGCTGGGCTGGCACCGAGGGCTGCGTCAGCAGCTGACGATCGTCAGCCCCGGTGAGAGGCGTCACGGCGGTGGCACTGCTGGCGGCCACCCTGTGCCGTGGCCTGGCCCCGGCGCGGAGGGAGGGTGCTGCTGCCTTCGCAGCCTGCAGACCACCCGGAGGAGCAGCTGCGGATGCCAAGGGCGACAGCCCCGCGCCCACCCCCGGCTCCGGGTGTGCAGCAGCGTTGAAAGAGGAGCCGGGGAGCACCGGTGGGAACGGGGGCTTGGGGGAGCACCCGAGGCCGATTGGGTGGGCTCGGCACCGGCTCCGCCAGGAGGGGTGTCCGGCAGAGCCCGGGGAGAGGCCGTCTCCAGTCCCCCCACTGCGCCAGTCCCCTGCCCCGCCGTGCCCCTCCGTCCCTTGGCCTCTTTCCTGCAACAATGTCATGAATTTTTCATCCTTGATGAACTTCAAAGTCTTTTAATGACTCTTCATGAAAAAACAGAGGGGCCAAAAGTTGAGCAAAGGGAGATGATTAAAGGACCTTATTAAAAGCAACCTTGTAGAATTCTCCACATGAAAGAGAGCGCCATTATGAGGGCTTATCCTTATAAATGACACTTCGCTTTTGCGAACATGCCGAAACCTGATTAGAGTGACAAGCACTGAGTGATACTGCAAACCTGTTAATAACATGAAAATTAGAAGAGGCTCATGCAAAGAAGGGAGATTAATTTAGCCCGAGTACATCTCGCGCAAATTGCAAAGTTGTGAATATGTTCTCAGATAATGAGCCTTCGCAGTCATCAGCTCACTTGTCATTTTCTGTAATTAATGTTAAGGAAGACTCCTTCCTGATGGTTCGTATTACTCATATACCAAGAAAATTTCTTCAGAGAAATAATTTACATTTATTATCATCGGTCTGTTTGTGTGGTTTATTTCGCTGTGGAGTAATTTATTGCAGCACCGTTTCACTTGCCTTGATTAGTCGCTCGTCAGCCTGAAATGTAATTTTTTTTTCCTGATGGCAACGTCTGAAAATTGACAGTGGTGCAATACTCTTTTTAATCTGAGGATGTGTTTTCTTAACTTGAATAAACTTTTGGGCTGGAAACTGAAGCTACTTCACAAGTTGAGTTACTGTTAGAAACTCTAAGCACTTTGCTAATTGGGGTTCTCAGGCTGCGTGCTGGGCTCACCAGCTCCTATATATACCCTCCTGTGTATGCTTGCCTGTGTGTATACCATATACAAAATACTTTATTCCAAGAACAAGCTAGTTATTGCTTTATCACTTCAACAAACTTGAAGTTGTGTGTAACGTGCTCATCATCCATACTCCCAGACTTCGGTTCAGATCTGAAACCACCAAAAGCAGTATCAAATCTTATCATTGTTTTCCCTGGACTTTAACTTTTATTTTGTGTTTGTTTTATTACCAACTTCTTTGCTTTTCCTTAGCTTAAAAAAAAAAGTAATCTCCTGACAGATGCAGCAGTTAAATTTTGCTGCGTGTTCCTCTTGACCCCCACTGGGCGTGCCAGCGCGGATGCTCTTGTCAGAGCCCCCGTCCCTTGTGAATCCAGCGCTGGCTGAGCACCCGCGACGCCAAACAGCGAGCACAGCTCTTCCAGAAGCTACCTGCTGCTGCCGGAATACCCAGGGAGCTGGAGCAGCTCCGCTGCCGTCTGGGGTAACCAGGTGCCAGAGGCTGCCCCGTCACTCCCGTCGGCGCCGCGGCCGCTGCCATCCCTCTTGCGGGCTGCCTGCCTTTCCCTCCGAGGGGCCCCGGCCCTCCCGGCGCAGCGACGTCCTCGCCCCGCGAACTGGGTAATGGCACCTTGCGCGAGCCGGTGCAGAGCTCCACAGGGAGGAGGTGTTCAGCAAATTCTAGGTGAATACCAGGCATTTCACTGAATTCACGCCACTTTTCATTTTCTCATCCCGGACGGGGACTTGCGTCTTCCCCGTGCGTCCTCGTGGCTCCGGGGCGCGCAGTTTGTTTGCTTGGTGGGAGCCGGGCGGCTCCGTACCCAGCGCGGCTGCTCCCGCCACCGGCCCGTCCTGGCGCCGCGCGGCGTCCCCGCGGCCCCGGCCGCTCCGTCGGCGGCGCCTGCCCCGGCTCCAGGAGCAGTTTCTGCATCTGAGGAGTAAAACTACGAAATCCTTTTCCTCCCAAACGACACAAACACATAAGCAGTTAAAGTGAATTACTGACCTCTGAGCTGCAAATGAACCAAACATTACTGATTAGGGTTTTTAGGCAAAGATAATGATTTTTTTTATTGGAGGCCTTCATTCCGAACAAGCCTCACGGAACACTATCTGTAGGCAGCGACTGCCTGTGCCAGTTAATGGTAATCCATATTTATAAAACTATAGTCCATCAAAGCAGTATGAATATTTTAAAAGCCGTGGACAAATCAAATTGTCTTTGTCAAATTGCACGTTCCCCACATTGAATATATTTTATGATTCTTCCCAGTACGAGAACCAACGGGTTCCCTGCACTAGCTGAAAGCCGCCTGCCTAATTTTTGCTTCTGTAAACAGGCAAGTCTCTCTGCTGTTTTAAAGAACTCAATGAGCTGTGGAGACTGACATTTAAGCCATAAAATTGTACTTTATTTGATGAAGTTAACAAATAATGTATGAAGTAGATTTATTTGATGTCTCTGCGAGAACTAGTTGGTTCATCCTTATAGAAACAAATTGACTATTTTTGAAGGACTTTTTAAAGATGCGGGCGACACACCGAAGAGCGAAAGCCAGTTGCTCGGGAAGGTCACGAACAGGAGAACGAGCTCGGGGGACCCCGGCGCCGGCGGAGGCCGTGCCGCGCGCTGCCGGCACGTTGCCATGGAAAGGGACAAACCCCGACGAGCGAGAGAGGCCACTAGCCGCGTCGTAATTCCTGGTGGGCGTCCGCCAAGCTTCTCTCGTCCTCCACGTGATCCAAACCGCGGGTGACCTCAGTGGGCACGAGCTCTTCCACCCCAGCAGCCCCCGCTACGGGGGAGCATGGCAGGGCGTCCCCCAGGCGCTGCCGCCCAGAGCAGCCCCCGCAGCGGGTGAGGGTCTCTGAGCGGCTCCTTTCCTTCCGGCTGCTGAGGCCAGAAGTCTGCTCTGAAACGCTCTTTCGTTCTGTCACGTGCACGTTTTAACCTGTTTCAGCTCTGATACAGATGACTGTAATATATCAATGCTCCTGCCAAACCTGTGATAACCGAGGGCTCGCACGACGTGGCTGGTGGCCCGCGGGGCACGTCCCTCCCCGCTGCCCCCAGCCCTCCGCGCGAAGACGAAGGGCAGGGTGAGGAGATGCCGTGGGCCACAGAGAGACCCAGCGCCGCTCCTCAGCGGTGGTGCGGGACGGTCCGCCGTCTCTGGCCGGAGAACCCCCGGCCGCGCATCCGTACAAAGAGCCGGTACGTGCTACCTGGGCCTCGTACCTGCAGAAAGGGCTTTTTGCAGACGGGTTCATACACATTTAACAACTCAGAAACACTTCTTAGAAACATTTCTAAAACGTTTCACTTTGCTGACACCAGCGCGCACGGCAGCCTTAACATTGCTTAAACAATTAAACATTGTTTGTTTGTTTGTTTGTTTGTTTTATCCACTTTTATTGCAAGCAAATAAAGGCCTTTGCAGGCTGGGGGCTGCCAGCAAGCGAGAGGTGAGGAGGTCGTTCCCCAGCCCCGCTGCCTTAATGCGCGTCGGAACGGCAGCGCCGCGGGCAGCCGCGGATCAGGCTGCAGACAGAGCAAGTGTCGAGCGCGCCGCACGCGAACAAATCGAGTAGGGAGCAGCAGGGCAGAGCGGGAGCGCACGCGTGGGGACATGACGATGAAATCCTGGTAGTGATCATATTGCGAGTGTCATCCCAGGAAATAAAATGCTGGCGTCGAGGCAGGCCTCACCTCTTCTGTCTGAATTTAACGGCAAAAAGTTTTGCCACATCTATCTTGTGATGCCGGAGAGACAGGCTGATAGCGCAGCGACAGCTGAGACGGCGCGAGGTTTAGCAGACAAATAAATTTGAGAATCATCTGCATAGAAATGGAAAGCTACTCCATGCTGATGAATAATATAACCCAGTGGCAGCATATAAACACAAAATAACAACGGGCCCAATATAGAGCCCTGGGGAACCTTGGAAACAACTTCACTAATGGAAGATGAAAAATCACCCATCGAAACAAAATGCTGTCTATTTGATAAATAAGATTTGAACCGACTGAGAGCAGCATCAGAGAAGCCAAGCGAGCTGCTCGTGTGACGATCCAAGGGGATACTTTGAAGAGCAGCATCAAGTGACAAAGATCTCGCTGTGAGAACAGATCCCTGAATAGGGCTAAAATACGAATCTGTTGGGGTCCCTCTTGCCGAACCAGGCTGTCCCAGCTGGGCCTGGCCGCTTGCCCTTCAGCCGGCCTTGCCGAGCCGCGGGAAAGGAGCCGGGTGCAGGTGGCACCAGCAGTGGTCCCGGCACCACGAGCCAGAGCCCCTCGTCCGGGTGGCACGGCCGCTGCACGCATGGGGGCGGCTGCCCGCGCCCCTCCCGGGGAGCGCCGTGGCCATGGGAGCTCTGCCGACTTTCGGCTTCGAGACGCGAGGAGGGAGCCGCGTCCAGAAGAGCCCTGGGCTGTGACCAGCCCGTCACTGCCTGCCCAGACCGGGCGTTCGCTGCTGGGAAAGGCAAATTTTCCCTTGCCACGGACGCCTCTGCTTTTCTCCAGTTTGGCCATTCCTGTGTTATATGTAGAGATACGGTGCTGGATCTGGGGTCTCTCCTTTGCTCATTTCTTTTTTGAATTTGAAATCGTTCATTCCAATTTTGTGACAATAGTAAATAATACGAAACGGAGGCGAGAGCCCTCAAACTGCAAAAGCAGCAAATGAAAAGCTCTGGGAAGCCTTTGCAGGCACATTTTAAACAGCGATGCAGAGTATGTCACTGCAAGTCTGAAGCATTCTGACGAAGGGCTAAGAAAAGAAAAGGAGCCACGCCGAGCTCCCGCAGTTACCTCTGTCGTGAAGGGTTCGCAAGC
This sequence comes from Phaethon aethereus, assembly GCF_964289735.1. NCBI lineage: Eukaryota > Metazoa > Chordata > Aves > Phaethontiformes > Phaethontidae > Phaethon > Phaethon aethereus. The sequence goes on along the minus strand of NC_138596.1, from coordinate 12,275,100 downwards.
TCTCGGCTTCCCGGTGCCGCCCTGCTCGGCGGGGATGGGATGGGGACAGAGCTGAGGCCAAGCCGGGCTCACCGGAGCAGCAGCAGCACTGGTGACATCCTCGCATCAGTGTGGTGTTTCCTGAGCCTGCGGCCCCCGCTCCGTACCGGACCCTGTCCTGCACTTCAGGCATGTCACAGCTTTGGGGTTGCTTTTAGCGTTTGCTGTAAAAAAAGAGAGTCGCCAATTTAAAGAAGAAAAAAGTCGCTGGATGACTCAAACCCTCGGTGTTTTCCATTGTGTCACCACCGCCATGGTCACTGCCCCAGCGAGCTGGACTGCTTATAAACAATTACATTGTTTGAAAATATATTAATAATTCTGTCAGATCCATTAACATCGCCCATTGGTTTCTAACAAATTGACACCTTTTTAGCTGAAAGAAATCCTTATTAGTTTTCATTTTGATGGCTTTTCCTGGAATAACTATAAATTATGTTTATTTCGCATAATTCCTCCTGTCAGTAGTTATAAATAACTAGTTCATATGGAAATTATGATTCTGGCCTGTATATGCATGTACCTTAAACATAGCGCTGCAGCAGCGAGGGGGTAATGAATTGCCCGGGTTTTCATTGATGGACCTTTCTAATTTAAAGAGTGACTAAAAATGTATTTGCCAACAGTCTTCCTATCTTGGTTTTTACCGCTTTAAATACCAACAAACAGCTCTATTGTATCAGCCTTTCTTATACAGCATTTTTCATACAGTGTATCTCAAAGCACTTTACAGGGCGATTAATTACCTGGAGGAGAGTGACGGGATGCAGGCAGCGATGACGGCCATTATGCAGTCAGCAGCACTGCCCACGCCGCGCTCCGCATTTGCATCGCTGTCATTTAATTTGTGGTGGTATTAATGGGAAGAGAGAGGGGGAGCGGGTGGGAGAAGTGCCGGCGTGGCCGCCCACACCGGCAGCAATCCCGTCTCCACTCCGCCACGACGGGCTCGCCACCGAGGAGCGACCGTCCCGGCGTGGGACGAGGGCAGAGGAGGAGGGGGCTCGGCACCGGGGTCCCCAGGGCGGCGGGGAGGCTGCAGGGCAGGCGCAGGTCCCCACCTGAAGGGACCCCTCCGGGCAAAGCCCACCGAAAGGATGCTGCCTGCTGGCAGGACGCAGATTCCTACAGTGTTGGAGGAAATCCTGACGGTTCCCATTTTTTTTGGCCAAACCAGAACAAACCAAAACATTTTGACACCTCCCTATACAATGAAAATGGATCTTCGGTTTTGCTGGAATGCTGAAACTCTTCCATTTTCCTTTTGGAGTATAGCTTTTCCATTATTATAAGCCCATAAAATATAAGCCTATTTTTTTATGGTAGTGGAGAACCCTCAACATCAAGATTTGTAATTTCAATGTAAATACATTTATTTTCAGTCTTAGTCAACTCATTGTTCAGTGACTTTCCTTCAGAGTTTTGAAACTAAAACAAAGAAAAATACTATTTGAACAACAAGAATTAAATCTTTGCAGGAATACTGCGTAGCAACATTTAAGTATGGGCATAATATAACTTGAAATTATGTTTTAAGAATAATTCTTGACATTCTTAACCACCTTCAGAACAAGTCTTTCACTTTGGGAAAAATATCAATAACTTTGCATACTCACAAACATAAGCTTGATCAAAACAGTTTCTGGTGTGTAAAAAATGTTCACTGAAATTTGTGCCTTCCCAATTCTTTCAAGTGCCCTTTCCTGCCACTGCAGCACCATTTAGCCAAGCTGCGTAAAACACACCCAATCAATATCAGCATCACTCAAATTTTAAAACATTGGAGGAGTTTCTTGAGATTTTTGTCCATATGTTTTCATTACAGTTGACTGGATAATTCATAACAAATTGTTTAGACAACACAATTCATCTGGTTTCTTTCCCCCCCCACATCTCCTGTCTACAAGTAGGCAATGTGATCCTTCATTCTTTTTTTTTTAACTCCAGGATTTCTCCAGAAAATAACTCTCTCTGAACCAAAAATGTCATGGTCCTGATGATCAAGGCAAAGGATGACCTATCTTTTATTAACTAGCCAGCTAGTTGTTAAAACTGAACTTGCTTTTGGGCACATATCGACCTGATGAAGCAACCGTGTCTCCAAAGCTTGTCCGCATTGTCAACAATACCACTTGGTTTCAGACGTCTCCCTGCAGGCTTCGCATTTTAGGACTAAAAATGGCATTTTGGTGAATACGTACACCATTCAAAATTTAATTTCAGTAAATATTTCATCATTCAAGCTTAAATTATTCTTTTTGAGTAAAGAGAACTCAAAACAAACGGAATCAAAGCAAACTTCAAGTTGAAACCAAGAAACCTTTCATACCCCATTTGACCGGGAGCCTTTCCGCCTCTGGACTTTGCCGACTTCCCGAGGCTGGCTGCAGTGAGGTGCTGAGATCTTTCCGAGCAAAAATTGTCATAAAAACATCAGCAACTGACTGGTGGAGGGCAAGTCCGATCGTTTGCCGACTGACTCCAGCAATGAGTTCATCGCATGACAAGGCTTACGCTATCGTAGCTGCAAAAGGGGCTAATTGCTCGGGAAAGCTAGGGCTGGGAGGAAGGGGACACCCGTGCCGCGAAGGTCACCGGTGACCCGGCTGGCAGCAGCAATCCGTCAGGGTGGCTGGTCGCTCTGTGGAGAGCCCGGCACCGCGGGGCCCCCGGCAACGGCCCAAACGGGTGACTCAGCGATAGCTGCTGGGGTGGCCGATTCGGCAAGGGTTCTGATGCTGTGTTGCAGCCGTTGATTAAGTAGCCAGAACGATGGGGGACACGGAGCCGCGGAGGAGGGGACATTTGGTGAGGGACATTTGCCTGAGAGGGGCTGGGTGCGACTGGGGCGTCCCCGGCAAAGCGGGCACCTCGGAGCGGCTGCCGCGCTCTTGGGTTCGCTGAACTCCCGCATTCAAATCGGCCGCTGGCAACGGAGGCGCGTGGGCTCAGCATGCAGTAGCTGTTCCGCTGTCCTGATCTCTCTCAGAAGCACCAGCTGTTGTTTCATCCATCTTCGTGGCCAGCAATCTGCTTACCTGAATTGATAGATATCACCCTTCTAAAAATAGCAACGGCAGATTTCAACCTGTCCAGAGCAAGAAACTGGCTCGGGTAATAAAAGCATCCCCCCTGCCCGCAGCGCAGGCAGCCGAGCCCCGTTGCCCCTGAGCACGAGTCCCACCGCGCCCGGCGCGGCGAGGCGGCGAGGCACGGCAGCAGCGACCACCCCGTCGCGCCACCGCGAGAGGAGCCTCGGGGTTCCCGGCTTTGCTCGGGGCTCGTCTGAGCGCGCGCCCAATACAGAACCGCCAGGCTGCCTATCGTCCGCGCTCCCCGGCCCCGCCGCCGCCGCCGGTGCGGCTGCGCTCGCTGAGGGGTGGGCGTGCAGCAGGACGCGCTGGTGGCAACAGCTCTGCGGTTCGGAAAGCTGCCGCTGTGCAGCTTGTGCAAATCCGGGCTTTGCACAGACATCGAACGGCGGTGGGCCGGCTAGCTCCCTTCCTTCGCACGTGCAATATTCGCTGTCCGCGCCGGCCTTGCTTCTCACAACCACACGCAGCGGGAAACGTGAGAGAGATGCTCCAGGTGCAAGTCTGGGCCAACCTCCACGTGCCCCCTTGCCCAGGGCACGTCACAGACTCCTCTCCCAAAGCAAACGGCCGGTTTAGCAGCCGGCAAAGCCCAGGTCAGGCAGAAACTCAACCCCGCTCTCAACAGGCTGTGCCGCCGCGCTGGCCCGAGACGCAGCACGCCGGCCCCGGCCGGCACGCAGGGAGCCCTCCCGGGCTGCTCCCCCCCGAGCCGCCTGCTTGTGCCCCTGCAAGCACCGGTGCCCACGGGACAAGCTCCTGCGAGGCAACGTGCTCCCCCCGATCGACCCGCTCTCCCCGCCCCTGCTCCCGCTCCGCATGGCGAATGCGCGCGGAAATCTGCAGCGGGCGGAAAACAAAGGGATCCTGCACTGGGAGCCATATGGATCGCACGTATATACAATGCACAATAAACAACACATCTCTCAGTCTGGGTCTGTTTGAAACCTTCCGACATATGTTCTGCTAACAGTTTAACAAATTGATTGCTAATGTTATCCTGCTCTGAAATCTGGCATAATGTGCAGGAGGGGGAAAAAACCCAAAACAAAAGCATTCCTACCTCAACAGAAATTCACAAGAAAAGCTATTAGAAAAGGCTTCAGGATGCCTGACAGGAGAGAATTTCATGCCAATTTGTGTGCTCGTTGGAAAAATCATTTATTAAAAAGAAGATATACCTTCATGTTAGTGAGATGAGGGTGTAAAACTGAGCGGGGTCTCCCACTGCTTCAGCTCTATAACTCAAGTTATATTCATCAGAGGCATATATTTAAATCATAGCTTACTTTGCTTTGTGTTCTGAAATTTATTAGCCTACTACTTAAATGTTTTATTCATTAGGCCATGTAAATAATGCATGGTTGTTTCCATGGCAATTTAACCCCTTCTCTCCGGGACGCCCGCAGATTTCCCATCTCGTGTGCCTGCTTAATTGCCACGATCAGATTTGCCGTTTTCTCCGCGTTGAGACCATGGCCATTTTTCTCCTTCCTGTGGCAAATTCATTAGGAGGAAACTTTTCCATTGACAAATAAGATGTGTTCAGGCATGAAGAGGGAGGGGAAGGAACCGTTTGCCAGGTCATTTAGCAGAGTTCGGGCATAGCTAATGCTTCCAGTTTCTGCTCTTTGTGGGGCTCCTGCTGCACCGCTAGTCCCCGTGCTGCAGCGGCGGCGGGTCCCACCCGGCGTGGGTCCTTCTCCTCCTGGGTCCCTGGGACGCCTTGGGGACCGCGGTCCCGCAGGGAGGAGGCATCGCTCCGCTCCGAGCACATGTGGAGGGGCCGGCGCTGACGACGAGGCTCTTGGGCAGCGCCCAGGACTCGGCTCGCTGCGGGGGACGGGGCTCCGGCTGAGGGGGCTGTCAGCCCCGGCCCTCTCGGGGGGTTTCTCCTCGGGCAAGGCCGGCGGCAGAGCTCGGTCCCGCAGGCTACCGCACTCAGGCCCTGGGTCTCTGGCCACGCGGGTGCCTGTGACGGAGACGCTGGTAGCCGATGGGAGAGTTCCGTGGCCACCACCAGCTCAGCGCCGCAGGGTGGGCGGGAGCCCTCCTCCATTGTGTTCTGCCCGTTAAATAGTCGCGTCCTGTAACGCATGTTAAACAGTTGGTTAGGATGCAGGAGTCTAATTTATGTACTGAGTAAATCTGTTACACACACACCACCCTGAGAACAAGGCTCGCAGCCCCACCTTATTCCCTCTCCTTTATAGTAGCCGGTAACGCTCCCCAACACACGTTTCTAATAAAAACAAAAGAGAGCCCCCAGGATCCACCAAACAGGGAGGAAAGGCATCAACTGTCTTGTTTCTGTGGCCTTTGGCTTTCGTTACCCGGCTGTAACCTATCCTCTAAAACCCCTTCCACGAAACAGGACATCCTCTTCGGTTTACGATGACGAAGTCCCTGCGGTTGTCGCTGGCGTGCTGCACTTGCAGTTACACAGGCCTCTTCACCGGCAGCAGTAACAGGCTGATTTAATTTATACTAGCAATACGCTTGGAGCCCATTCTTCCCCTGCCCTCTGCCTTTCCGCGTCCGGGCTGCCCCCCGGTTTGACCCGGGAAGCCTCTCCCAGGACTGGGGATGCTGCATCCCTGCATCCGCTGCATCCGCTGCATCCTGGCGTTCCCGCAGCTCCCGCAGCGCCGCCGCACAGCTGGGCACCGCTGCCACTCCGCAGGCAGCGTCTCCAATCCGCCGGCCTGCTCTGAAGGAATAGGTGACGTTTGCCCAGCGTCAGCCCGAGGAGCCCCCGGGAGCAGCCTGCGTGGCTGCCCAGGCGCTCCTGCTGCCCAGCCCTTCGTCTCAACCAGAACCTGCAGCTGGCAAGGGAGAGAGATTTGTGAGCATTTCAGAAACAAGACTAGAATTTAAAATAATCTGCATGCGTTTGACTGTAGTCTGAAGCTAATTAGGTGCAATTCAGTAAAGACAAGCACAGCGTAATTCTACATGGAAGAGGAAAAATCAAACACAAATGCAGAGTGTGGATTGCTGCTTCAGTCAGCGGAAGATGGGGAGGATCCAGGGTTTGCAATAACTGCTGCATCTGTCAGCAATGTGATGTTCTACAAATCCCGTGCTAGGATGCAGGGAGAACGTATCCCACATTTCTAGCCTGAGAGAAAAATTCAGCTTTACTCCTTACAGGGGAGGGCTCAGCTTTCCCTTTTAGAGGGAAACAGAAAATGGAAGAAAATCCAGAGGCAACGCAAACGAGCAGGTTTAGAAAATTCAGTGCATGATGGAAAACTGATGGGGCTGGAATCACTTAGTGTAGAGCGGAGAAGCTCTACCCATTAAAGTCTGTGACTGCACAAAAGTTTGAGACAAAACCAACAGTTCTCCTTTTTTCTTGTATAATGGGAAGGAGAGGAATATTGTGCTGACATTGCAGGAAGGAAAATATAGGAGGGATAAGACAGCAACTTCCAAACCATAAGCAAGTTATATTCTAGAGCAGGCAACAGGCTATGGTCGGTCACTGGAGGGTTTTACAGACTGGTTAAAGAAACATCTGCAAGGAATTATCCAGGACTATGTGATCCTGCCTCACTGCAGAGAGATGGATTAGGTGATCTTTTGAGGTCAGTTCCAGCCCTACATGTCTATAATTCTTTGTATAAAAACGCTAATGAATGCCCCTAACTCAGGAAGACAGCTAGTTAATGTCCTACAAATGTGAAGGTGCATTAAGTAGAGTCCTTTCGGCCCAGCAGCTCAGCCAGGACTTCTTCAGACAGGCCGTCGCACAGGTCAGCAGCCACAAAGCGACAGTTGCTGTTCTGCTCAGGTGGAAGAACGAGGGAAGCCAGGACTCGATCTCCAACTCAGCCCGCCCGGAGACGCAGCAGCACGCTCCTCCCAGAAATCCAGGGCCCAGGATCACCCTTTGTTTTCTGCCAAAACGCAAACTTCCTGGGAGCAGGGGATAGCTCCGGGCAGCTTTGACATGCACGTTTGGGCTACAGGCAGTCAATGGATTCAGTCCCATTATTACAGATCTCATGAAGTTTATTTTTAAAAGGTAACCATCCTACAAGAATCTTTTCCATATAAAATACAGCCAGGAACCAGGCAGAGGTTAGGAGAGAGAAATCATTGAGCTCCACAGATCTGAATAGCTGAGATCAATCAGCATGAGCCATGGAGATGAGATTTGGGACAACATCTCCGCACAGGCCTTCAGAGGCTTGTAGATCTGCCCAGCCGTGCTCTTGTCCGTGATGGATGGTAGGAGAGATCTGCTTTTCCTCAGAATTGGCTTTGACTTAATTCACTCTCGGCATGGAAGGAGGAAAACAAAGGACGAACAATCAGATTTCCCATTTAGCACCTGGCCCTTCCGTCGCCGAGCTCCTCCCGAGCACCGCAGCTCCGCCACGGCCATGCTGCTGCAGCGGCGGACACGACCTCTGCGTAATCGGCGCCCGCAGCGAGGCCGCCGGCCGCCCCTCACCAGCCGCGCCGGTGGCAGGGCAGCGGGCCGCCGGGCCGCGGGAGCCGCAGCTGAGCTCCGCCAGCGGCCTTGCCTCTGCAAGGTCCTCGCCTGTGGCGTCTCACCCGTGTCCCCCGAGGTACCACGGGGAAACCGCCGTCCCCCTTCTCCAACATCCCGTCTCTTCTGTCTCTCGACACTTTCAGGCAGGGTTCGCACCTTGCGTCCCCCCGCAGTGCTCTCGTCCTCGGCGGCACCCGCCGCAGTGAACAGGCGCGTGCCCCACCGCTCGCTTTCTTCCCAACGCAGCCTGCCCAGGAACCCGTTTCTCCCTGTCTCTGGTTCCCCCAGCTGCTGCCGATTTTCGTTGCTGTTCTACAAGCCCTGTCCCCCCTGCAGCACGTCCCTCAGTGCCTCGGTGCTGGGGTGAGCCGCCTCGCAGGGGGTGGCCCCCGGCCGCGGGTGCCTGGCGGTGCCGTGCAGCACCGGTGTCCGTGTCCCGCCGGTGGGAGCGGCGCCGCGGAACGCCAGGCTGTCACTTGCGCTGAGAGGGAGGCAAGACCTGTGTCACCAGAAAGCCCAGCGAATTCATTGATCTTCCCGAGAACATCAACCTGTCTTTCTAATACCGCGATCAGGTGTCTCGCAGAACAATTTGCTGAGTGACAACACTACAAAAACCTGTTCGCTTCCCCCCCGGCTCCCCACAACCAGAAACATCCTCGGCAGCGTCCGCTGGGCGCTCGGGGCTGGGGACCCTCCTTCTGCCTGATACCAAAGCTGCTCAGAGCGCGAGGGTTTATTGTTGGGGCTGAGCCGTTGGCCTCTGTTCTGCGTAGAATGGATCCGGAAGGGCAGAACCAGCGGAGAGGAGCCGTCGACAACAGCCGATGCCACCCGCAAACAGCATGAGGGTCCTGCTGCTGCTCGTGCAAGTGCCGCGCACATCCGCATGCACTAACGCTTGCACATGCTGGCCCGCAGCCAGGCTTCCACGAAGCGTGGTAGGCTAAGCACGACGCGGGAAAAGTGCCAGCTGAGTTTATTACATTGCAACGTCTGCTCCTGCAGTCTGTCATTTACTTTCTTACCAGCTCTTTTCTGTAGAAGTAAGCATGTATTAAGTTTGCAGGACACAACCAACGTTGTGATGCCAGGCTGCTGAGGCTGCCGTTATTGCCCAGCGTAATTCATGTGATTCAAACGGATGTATTTGATTAACAAGGCCGTGCTGATCGCCTCTTAGGTAGCTCTGTGTTAACGACCCACTGCACATGCCTTTCTCAGGGAGCCACGCTGTACTTCCACATCTGCTCCTCCAAGCTCGAGGACCCGAAGACACCATCTCCCCGCTGTCGCATCCGCCTTGGGAAGCCCTGCAGCGCTCCGCAAGCCGCCACTGTGTCGGGCTGAGCCTCCATCACCCTCAGATCTGTCAGGAGAATGGAGCCATTTGCCTCCTGCGCCGTAATGTCCCGGGCACGAGCTGGGACAGAGGAGCGGGAGTGTTACTTCTCTGCTGCGGAGGCACCCATCCTGAATTCCCTGCCCAAAACGTGTGACGGCAGCATCCCTTCCTTCTGCACCTCGGTACGTGACGACGGCGCCTGGAGCCCACAGCAGGAGCTCAGAGCTGGTGTCCTCGCACGAGCTGTGCGCGGATCTTATCCTCCGCAGCAGGAGCTGAAACCCTCCCGCGGGATTTCGTTGCTCCTGCCAGAGCAGAGCCCCCGCTCTCCTGCTTCGTTAAGCCCTTCACACCCACAGCTCCCTTCAAATGCTGCCGACAGGTTTGCAGTCCTCCTGCTTCCTACAAAATCAAGCCTCGGGGGGGTCACGAGAGGTGCTGCATAGTTCTCGTGTCCTGCTGGTCCATAGAACTATTTTGGTGGAGCCGGTCCAGTACTTCCGAAGGGAAGCGGAGACCTCCGCGGGGGTCCTGTGGAGCCTGGGCTTGCTGTGCTGGCCGGCGGAGGGCTGTCGCCTCCGGCAGTCCCCCGGGCAGCGCTGCCCAGACCGCTGCCTGCAGGTCCTGGCTCCGGAGCCAGCACGCGGTGAGCGTGCACGGCTGGGTGCTGGGCTCGAGGGACAGGCAGGCAAAGCATCGCCTTCCTCGCAGCACTCACCAAAACGCTGGGCTATACACGCTCCATTTTGTAACTAGAGGTAACTATCTCGCGCTGCGTCCTCCCGCGCAAGCTGGGTTCCTCCTGCGACCCTGCCACGAGGCCTCAGCCACGCTCCCCCGCAGGAAAGACCTTGAAGCCCACGAGAGCCGGGGGGCCCCGTCCGCTCCGGTGCCCGCCCAGGGCTGAGCCAGCGCTGCTCTCCCGCCCGCCGCGCACCCACTGGTCCCTCTGCCGTAGCTGCCATGTCCCTTGCTGGGGTGAGCGGGACAGGACTTCCAGCCTCTCCAGCGTACCCAAGGCAGGCAGTGGCAGGCTTTCCTCTCCAGCCGTGCACCCCGGGGAGCAACTTATCGCTGAACAATTCTTAGAGGATTGTGGAAAACAAGCAGCCGCATGAAGGGTTAACAGTTTATTATATTTTTTCTGAGTGATTTTATCACTGTCGTTAGAACATTCATTGAACTAAGTGAGAAATCCATCAAGACGTGACAGCAATGTGCAGACTAATGGCTGTTAGATGGTAATAATTTTTAATATGATTTTTATTTCACTTAATTTCATATGTGCTTGACAAAAGGTCCCGTGTCACTAGGGAGCTATGTGGAGCTGGGAATACGCTGATGTGAAGGTCTATTAAACCAAGTGTTTGAAGTATTTTTAAGTCCCAACTTCAGAATTCCAGAGAAAACTCCGGTATTTTAACCCTTTTTGGCAAGAAGTCACTGAGACAGCAGGAAAACACAGAGTGCCAGCTCCAAGGGGTGGATCATCCTTACGCATACGCTGAGTATTTCTCAGCTCAAACTCATCGCCCCAGGGCTTCTCTTAAATGCCTGATGCAAGGATCAGCTGACCGCTGTACCCCGGTAGCTCCCCTTGGCTGGACGTCCGCACGAGTTTCCCGTGGTTTGGGTTAGGAGCTGTGGGACGGGGCCAGTCCAATGAAGGAAAATTCCCTAAAACCCTGGGAGGCAGCTCTGCCCAGTGGTCACCTCTGTGTCTCTTCCTGCTGCAGCAAGTTGTAGAATATAATCTTTGTAAAGAAGTTTTTGTGATCAGCTCCTGACAGGCACCGCTGCAAATTAATAATTAATATTACTGCCAATAAATCCTGTCAGAGTCGCGAGGAGCAGAAATAGGAAAGGCCACTACTGAAGCGCCACAGCGTCATCCTCTAAAACTGCACATCAAAGCTACTGCAATTGAGATGGAAACTCAGCCTCACCCAGCTCTAACGCTGAGAGAGCAGAACCGCACGTCTTCTTTTCGCGTGTCTCGACATGTCTTTGTCTTGACCATCTCAAAGGTTAGGAGTGTGAAGTAAACCCCGATTTCCAAAGTGGACACACCCTTGACAAAGTGTTTTGTTGTCTAGTGAATGTGGAGACAGACTTTTCTTTCGGGCACTTAACGCTGGCACCTGGTAAAGTCAGAACGTCCTTGGACAGCTGAAGACATGAGACATGGCCTCAGCTCCACAGCAGCCACCAGCAAGGAAAGGTGTGAGAAAGGGTTTTCCAATGCACATGGCATCAGTCAAACTTCTCTTCCCTGCAAGCCTGCCGTGGCTCTCCTCCAAAAGGAACATCAGAGGAGACTCTAGTGCAGAGGGCAAAGAGCAGAATCAAGGGCTGTTGGGGCACGGACGGTGCCGGTGCCGGAAACAAAGTCAAACACTTTATTTCTAAAATAAATATTAAAAAAATTTTTGATTAGTCAAGGACTAAATCCCCACTCCAAGGAGCTGAGCACTGGATCCCCAAAGGGTTTTCATTAATTCACTTTTGTAGCTTGTTCTAACATCACTTCCAAGGATGAAATCTCCCTTGATCCCCCACAGATGCCGCCCCGTGCTGGCCGTGGGAGCCCCACTGGAGCCCTGACACCGGTGGGAGGAGCGGTTAATGCGGCTGATGTGTCTCACAGGGAGCGCAGCAGGGCCGGCCACAGGACATGTGCATGGGGAGCCCGTCAGTGCCACCGCACGCCCTGGGAAGGCCAAGCCCAGCGTGTCAGAGCTCCGGAAGATCCCAATTCATCTGCTTTCCTAAACACAATATTGCTCTGGTTGCTGCGAATTTAGCAAATCCTCTCATCCATCATCTTAATCCTGGACACTACGATTCAAAACAGGGAGCACAGACCGAGGAAGACTTTTCCCCGCAGATCATGTTATAATTAATGTTGGAAGACCTGCGAGCACCTTACACAATGACAGAGCCTTTCGGAATTAATCGCAAGAACTCAAAAAATATTGCTGTGCCTTTAAAACGGAGAGGTGTGTGTGTACGTGTGCACGAGTGCTTAAGTATATAATATATAATATATAATATTTGTAGTAAGAGTCAAGCATGGAAGCTATACATTCCCCTGATAAATGGGAGGCTTAATAGAAAAGCCTGAGATAGATAGATTTTACACAATATGACACTGGTTTAAGGAAGCAATATCAACCATTGTTTAATGTAATAAAAAGCCAGAGGTGTAAGAAATGATGGTAATTCTATTGTAACTGAACTTGAAGATCCCTGTCAAATATGCGTGTGAATGTGGCAGTTATTTTAGGTATGTTTGTAATCTTTGCAGGCGTTTTGTCAAGGAGGCACTGTGATATTAGTAAGAGTGCACAAAGGCTCGGCAATGGTGTCATGCACAATTAATGTCCCCAGGTAGCAACTCCATTAGTCTTATGAAGTGAGCTCACAAATGGGAATACTAATGGGGACGCGCCTTGGGGCATTTGCTGAGCTTACTGCTAGTTTATTTCATACCCTTTATGCTCAACACAAAATTTACCTAGCCTGGATTTAAAATGTGTCTCATTACACAGGCAGCATCCTTTTACTTCAGCGCTTCCCTTTTAACATGCAAGATTTGCAATTCTAATCGTATCAAAACCTGACTACTTTTGCTAAAAGGGAAAAAAACGGATAAATAAATGGAAAAAATAATCTTACGATAAAGACTGTCTGGGGTTTTAATCTTCCCTGACAGGCTTTTTTCATACGTACGTACCAGTAGCACGTGTGTTCCCGCTGGCGGCTGTAGGGACTTGGAGCTGCAGCCAGCGCAGCTGGAGGCGGCGGATGCGGGGCGCGGGACAGGCACCGCACCCCCAGCTTGCGGGTTTGCGTCCCTGCGAAGGAGGACGCCAGGGCCGGGCTCCCGCGTCGCCCGGGCTCTGTGCTGCAGAAGCCGGGGATGGAAACGGCAGCTTCTGGGCTGGGGCTGCCTGGGAAGACGCCGCACGTCAGCGGGGCCGCTGCGTGCGGCCGGGCAGGACGCGGGTGCCGTGCGCGCAGCCCTGCCTGGGGGCAAGGCCGTTGCCACCAGAGACACGTGGCACAGCAGAGAGTCTCTGCCGTTACCTGTGCGGGCGCTGTGGTTTCTGTCTCGCTGGTTCCCTTCCTGAGCTTGCAAGGGGTGATGCCCAAACGGTTAACGCGCCGTCGCTTCCCACCTGCAGCAACCGAAAGTAAATCTTCTTAGCAAAGAAGCTCTACTGAAAAGAACCCGGAGGGACATCAGAAAGGCGAGAGCGATACCTGGCCCCTCTCCCACTTCACGCCCTACCCCTTCTCCTTGGCCCGGTCCCTGCCAGGGAGCACCCAGGCCATCCCCGTCCCGCGGCGCGCAGCCGCTCCCGGTGGGCCTGGGTGAGACTGAGCCCCCGTGCGGGTCCGTGTGCCCGTTCGCAGGGGGGGCCCCCAGCCGCAGAGCTCCCAGCTGAAATCACACCCCAGAGGATGAACTGCTGTCCTTGCTCTTGGAGGAGAAACTGAAATGGTGAGAAATAACAAGCTTCTCCGAAAAAAACCGAGAAAACTTGGGTTTAAGTCCTGCTCTGCCCCACGGCTACATACCTGATCCTTCCCCAGCATCCCTCTGCCCGCGGGGAGGTAAAGCTCAGGGGGCTCGGCAGCCTCCCCTGCCTGCAGCACCCACCGGGGAAGGGGCATCTCCTGCTCTGGGCGAAAAACTGCCACGTCACCAAAGTCAGCGGCTGACTGCCGCAGACCTGGCAGAGCAACAGACCCTGGCAGGGCCGGGATATCGAGCAAACTGCGACAGCTTAAACACCCGTGCACCCAAATAGTCAGTCTGGAAAGCCAGGCTCTGCAGCCACTGCCTGCTCGCCTGGGAAAGCAGGCTCCATTCCCAGCACCCACCAGCGAATACCCCCCGATCGCTGACCCGAGCGGAGCCAGCCGCAGCGGTGCCCCGCGGCCGCGCAGCCTCCCTGGAGCGCCCGCAGCCGGGACGGGCCAGCCTGCGGCTGGGCTGGAGGAGCAGCGCCTAACGCCGGCTCTCCCGGCACCAAAACGCCAGATGAGCCCGGACAGATTTATTTCCAAATCCTGACTCAATCACACTATTGGATTTGTAATCACAGGCTCCAATTTTAGTGGAATAAATATACTAACAAAACTAATAGTTTGTTAGCTGCAAGGTAGGGACAATCAAAGTGTCTGAAGTGAAATACATGGCTCCTCAGGAGAAACCCCTACATGATAAAGACATTTAGAGTTTTTTTTTTTTTAAATAAATATATAGCGCGGTGTCAAGCCGTTTCCAGCGCGTGCCGCTCACTTGCGCTGCGTGCGTGTGAGCACCCAGTGGAGAGGGAGGGTTTGGAAAGTTCACCAGCGTGTAACTGTCTCCAGCCACTGCACGAGCTGCATCAGGAGAGGACATAAACCAAAATGACTCCTCGGGAACCCAGAGGAGAAGCGGGAACTGTTTGGTGGAGAATTATAGCTATGGGTGAAATTAGATGTACTCAGAGCCCCAAGGCTGAGAGAAATAAAAAGCATTTTAAATGGAGTGTAGAATTCATATTCCTCAGTCACTTCCAATAAATAAATCCTTGACAATTTTTTCTGTAAACAGTGGTTACACTTTGCTCTATTGTCTCCATGTTGCATATTCCAGACAGGAACGTGGGCTCTCGGCTCCAGCCAGGATGCGCTCGCCCATCACCGCCCGGCGCAGCACAGCTGCACCGAGCCCGTGGGCCGGCTACGACAGGGGCTTGCGGGCTCAGCCTGCAGGTTGTGGCATCGGGACCCAGCTCCTACTGCAACCTGCATGTTTCAAGTGCCTCCTAAAAATCGGAATCCCCATGGCCTCCCCTTTCCCTTCAAGACCCTGATGCCGTCGGGCAGCGGACCTGCCTGGAGCTCCTTCCCGCCTTGGAGCAATCCCGCTGCAGCGGCAACAGCCCCGACGGGGCATCGCTGGCAGGCAGCAGGGAGGGTGCCCACCCCCGGGGCTGTGCCACGCGGCATTGCCGGCTGCTGCACGCAGCCCGGGGCTCGGGCTCGGCCGAGCGCTGCCCTGCGGGCAGAGCAGGCAGCGCCGGCAGCGCCCTGTCCTCCCCGGGCAGGGAGCGTCAGCAGGGCTGCGCCTCTGACCACGAACGGCCCCGCTGCTTCCGTCACTGGCACAGCACTGTCGCCGGACGGGGCCCCGCGATGCCCCCCGGGACCTCTCCGGCCGCCGGGCCCTGGGGATCCTACGGAGCTTCCCTGTGGCAGGAGCACCGCAAAGCCCCCCTGGCCGGTTACGAGGCAGCACATGCTGCAAGGCCCCTCTCGCTGGCTGTTCAAATTTCCATTTCATGAACAAATGAAGCATTTTATACTTTACGGCTTCCCCACAATGGCAGTCATCCCATTTCACCTGTCTGGGACGAGAGATGATGGAGGGAGAAGGAGAGCGCTGGGCTACTGGCAGCCGGCGCGGAGCACGCCGGAGGACACTTTCACATTCACTTAACTTGCATCTTTCATTAAGAAGAATAATAACTCTTAGGGCAGTAATAACGGGTCCTCTCCTCCGTGGGGCTGTTGAAGAGGAGACAAGCCGGGCGCGGCGGTACACAAGATGGGCAGTGCCCAGCTGTGGCTTCAGCTGCCGCCGAGCCCCGCGTGCCCGCCACGCCGGTGCAATCTGGGGACGCCGCCAGAGCGTGTGTGCAGCCCCGCGCACTCCTCGGGCAGGAGCTGCCGGCGCGGCATCTGCGCAGGGGGCCGTGACACTCAGGGGAGGACGTGGAGAGATGCCACCGCCCTGGGAGCGCATCCACGTGAGCTCCTGCAAGGATGCGGCGGGCCCCCTCCCACGCCGGCACGCGGCAGCGTGGGCGGCCCCCGGATGAAAAGCTCCCTGAGCCTCTCCGGAGGGCACTTCGGCAGAGAGCGGGAAGCTGTAGTGCAGGGTCACTCATGGAAACGCCGCGTCCTTGGGTCAATTGCAGGGAATTATGTCTTCAGACCCCGTTATCCGTCGGCCAACAAGCCCCCGGAGAGCCGTTGCGCCAGCAGCCAGGCTGGGGGGGGGTCCTGTTCGCTGCCACCGACGACCGCTGGCCTGGGGAGGAGGCTGGAGCTCTGCGGCTCCGATACAACCTGCAGCCGCCGGAAAAATGCATGAAATGCTTTTCTGCTGAAGGAGGCAGCTTTGCCAAGCCTGAAGTACGTTGCGAGAGGTGGCAAATCCAGCCACGCTGGTGATTTAAAACTGAAATGCCTCACTCTAGTTTTTATTTCTGTTTGGAGCAGTTAGGCATTATTTTTACCTGGTTGAGAATAATTGATCTAAACAGCTGAGGAGTTGTCAACTTTGTTCAGAATTTCATTTCGCAGAGGACTCTGATACTCATGTTGACTTTGAAACGTTTGGGAGTCTTCGCCTGTTTGAGGGTTTGCCCTGAATCTCAGTGGGGAAAGTCTCTTGTCCCTGGGGGATTCCTCTGAGCGGAATACCGAAGGTCAGGTATCTCTGATAATCTCAGTGATTATTTAGTAATTGCTGTTGTAATAACAGGACCCAGGGGTCGCAGCCGGGTTCATTGGATCAGAAGCTGCACAGATGCACCAAGTGCAGGATCCTGTCCCCCAAAAGCCCTGCAGCCTGCTGAAGAAAGGGGTTTTTGTGCAGTTAATATTACGGGGTCATTTCTGCTGCACTTCGGAGGGTAACAAATACAGCACCATGATGCAGCTCCGGCAACAGGAATCTGAAGCGCAAACGCAAATACAAGCAGTTCTAAAGGGATCTTGGAAAAACAGCAAAACTGCCAGAGGGGATGATTCAGTGTGCTTTCCTTCCTTTTCAGAAAAGAGATTTTAAAATTCTCTAGTAATTTTAAAGGAAAATGAAAACTTCTGCAATACGCTTATTAGAGCATGACTAGCAAAAGAAGATGAAGAACTTGATTTGCGGAGACAATGGATTCAGCCCCATGCTCAGCCATTTATTTTTGGCTAATTAAAAGTGTAAGATTTTTCTCTTTATTATGTACTGTTTGCCAAGTTCATTATTTGCTCACCCATAAATCATCTTCGCTAGCCAAAGGTAAATTCCCTCTCTGTTGTGAGGCTGCCGTTAGTATGTGTCACAATCCCCACATCCACGGAGCTGCTCCTGCCGCCGCGCCGCTGCGCCGTGCCGTAGGACCTGCAGGACCCCTGAGACCTTGTTGGCTCTGCAGGAATCAGGCAATTCCAGGTTCAGGCGCGACGGGAAGGGCTGCGATGCCCAGCCCAGGAGAGGCTCATTTCAGAGCAGGGGTGAGCCGTGCAGCAGGCGAGTTCCCTGGAAAGAGGGCCGGGAATGACGAGCAGACTCGTCTCCACCTTGTCCTGGCTTCCAGCAAATCCACTCGGTGGTAAAACCCACGGGAAGAAAAGTACCAGAGGAAACCTGTGATGAAGCAGCAGACTCACCTAAATCTTTCTCTGCAAACAACTCCCAGAAACAGCAGCAGAGCTTGAAATCTTTCGAAAGGGTTGGATGGCTGTCAGTCTGCAGAAATTCGCGTTCCTCTGTCCTCCTTTCAGGTCCCTTTTCCACAAAGCTGTTTGCCATCCCCTGGGATTCAAGAAGCGGGAGAGACATGAAGAGCTTTTGCCTTCTGCTATGGAGTCCCCATTTGGGAAACCCTAAAGAGAACTGCCCAAGGCGTAGGGAGGAATATCTGGTTTGTCCATGTAACGTCATTCCTTGACACTGAAGCCTTCCTTTAGGCTGACATGGTGCCAACAAATTTACCAAACTTTTTGTAACTAGCAAGTTATTGAGTGTCACTTTAGTACAGTGTATGTGGAAAATGCATGGAAGGTGCCAAGAATGCTGCATAGTCTTTAACTATTACATTAAGCATCTGCTGCTGCCATTTATGGATCAGATAGCATTTTACTCTTGAGATATTTGATTTTATTACCTTCTAGGGAAAGAGCCAAACAAGTGTTCTTATTGATTTGCACATTAAATATATTAGTAATAAAACAACATCTCTGTAAACCAATTGTAAAATCAATATTAATTGGTACCAAAATATCACAAGTAGTTGAATTACAATTAAAGAGGGTAGCTTCAAAGTCTCCCTACCAACCCAGAGGTGATGCACACCAGATGAGAGAGGGGCACCAAATCCGAGCAGAACAACAATGTTCAGAGCAATTAACAGCTGTTCCAAGTAAAATATGAAGAGATGCTCAGATGCGTTTGAGGAGAGCAAGGGTCATTGAGATTCAGTTCATGGACAGCAGTTCACTTCGTCTGCACGGGCACGTGTTCAGCTGATTGGATCTTGTGGGAACAGATCCAAACCTTGCTTATGTCTTTGTCTACAGGACAGCTCTCGGGTCCGCAGAGTCACTTCGGGCAGAGCTGTGGTGGTGTGGATCTGCTCCACTGCTGGCAGGGTCCTCAAGGCCAAAACAGAGCCTCTAGAGCGCAAGCGGTGGGAGCAAAGAGCTGCTCGGGGAGAGCAGAGCCCGAGGAACGTCCTCTGCACTGGCAGCGAAACGCTCTTGCCCGGCTGAGTCGAGCCCGGGCACCTCCCGGACCAGCAGCACGCGGCGCCGGCGCCCGCGAGCGCCCAGCGGGGACACGCACGGGGCCTTTCGGGCTGCAGCTGGGCCGCCAGCGCCCCGCTCTTGGGAGAGCGCAGAGCAGCACTGTGGGTGCCAGAGGCATTTCACAGCTGTGATGCCACGACCGAAGTTCCTCTGCTGTGCAAGACATAGGTGTTTGCTGCCCGCTATTTCACGTGCGCGCAGGAATAAGGCTCACAGCAGCAGCCGGCGCTGGGTTCCGTATAAACAGCGCTGCTCACAGTCGCGGGTCTTTTCCTCCTCTGGATTTACATGCACCGGCCGTGCTTGTAGTTGGAGAAAAAAATCGGGAAGTCTGCAGCGGTCCTGATGGTTCTCATCAAACCCGAGTCACTCTCCCCCTTGCAGCATCTGGCACTATCCAGGCTGCTAACGCAGCTCACTTTCTTCCCAGCGTTTATTTGCTTTTCCTTGTAAATGCCAGTTCTCGGGAGTAAAGAATATGGAAATAAAGAGGTATGTCTGTCTGCCGCTCCCCAAAGCGGTAATTCCGGAGCACTTTCTCTTCCTGACGCGCACGCTCCAGCCCAAGCGTCAGACGGAGCTGCTGCGTGTGCCCGCGGGGACTCTCGCGCCAGGACCTGCCAGGCCCACGGCCCCAGGAGGCATAAATCGGCCTCGCTGGAGTTCCCCTGGCTGCCACCGGTTGGAGATCTACTCCGTGCTTTCTACGGGAGCAGGAAAAGCCCGTCTAAACGGACTAAACGTCTTCTCCGCACCCGTAAGGCGCGGCTGGGTCTCAGCAGCGGGCGCTCTGTCTTGTCCGGCTGGGCGTAATCCGTAATCCACGCGTGGGCACCAGCGCCCGCCCAACACGACCGCCCAGGTACTACCAGACCCGCTCCCCCCGCGGCGCCCGCGATTTAGGTACCCTCGCAGGAGAGGTGCGAACGCGTCTCCCTGTTGGCTGCCACCCCCGTTTAGGAGGCTCCCGAGACAGACCCACCACGGGGTGGGTCACGGCTCGCGTCCCCGCTGCTGCCCACGGAGACCCTCTGGGACGGATCTACCCGAAACGCCGAACACAAACCGGTCTCACCCGCGCCTGCCCTCCGGCGCCGGGGATCCACACCGCTCTCATCGGGAAAGGGCGAAATACCGTGCCAGGTCCGGCATTCAGAAATCTGAAACTTCGGAGCATTGATTATCTGAACAAACTGTCAGCAAAGAAGTTAGAGTCCAAAAACTCTTCTCAGAAATGATATGGTGAATAATTATAAATAATTAATGACATTGAAAAATGTTCATGAAAAATTCTTCAAAAATACATTATTTATTACAATTATTCATCAAGTTCTGTTTGACATAGGTTTTCCTTTATTTTTTCTTAGTAGTTACTCTATTGTGAAAGTTTAAAATGTTTAATTTAGTGGCATTATACTTTAACTTTTTTTGCTTCGGGGCCTGCAGAAATTTTGCATTAATGATTTGTAGCTTGATAAATAATTACAACAGACCACTGTGGTTTAAACATATTCCAGAAAATGGGTGTTCACAAAGGCACCGTGGAGGAAGTCCTTTCCCGGTTTTAAAAGGCGACGCTTCTAGAACAGCAGCGTCCTCTCCCTTCGTTCCCCTGACTGCCGGAGACCGGCGCGGCAGGGAAACGTGGGGCGGGCGTCGGTGCAG
>NC_138596.1:12169867-12252367 GCF_964289735.1 Phaethon aethereus | reverse complement strand
AGGCAAATGTTGTAATCTCTCTCCCCGACACACTCCTTCCAGGGAAATTGCTTAAACTAAGCAAAGAATTCAATTTTAATTTGCATAAAATATTTATCAAGGCTTTACGCAAATTTCTGAGCTGCTCCTCTCGGCTGCCAAGTTCAAAATTACTAAGACATACAGAGGTGCAATATAGAAACATGTGAAAAGCCCATTAGCCAAAGCCCTGATGACCACTTCAGCCAAGCACATATGGACGAGAACAGCTAATAGAAGAGAGCCGGCCAAGGCCATTTTTTTTTTCAACCAGATTGTTTTTCTCATTATGTTTTTATTTCTACCTAAACTGTTAATTAGGCACTTAGAAGATTTTTTATTGAGGGGTAAGTGTAACAAGCTGGTGCGTTTTCCCTGCCTCCCTCCCGCGCGTGGCAGCGGCGGCCGGCCCTGCCTGCAGCGGGGGCTGCCGGCGGCGGGGGCGGCCTGGCCCGGCCGCCGGGGTCCCCTCGTCCCACTTGGCGGGCGCCGAGCGGAGGAACGCGCCGCCGGCGGCGAGGCACAGCCCGCGTGCGCGAGCACGTGCTGCCGCTCTGCGCCGGCTGCGCCCGGCAGAGCCGGCGGCAGCGCAGCACCGCAGCCGCCCGGGCGGCGCCCGTGGCCCCCGCCACCCCCGGCCTGTCCTCCCCGTCCCTCCGCGCCTGCCCCGCTCAGCAGCGGGGCCTCCGCCGCGCCGGAGCCTCCCCACCCTTGGCGGGCAGGACCTGCGCTGCGAATGGGTTCGGCAAGCCAGTGCTCCCTGCGTGCGTTTCCCCCGGTACTTCCCCCCGGGCGCCGGCAGAGCCATTACGATGGGCTCAGAGCAAGGAGGCTGACGAGGCTCTAACCCGGCCATTTCAGCGTGGCCTCCTCTGACGTGCCACCGACTGCCCCCCCGGGGGCACGGCGCCGCCGCCCCCCTGGGCACCCGGCGGGCTCCCCGGGGACGCGGCAGTGCCAGCACCCCGCACGCGGAGCTCCCCTCCGGGCGTGCCTCTGTCCCGGCGCGAGGAGCCTGCTGCGCTCCCCAGGCAAACCGCCCTGTTCCGCCCGGCTGCGCCCGGCGCTGGGCGCTGCGGCGAGCACGCGCCCTTCCCGGCAAGCGCGACAGGACGGGGCCGCGCGAGCCTGCCCGCTGCTGGGAAAAGCACGTTCAAAAGCGTGTTCGTAGTGCCGGGTGGCGTAAACCCCCCGGCGCATCCCAGGAAGCGCTGTATGGATTTGAAAAGAGCGTGTCGCCTCACCTTGGTCTGCATTTGCTCGCTCGGCACCTTGCCGGGTGCTCCTCATCTGCGGAGTAACTTGGGAAAACCCAGGGAAGGACGCAGAAACTCTGAAGATCGCTGCGTCCAAGTTCTCCCATCGAGGTGGTTTTGACAGCGGCAGGTTCCATCAGTCTGTTGGAAAATAGGAAACTTCAAAGTTTTGACCCTGGCAGGGACCTGTGGGCCGGGTACCTTCCGGCTGGGAGGACACTGCGTGGCCGGGCAGGGCTGGGGGCCGGGGGGAGCAAGCCCCTGGGTCAGTCCAGGTTTGCACATGCGCATGAGGCGCCTCCGAAAACGGCAACGAGGGCCTCGCCTGCACCCACCACGTGAAAGCCTTCTCTGTAAGACTTTTCTCCTTTGGTTGTCTTTCCTCCGTTGCTCTTTTTAAACTTGTTTTTCATTTGTTATTCTCTTTGTGGGCCTCCTTTATTTTTATTCTACTTTACCAAAAGCGCCTAGATTTTATTCCCATCCCAGCCTTATTAGCATTTTGGTCTTTGATCTCTTTTTAAAAGGATTTATAACACAGTTTTATTATTCAATTTTCAAAAGTGCATTTTCACACCATCTACAGAAACGGCTGAGGCCAGAACGCTTTGCAGAGACGAGGGCTGTTCCCTGCAAGGCTGCGGAACTGGGGCAGGGAAAGGCGTTGTGGCGAGGACCCGCACCAGGCGCCGTTCGCCCTTCCCGGAGGGGCTCTGCAGAGCTGCTCCCAAGCCGCTCCTGGCTCTGCTGCCGCCGGCGCCCAGCGAGGGGCACGCCGGAGGTGGCTGCCCACCCGGGCTGGCACGGCCTGCGCGGGGGGGCACGGCCCCGGCACCGCAGCCCCGCGCGCCGCCCGCGCTCATGGCGCTCTCCGGAGCATCCCGCCGCCTCTCCCCGCAGCACCCTCGGGCCTCGCCGCCACCTCGCTGCCCGCGGGCCGGGTTTGGACTGGCGCTGCCCGGTGTGCCCCCCCCAAGCAGCACGCCGCCTTCCACGCTGCACAACCTTTAGCGGCTCTTTGCTAGGAATCACTTTCTAATGAGCACAACAAAGTGATAACAATTAATGAGGAAGCAAAGCATTTATTTCTGAGCCCTAATTAACATTATCCCAAGCATTCTCTCAATGCTCTTTTGATGTCATAAAGCATGCTGGAACTATAAATGAGCTGTTCTCCCATTAACACCGCCATGCCCCCATCCCCTCCCTCTGTTACCCAGACATTAACCAAACCACTACATTCACGGGAAGTTAAAGGCCGCATCTTTATTCACAACAAAACAAGATAAACAATCTGCAGGTGGATTTTGCTGCAACGTCCCAGCACGGAAAAGGATTAAAACACTGATGCCGCAGCACTCGGATCAGACACGTGGTGCGGACACGCTGGCAGGCTCCCGCGCCAGGTGGTGGGCTTCTCCAGCCGCTACCAGCCTGCGTGCAGAAGTGGGTCTCCACCGTTTGAAGTTCACTTGAACCCACTCCTGCGGTTACCTCCGGGATGCAAGCAGGACCCCAGCAGTCTCCCGGATCCTTTGTCTCGAGGCTATCGTGTTGCGCTGGCACGGGAACAGCATCAGGCTCCAAGGACGAGCCCTGCAGCCTGGGTGCAGTAAGGGAAGAAGCCTTGCGGTATACAGCAGCACCTGAGTTAATGGCCTCGCTTTCATGTGTCTGCTGTGGTGAATTTGCACGTTCCTCTCAGAATATGACATGGAGATGCACAATTTCTTGCCTTACATAATTCAAATCCATATCTGTTCCAGCACAACTTGCATTTGCCCTGCGAAAAGAAAGCCTGCAGATACGTGCCAGGCCGTTACACGGAGATCAAGTCACTGCCAAGACCGATTGTGTTCAAATACAGTATCTCCCAAGTATTTATCTGTTTTATGTGACTTATCAGGTGCCAGTGAAACCTCTGTTCTTGACGGGGTAATGCAGGCTTGAAGGCAAAAGAAACCCTCTGGCTTATACCATATCCGTTACTAATCCACCGAGACGCATCACATCAATAATAATGCTGGAAAGGAGCGGAGCTGTCTCGGCAGCCCCTTCCTCTGCACGCACGCGCTCAAGCTGCTGAGCTCCAGGTTCTCTCAGAGCGGGAATCGGTGGATAAAACTTCAGTCCGGGTGGGAAGAGGTCCGTCCCGTACGCCACGGGAGCCTGTGCTCCGCAGAAGGGAGCCGAGGGGGTGGGAAGTCAATCCGCTTGGACTCCCGGCTGCTTTTACAAACCAACCTCTAACTGTACTTTTCCATCAGAGCTGCCACTTCGACTGCTCCCCCGGTGCACCTTAGCGAGGAGCTGTGCCGCAGCAGCAAAGTGCCTCTTCCTCATTATTTGCCTTAAGACTGGCATAATATCAGCATTTTAATGTGCCTCTTCCCAGGAGGGAGACGTGGGACGAGCCGTACCTGCTGCCGTGCAAACCGGCACCGGCAGCCAGACTGGGGTGTCAGGCGGCCGGGCGGTCCGGGGCTCAGCGCTGTGCCAGCCAGGGGAGAACCCAAGGCCCCCAGCCCACACCAGTGTCCCCCGGCTGCTGCCCGCAGCCCTCCGGTCCCATGCCGACCCCCTGGGGAGCCCCACAGGCCGCTGGCACCCCTAAAGCCTCACCGCCGGCGGCACGGAGGGCTCCGGCACCCGGGCAGTAAGGAAAATGTTTTAATTTTGCAGGGGCTGAGCAGAGAGGAGAAAATTGGTGATGATGCTTGTGCAGGGAGAGCTCAGCTGAGCATGCGAGAGGAGCTGCGGCCCCGGACACCTGGAAAGCAGGGACACCCGCGAGCTCCCCGTGCAGAAACGACACCCTGCCCGAACTGGTCGTCATTAACCACCATTTAAAAGAAGGAAGCTGCGCAAACCATTAGGAAGATAATTGGTCTCTCCTCTGTATTTCAATAAAAGCAAGGGACAAAATACCATGTATGTGAAATAACTACTTTAGGATAACAGCACCCGTCACCTTGACAACTCGGTCAGAGGTCTCGGCGCGGCGGTGCCTGCTCAGTGAGGTGTGAGGAATAGAGGACGCCGGGGACAGGGGGAAGATACTTGTCTGACCAGCGGAGATGTGAGGACCACAACAGGCTGTTAGCTACAGGATTTCTAAACAGAAAGCAGCTTTCACGAGGAAATGTTAGAAAAATAACCCCTGCAGAGCCAGCGGAGCAGCGGTGTGAGCAATCCCGCTGAGCTCCCCGGTGCCGGTGCCAGCCCGGCCGTGACACGCTGTCGCGGGAGAGCCCAGCGCCTCTGCCGGCAGAGAAACAGGGTGTCCACGGGCACAGGGTGCCAGCATCCGAGATGGGGCTTCAGCCCGTCCCGGGGCTGCGGGCTGCCTCCGCTCCCCCATGCAGCGGCCGCTGCAAGTGCACGAAGCACCGCTTTTCCCTGCCCAAACGCCCTGGCGGGGCCGGCGCCGTGCGGGGGCCGGGGGCAGCCCGCGGGGTGGGCGCTCAGCCGGCGCCGGTGGGCACGGGGTCTGGTGGCCGCGGGCCGGGGCGAGGCGGGCGGCCTGGGTGCCCGTGTGGGGTGTGCACATTGCAGGGACACGGCTCGGCCAAACACGGTCCCAAACGCACCAACATGTAAAACAACATAATATTGCAAACAAAAGGTGACAACGTAACATACTAATATGAACAGACGTGAAATCAATGGGAATTTCTATTTAGGTAGGAAATCAATAGGAATTTCAAGGTAGGAAAAAAGGAAATTACTTACCTTTAATTTGAGCTCTCCTCGAGTCTGGCCCTCCATAGCTGGGCGGCGGGGGCTCATGGGGCTCGTGGGGCTCGTGGGGCTCGTGGGGCTCGTGGGGCTCGGGCAGCAGGAGCGCTGCGTGCGTGGATGGCAGTGGCACCGCCCCAGCCGCACCGGGGCCGTGCACCGCCCCACTGAGGTCCCTGCCCTGCCCCACGCTGCGGGACACGGGGCCGTGGCCGAACCCTCCCGTCAGCCCTTGGCACCTCTGCCCGGTGCGCAGCAGGGCCTCGCCGGAGCCAGCCGGGAGGCTGCGGAGGGCGGCGGGGTGTTGCACAAACGCCGCGGGTGCTGCAGGATCGCAAAGGGAGCGCCTACAGCGACGCAGGCGAGGCGGCCCGAGGCCAGGCAGTGGCCGCTCTGAGCTTCACTTCCTAGCGTCCTAATCCAGCAACGACGGCGCTTCAATGGCAGCGTTTGCAAAATCGGCCATTCTGGGGAAGAAAAAGTCAGCGCAGGGCGACCGGGATGTGGTAGTTCAGCCCTTGTCCTGCAAGACGATCATGCAAATGGGCTCACTGGTCCGTGCAGAGCCCTTCTGATTTCAGCATGCCTTGGCTGAGGCTCCGAGCTCCGGCTGTGTGGTGCTCTCAGGAAGATGAGGGCCTCAGTTTGAGACCCTTTGAGTTGAAAGACGTTATGAAAGTGAGAGATTATTATTATTTTGTTAAAAGGAGAGCTAGTTGCAACTCAAACTCTGCCCCTTCAATGACTGAAAATTAAAAGACTTCTATAAGGAAGCATTAGTATTCCACAGAGGATCTCGACATCACCTCCTGATGTGGCTGAAGGTGGAAACAATTCTAACCCATTGTTTCCAGATATATTTGCATGCAGCGGCAAAGCCCGATGTACCAGCATTTTGCATTTCACTCATTCATTGAGTGCTAAAATGATCTGCTGCATTTTAATTTAAACATAATAGGAGGGAAGTACCAGCTTTGGTAAAAAGTGGGCGAGATTGCCTTCACCAAGTGAATGCAGAGCCTAAAATGCAGATGTATCCCTGGCTGTAGAAACAGAAGGCGCATGCCGGAGCTCCCTGGCTCTGTGGCTTTGGCTGCCGCAGGTTCTTTCATGGCGTCCAAAGGTGCGTTTCTCTTCCTCCCAGTTTGTACCGGCCTCCCCGCAGCCGAGCAATGCCTCCCTTGGCAGTCCACCACGCTGAAGTCAGAGCAGAATAAGGGCAAAGTCCATCTGGCCCTGGATTTTATTCCCAGGTTGCGTTTCCACTTTTCTGCAGTCATGGGCTGCTTGAAACGCACATTAACCCCAGGTATAATGGCGCTGATTGGTATAATCAACAAGGGGAGATATTTTCAACAGAATATGAACAAAAAATGAAAAATAACCATGTACAAAGGATTTTCTTGGCAGTTCTCTTGGTCCTTTTGCCAAAGGTCCATATGATGCTCTCTCCCACCATGGAGGTGTTAGAGACCTCCTGAGGGGATGGTATCTGGCGAAGTCCTTTAAAACAAAAAGCAGTAGTCAAGTGCAGGTTTGCAGTGCAGTCTGGCAGTTGTCCCAGCTTGGACTTCTGTTAGACTGAAAACCAACAACAAATCAGCTCCACTTGCCGAGGACACTAAATTGAGGTGAGCGCTGAACGAGCTAGCAACAGCAACAACAAAAATCCAAAGGGTTTTATCATCTTTGTAGCAGAAGGGACATATGGTAAATAAAATTTAACGCCTCCAAATGGGGAGAGATGCACAATGACCTAAGAACCATAAAGCAAAGAGCAGCGTCAATGGAAGTGAACTGGTGCAAGAGGGAGGATACTGAAGATAAGGAAACAACTGAAATCATTACAAAAGCATCAGATGCATCCATGGATATTTACCGTGGCTGCAAAATAGCCACAGCCCTGGCAGAGCCGCCTGCATTGCTGGTCCAGTGCCATATGGAGATTTGCTCCTGCAGGCACGTACTGTTCCCGTCCCTTTGTCTCTCTCCCCCGTACGGATCTCGGGAGCTCCCTTCATTCCTGGCTCACCTCCCCTGGGGCTGAAGAGCTGATCTGACATGTCATCTCTGCTACAACGGGTCGGAGCTGAACGGCTCTTCCTGTGGGAGAGTCCGCTGTATAAAGGGTAGGAGTTTCCCCGGATTTCATTACCAGGTTTTAGTCTGGGCTTTCCAGTCCTCTCTTCTTGCTCCTCACCTGGACCCAGCCTGTAACTCCCTCACTCTTCTGGGGCAGCAGGACGGTGTCCCAAGCCTAAACTGTGCCGGGGTTCAGAGGCAGGCGCAAGGCTGATGGACTTCTTTCACCTTTAATGAATAACACCTTTTTTTTTCCCTACCATGGAAACTGCAGCCACCTTCACATTTCCCTGCAACACCATGCTTGTGCCTAATTAAGCTCTATTAATACTAATGAACAGGCTCACTATAGCCCATCACTTTAGTTCTTAATCTAATGCCATGTTGTGACACTTGTTCAATGATGATTTCGGCCTATGAATCAAATCATTGTGGTTCAGCCCATATGCCCAGCTCCCTTCTCACGTGGGACCAGAGAGAAATCTAGTCCAGAAAATAGTAAAACTGGTTAAGGAGCTTTTAATCAATCAAAAAGTCAAATGTGAGGCCCTGCTGTCCCGTGCAAAGCCGCGGCTGTGGGAAGGGGCTGGGGCAGAGGTCCTGCAGCCTGAGCAGAGCGAGTCCTGCCGGCACGAGCCGCAGCGGGAAGCTTGCGAGCAGACGCGCAGCACAGAGGTCTGAGGAGCACGCTAAAGGAAAAGAGGCACAGAAAGGGAGCAAAGAGTGGCACTGTGAGGGAAGGAATTGTTAATGAGGAAGCCCCAGCAATCCCTTCTTTCTTTTTTTCCCCCCTCCGCATCCCAGAGACAAACCCAATCCATTTATTCTGGCAGAAGAAGTCACTCCCGCGCTCTGAGTACCGGCTCCTGGACTGAATGTTTTGTGTAAGATTTGTAAACTCTGAAAAATATTTCCCCTTCAGTCCCAAAGGTTTCATGGAAACAAAAATGTCTTCTCTTCCTGATGTGTTCCCATCGCTTGTCACTTAGTTTTGTAGGGTGATGCATGATTTAATTCTCTCCGTACCTGCAGACAATTTGCAAACTTTCTGTTTTCCTCGGGTACCGGTTTCTCCTGTTGCAATGGGCCATAAAGCATTGTGTTTGTGCTAGATGCTGGACCGTAACCTCCGTTTCTGTTCTCTCTTTGATGCTGCTGAATTATTCAGGTGGGAGACTCCACTGAACCCCGAAGGCTCAAATAAGAAACATAAAAGTTAGAAATTCCTAGCTTTTAAGAAGTACTGGAAGTGAAAAAAATATTTCAGCCAGGTTGATTTATGTTTAAAATACCTAAATATACTGCTGCACTGATCGATTTGAATTGTGTTGTCATGCTGGTTGGCAGAAAGAGATGAGATTTTTCAATATGTTAAAGTGTAAATGTTGTTAAAAACACAGTATTAGAAGATTAAGATTCTGACCCTTTACGTTCCAATGATCGTAAAAATAAGACTTCCAGCCCATTAAAGAACAGCTTGCCGAGGCATTACACTGAATCACTCCACCACGAGGATGTTATAACCCTGCTCTAGCTTATTCATAGGCATCTGCTTATGTGGCATCTACATCAAACTGTGAATGCAAATGTAAGCCTGAGGGATGGGATGGGCTTTAATAAACCCTGCCAGGTTCCCCCTCACCTCGCAGCTGCAGGAGAGGCAGCGGCGCCCGCAGCCGTAGGACGCCCGCGGCCGCTGTGGCCACGCAGCGACACCCCGCCAGCGCCTGTCCCGCGCCCGCCCGTCGCAGTCTCTTCTCTCTTTCCTCATTCATCTTAAATTACCCTTGCTGTGCATCGGCTGCAGAGAGCAGCCAGAACGTGGACGATTCAACGGAGAAAGCCCCATTGATGAAAGTTAATTAGGCCTTACTTTTCGGAAGACCACAAGACAAGCAGCCGCTCTGCTGTGTGTACGGAGCCGTGTCCCCTTACACAGTCAGCAGGCGCAGCGTGGGGACCACTGGGTCGCCTTGGCACTGCTCGGCCGAGAGCGTGGCTGGCCGCAGGTGCCGGCTGGTCCCGGGAGCCGGGCGCTGGGCTCCGCTCAACCGGGGAGAGCCGGAGCCGCGCAGCCGCTGATCCTTCCAGCAGCGGCAGTTATTTAATCCAACGGGAAGGACCCAAACACTGGAACTTTTCAGAGAGATTTAATGTTTTATGACAGACCAAAATTGTGTCATGAAAAAGCCTGATTTTGTGTGTGGGAAGTTACTTCGAAATAAAACATGTGCTGGTGCCTGGGGAGGCTGAGGCGGATGATGACCGGAGCCCATCTCCCCGCCCGACCTTCCCCCCAGCCACCCTGCTCTGAAGGGACAGCGCTTCTCACCCGTCCCATCGCCGCCATCTCCAGGACACGGCCCTGGTAATGGCATCGCAGGGGACAGCAGGGACGGCAGGACGGCTCTCCAGCCCTCCTTAAAGACAGCCGGGGCTCGTCACAGAAACATGCAGATTCTGGCTCTTATTTGAGGCATGTTTGAAATAGCAGTGAAGGTTATTGAAAACATAACCAAAGCTCCTCCTTATTTCATTAAATACAAATGTGAGTGGGGTCATCAGTTTTTATAGGGGCTCGTAAAGCATCCCTCTTGTTCAAATAGGCTATCAAATCACCCAAGGCTTCTTTCCATGAGGAGTGCAATAAAACCAGAGTTTCTTCTTTAAGAAACTCATCTCAACATCATAATAAAATAACCTTAAATAATACAGTATGGAACAGTTTTTCAATAACATAATTATAGGCTTCCATTTTCTTCCTGGCAGGTCATTTCTTGGTATCTATTTTGGATGCCATATTGCAGAGGAAGGGGGTAGGGAGGAAAGCATAGGAGGATTTTGAAGCATGTCCTCAGGTCACAGCAGATCACCTTGCCTCTCCTTTGTGCGACGCAGGCACGGAGCGGCCCGGGAGAGCCGTAGCCGCAGAGATGGGACAGCGGAGGCGAGGGCCGGCTCTGCGCTTACCCGGCTCCCGCAGGCTGCGGGCCAGTTCCCCGGCGCCAGGAGTCCTGTCGCACACCCTCCTCTGAGCAAGCTGGCTAGCACAGTGACGGCCAAGGCCTGCGGTGACCTTGTGTCTGTGGGGGGTGAAGGAGGAACATCCATAGACGGTGCGAACATGGACGGGGCAACAGGGGTTGGTATCATTCAAAGCCTTTACAGTCATCTTCGTCCTCCCTTCCGGGCGATGCGAAGCCTGGGGTCTGCCCGGAGGACGCAGCTTTCTCCTCCATCCACCACGGGAAAGAGCAGTTCCTGCAGGAGCGTGCACATTTTGCAGATAGATTAAAACATTTAGCGGTGTATCTGTTTTCTGCTTCCTTTTTTTATGTAATTGGGGGCTGACCCGCCTGTGCATGGTGCGTCATTAGTCCCCCAGGAAATGTATTGCTGGGCAGAGAGTGGGTGGGCTGGCCAAAGGGCAATGCAAACGGTGTTTATGTTTCAGACCTGTCACGTAAAGGGATTTTAACCCTGTACCTTTATTTACCTAAGCTCCATCTCCCCTTTATTTGGAGTAACGGTCAATTATAGCTTCAATTTTAGGGAAGGTGTATTATTTTTTGCATGTTTAGATTTGCAGATTTATTCACAAAGAGTAATGACTGGATGTTTGTAAAAAGCTCTAAGTCCGAGCTACTTCAGGGCAACACACATCAAAAAAAATCAAACCAGGTGATGTAATTTTAAAGCCATCTCCTATATAAAAGTCACATGCCGGAGCATACATACACACGCACACGCTGTCCCACACACTGTACATTCGTGTGAAAAATCAATCCATGTACATCATCTGCACATGTTTGCAGATAATACAAAGTTGTGTTTAAAAAAAAGAAAGAAAGAAAAGCCTCAAGTGGCAGAGCAGTTAAGGAACTCCTAGGTGTTTTTAATAACATTGATCAGACCAAATGAAAAAAGCCAGAGCAGTGGGAGACAGGAGCAGCCAGCAGATGCTGACATTCTATCACAGCAGACACATATTGACTAGCGGTCTCAACAAGTCACTCACTCATCAGCGGCCAGCCTGATTGAGTTGCCTGCAGCCAGTAAATGAGCCTTCCATCCACTGTGGGTCGAAATGAACTGCAATCTTTTCAGACCTCGTTGTTGGCCAAATGAGAGATTTAAAACCCCGGAGGACTCCAAATGAATTTACCAAGGAGCCACAGTGACTAACAAAGCTACAATACATCAGAGCGCGGGGCACTGGGTATTACACTTACTGCTCGGTGATCAGCACTGGGTATTACACTCGCTGCTCGGTGATCAGCCGGCACTGAGCAATGCAGAGGTAACCAGATTAACCAATGCGAGGTGTGTAAACCTTTTATGGTTTCTTTAAGGATTTAAAGATTTTGATGAGAAAACACTACAAGTTTCCCAGGGGAAATTTGCTGTTATTGATTTAATGTTTGCTTGCATGCTACCTGTCAATTTTCCAAGAGCTTCAGCAACAAAATTCTTATTTGATATTTGACAGATCTCTTGCTAGTTTGCATGAGCAGAGCAGTGGTGTGCCGATAGCAGAAAGGAAAGAGAGGCAAGGGTGCCTCCTACGTAGACCCTTTTAACCAAGACCTAATGTCACGCTAAAACTAATTCCAGGACCAAGTACAAGCTCCAAACTCATCAAAGGATGGTTAGGGACAAATCAGACTGGCTGGATTCGTCAGTCAAATGAGGAAGTTTCAAGCTTGTTTAGGGTCGGCTTTGACTAAACATCCCACCTTCATGCAAATGCACGTGCGTGCTAACACGCTGTACGTGGTCATGATGGAAGAGGGATTTCATTTACTCTTCCTCCTGACTTAGATGCAGATCAGAAAGTTCAGGTTTCTCAGGTCCATTCTGGCATCCTAGCAGCCGGTTTGGTGTACTGAAACCAGAAATGTGAGAGGAACACACAACACCGTTGGGCTCAACCAAAGTCATCAGAGAACCTCCAAAGAGTCAAACGTTGAGCTTGGCCTGAATCCAGTGATAAGACCACAGAGGGCACGAACCAAGAGATGAGTCCTCCTTCCCATGTCCCTGTGGGTATGAGAAGGGATTTCTTGGGTTTTCTCTGGTTTGAAGGACACAGCGTGCTTGGGAGGAAGGCAGAGCACTCTTTTTCCAGTGCCTGCCTTCGGACATCAGTGCTGCTCCCCCGGGCAGTGATTATTCCATTGCTCACATTTTCCTGATAACAAATTGTTCCCTAGGTGGGGAGACAAATGCAATGCCCCTTCCCTCTCACAGCTAATTCCTCCCCCTGTTCAGGTGCTGACCTGCTGTCTCCCTCGCTCGAGGAAAGCACCGCGTCTAATGATTCAGGCCAAACTCCGCTCCCTGCTCTCCCAAGGTGCTCTCTCCCGGTCAGTGCTCCCCCAGCACCACACAGTCCTGCTCTTGGCTTACTTCATTCCAGCTGAATGTAGTAAAATGGTTTGTCATCTTAATTTTTTTGCTGTAGTGTCCTGGAGGAATATGCTCCAAAATGCCTCCAGCAAGAGCCTCTAATCTGGAAGAGTCATTTCTCCCTCTGCCTCTCACAGTACAGGAGCAATGCAGTGGTTGCTGGCTGGAAAATTAGCCCAGGGAACTCTCTCCTCTCTCTGTCTCTCACCTCATTAGACTAGTGAGAAAATGTAATTGTAAGTCTCAGAGGCTTTCTCCTCCCAGGCTGGTGGGGGATTGTGCTTCACAAGAGCTAGCAGAGAGCAGACCCTGCACCCTGGCTGTTAGCACCACGCTTGAGCTGAGCCTTCCCACGAGTGACACGTCGTCCCCTGCAGCGCCCGCAGTTTCCATCCAAGAACGAAGTGCGGGTGGGTCGCCCTGCACCCTGCACCATCCCCGCCGGCTGCGGGCGGAAGGACCTTCTCCATCAGGAGCGTTGCTGGTGGATGGACAAACGCCGGCTGGAGAAGCAGCAGAAAGAGCCACCTCTGGAGCGGGCTGGCCGTCCCTTTGCGCTGAGAGCTGCCTTGACCGTGAGCTCCGGCCGTGCCACGGGCAGGGGCAGGCAGCGCCGGGCACCGTGGGCGGCTGCGGATGACCCTGCACGGGCCACCGGCAGGCAGGGACCGCCGCTCGGCTGAGCGCCCGCGTGCAATGCCTGCGGGGGCTTCCCGGCTGGGCAGGGGCAGCGTGGGGATGGCCGCGCTCTGCAGTCCTGCCCCGCGCCTCTCTGGGAAGCAGAGAGGTGCCCGGGTGCAGGGCTCCGTGCGGGAGAGGGTGGAAAACTGCGTCGCTCCGGTCGGCCATCGCCGGCTCCCCCGCAGTCCTGGTGCTGCGGTGCTCCTCCCAGCGCCGGCAGCAAAGGGGTTATGGGGAAATCAAAGTAACTCTTCAATACTGCCGCGCTCCTGAAATCTCAGTCTGCAGCACCGCTCCTGACCTCCTCTGATTGTTATGACTGTATCTTCTTTTTCTGGGCTATTCCACTCTAGATTAATTTCCCCGCATGCTTTACCAACCCTGCGGTGGCTAATTGCAAGCACCAAACATTTGCTAGGAAGTAAAGCCACAAGTCCAAATAAAATGGAAAAGTGTCTGCATGTGAAACCCAAAATAAAGAGGGATGTTATTTACACCAGACTCCTGACATGCGCACGTGTGTGTGCGTATTTGGCGAGGTTAACAAAGATTAATACACAGAGGGTGTTTTTGGTGTAGAATGGAAAATGCTGAGGCTGAGTCTACCAACCACTTCAGAAATAACATGTCTGCCTTGTATTTTAAGGCAGGAAGCAACGCCTCAGCTGAAATCACTTAAACAAAAAGATTGCAGTGAGGGGCATAATGCAAGAAAGTAATAAGGTTTAAAACAGGTCAGAGCCCTTTCCCTGCTCCACTGCTCCTGAGTGAGATGCATTATTTAATGGTCTTTGGTCACCGCTGATATACTGTTGATGAAATAGATGATTTTGTTCAAAAGAGCATTAGAGAAGAAATATACAATACTGCATTACATTCCGGCACAGTTCTCTCTCTGGTAAAAGCCGATAGATTGAAGGTTTTTCCTCTTGACAGGAAAGCAAAGCAGTTGAAATGAAAAGTCTTATGAAATGGCAAATACAAATGGTAATAATGCCACCATATTCAAAATTAAATTGTTGTAATTTTAGTTTCTGAGCATGGCAAAGTAATACAATATTCAGCACAGGCTTGGGGAGCAAAACCCTTTGGCAATAACGACACTGCCTCATGAGCTAACCAAACAATCTTTTATAAAAATGTAGAGTCTGATGGGTCTCTCCATCAACCATAAGAGCCGTTGTGTTGCGGATACCCCAGACGTGGAGTGTATGGGATGCAGTACAGCGCTTAACCTAGAGATGTCTCTCCTAAAAGAAAAAAATGCTTTAGCTGTCCAAATACGTTGAATTGGAGATCGGATCAATGACAGTCCGCAGCCAAACCTCGGTGATATCAAGACAGAATAGCCGTCTCTCCCTTTTTGCTTCGCCTGTTTATTTCCAGGCATGGCGGCAAGGGTTTAGCACGGCGTGGGCCGCAAAGCCGGCTGCAGAGCACCCGCTGCGGCCAGCAGCGCTGCTGATCCGCGCCGGGGCGACGGGGGCTGCACCGGGGCTGGTCCTGCCTGGTCTTCTGCGCAGTACGTTTGCCGCACCAGCAGCCTCCCAGTCCCCGTAGCAAACGGGCACGCGCCTGCCTTCCCCAGCCGTCTTGCCTCTCCAAGCTACTGCAAACAGCTCTCGGTGTTGAATCTTCCTCTTGCATCCGCACCACGTTTGAATAGCCTGCTGACCTTTCCCAGTAATGCCTCTTTTATAACCTTCATCTTCTGCCGGGGTTAACGCCGTCCCTGTACTTACAGAGCAAGAATTCAGTGTGCAATGACAACATGGAGCCCAGCTCTCCAGCCTGGCAATTATTCTCTCTGCGCCCCTGTTTACGCTGTGACTTTCATCCCGGTTAAACGCTGCTATTTTCATTTGCCGGGCCCTGGGAGAGGCTTGAATTTGCCCTCGACAGGTCCAAGTCTTTTCTGCCAACGGAAAGATATCGCAGCGCCTGTAAATAACGGGCCTGCCTCAGCGCGGGCTTTCGGCTGCCGCGGGCCCGCAGCCGTGCCGGAAGCGGCGCGAGCGGAGGGTGCTGCCGCGGCCAGCCCGGGGGCAGCTGCGGGCTTTGCCTCCCGGCAAATGCTCGGTGCTCGCGCTCAGCCGTCGCAGGGCTGGTGAAGCGTGCAGGGAAATGAACCCAGAGTGGAAC
The DNA here is from genome assembly GCF_964289735.1 of Phaethon aethereus. NCBI lineage: Eukaryota > Metazoa > Chordata > Aves > Phaethontiformes > Phaethontidae > Phaethon > Phaethon aethereus. The sequence goes on along the minus strand of NC_138596.1, from coordinate 12,237,041 downwards.
GGCCCGGAAGAAGACGGTGCAGCTCCCCCAGCGCGGGGCGGTTTTGTGGCCTCGCCGCGCTCACCGGCGGAGCCGGGGCCCGCGGGGCGCGGGGTCCTGGCTCCTGGGGCGGTGCAGAGCCGCGTGTGGAACCTCCCAGCAGCAATAGCCTGTCCCGAGGAAATTCTGGAATGACCCGATGGGCGGAGGGGGCACCCGAAACAGGACTGTCCCCCGCTGGTCCTCTCTGTCGCCCTGTCCCCGGACGGTGCAGCGGTAGGGTCAGCGGCGCGGTGATCGGCAAACGCGGCGCTGGGGCGGGCGGCCCACGCCCGCGAGGCCCGAGGTCTGGCGAGGGAAGCCACCCTCGGATGGGCGCTGCCATGCCGGGCAGCCGGCTCCACAGGCAGGCGCACGAGCCATCCGTTACGCGGTAATGGGGGGAACGCGGCAAAAATGGCAGCGAGGGAAAGGAATACATCACTGGTAATTATCTCTAACCAGAAATCTCCTCCACTGCTCCAAGCCCCATCATTCCAGCCCTATTCTAATAAAGTGACACCTTTTTAATTATGGTAAGGACAAATCTGAAATTCCGGTAAGTAATTAGCATACATAATTTGCCATCTCTGACACAATGTGACTTTATCACAGGCTACCTCAGTGCAAGGAAGAAGTGCAAGGCTGCTGTATATCCTGTTTTAATTTTAGAGAAACCCAAACTGTCCATTTATTTTTATTACAATGTATTTCTCAAGTAGTTGAGTGGACAGCACTGAGAGTGCTCTGAGGGTGCAAATAAACAGCAGCAGCCTTGGAATGTTAAATTTAAGGGTTGTTTTCAAGAACAGGACACTTAATTTAACAATAAACTATGTTTTTATGTACCTCCATGAGACCCACTCTTACCAAGAGTACAAGCTAGCTGGGCCCATTCTTAGGTGCACGGGGCCCACGGAGCCATTTAGCCTGGTTTATTTTCAATGAAAAGGAAATGCCCGTCAAACCGGAAAACGCTTTCACATCACAATCAAATTATTTATTTGCCTTTCCAAAGGCTGCTTCCAGTTTTATTGTCTTTCTCGGGTCTCCCGGGCTATTTGCATGTGTGCTCCAAGGGTCGTGGTAATGGGCAGAATATTAAAACCTGTAAAACGTGGCTGTGAGAGATTTTTCTTAAAGAATCGTAATCTTTTGCAGCACTCGACAGACGATGTGGTAAGGTTCCTAGTTTCCCTGTGACTCCCAGGGCTAATGTTCCTGCAGCTAATATATTTTTCAGAAATGTTTACTCTGGGCTAAACTGTGGATATTTTAAACCTGAGGCTGCTGTCCAGCTGTGGTTAGGCAGATCAGCTGCGTGGTTTTGTTTCTCCTTGACGAGTGGGCAAGCGCTCCTAAGCTAAGGGCTTGCTGTGCCCGGCCCGGCATGAACACCCACCTTCCTTCGGAAGCGGCAGCAACCGAGCCAAGAGCAACCGAGACGGCAGCAACAGCTCAGGGAGAGGGAAGCAGAACCTTCCTGGAGGACTGAAAGCGTGAGCAAAGCCGAGCTGCTTCAGATTCTGAAATCTCACCGCCTGGTGCTCTCGTCAGAGACAACATCTCATTCTGAAAAGGAACCCGGAGAGTGCTGCGGCCGGGGAGCAGGAGCGGGGCGGCAGGCGTGCCCGCTGGCGCACCGGGACCCCCGCGCTGCTGGGCCGGCACCGGCCAGCGGGACCGCGGGAGGTGCTGGGCAGGAGCCTGCTCGGGCACCGACGCCGACATGAGGCGTGCAAACCTGGCCAGGCCTCGCACGGCCACCCAGCCCCCGGTTCGTGTTCATGCCGTCTTCAGGCACATCATGCAGCCGAAGCCAAACAAATGCCAGAGCCGTGTTGTGTAGTAGCCGGGAAAGGAGCTCGGCAAATAAGACAACGGCAAAGCAGAAAGGACTCCTCGTTCCGTGGGGAGCTGTACCCTGCAGCCCACCAACACGCAGGCACGGTGGCGATAATGCCGTGTTACTCGGCGACTGTGCCTATCCATCAAGATCTAGCAAAAAGAGCCATTTTGGTCTGGCAACATCTGTTTGCGTTAGTTTGAAAGCCGGGATAAAACATTCCTCATAAATAATTAAGTCATCAGGGCACACTCACAACGAGAGTGAATTGTCCTGCGCTGTGGCCCCAGAGGACGGGCTGTTCCGAGGGCGAGGGGTCCCTGGCCGGGGAGGGGGCTCTCGGCAGCAGCGGCAGCGGCGGGCGGGCAACAGGGGGTCTTGGAGAGGCAGAGCCCAGCCCTGCGCTGGCACTGCTGGAGGGCCGTGCCCGCACCGGGCTCTCCCCTGCTCTTACACGGCTTCAACACAGTCGCTTACACAGCTCTTTAAGACCTATCGGACATTTGGCATGAATAGTTCTTCGTTCAGCTAATGAGTACTTTGGAGGTGCACCCAACAAAAAATAGTCCCAGGACGGTGATCTGTCGGGAGGGGGGCATGCCAGGAGCCTTCGCAGAGCAGAGGAAGCCGAACTGGTCCTCAGCGTGATGGAACTTTCACCTGTGCTTTGCACGGTCCGGGCTGGATTAAACCGCGGTGTTCCTGTGGGCATGTTGGGTTCCCGGCACCCCGGCATGAGAGAGAAAGCAGAATCTGAACTTTTATTTTGGGAAGGTAACTTTCAGCCACCTTTGCTCAACACCTTTGGAGTAGACAGTAATGTCAACATGGATTGATTAATCAGTTCAATGTGATGTGACCACCTCAGGTTAGCAAGCGTGGCACACCTCCGTGTTCGTGCACGCATCGAAGCTCTCCAAGGAGCCTGGGGAGCTGGAGAGGCCAAAGACCTGTTTTAAAATTTGCCAATAGTTCGGAAAAGGACAGGTCACTTTTTAAAGTTTCTCTTTTGAAATGTATTTTGGAGAAAATGATCAGAATTGAAATGTCAACTATCTTAGGTTCCGAATCACATCCAAAACGAAACATTTTCAGAATTTTTTTTCCCTCAGCAGCACAAAGGTAGGCTTTTGCCCCAAGATGGGGCACACTAAATATTACAGTTTCCATGGCAGGTTAGCTGTCCTGCTTACAGCGTTGGCGGGCACTCAGGGTGATGATACCCGAACCGAGCGCCGTCCTCAGTCTTCCTCGCCGGTCCCGAGCATCCCTCACCCCCGCCCTCGCCTCGCCTGAACCGCCTCCTGCGGCACACCGGGGAGACGCTGCGCTGGTCCTCCCCGTGCCGCCCCCCACCAGCAGCGCGGCCCTCCCGAGCCCGCCGTGGTCTCGCCGTGCGGCGCAGGGCTCCAGCTTTGTCTCTTCTTGTCTGCATTAGCGAAAGGGAGATGCATTAATAAGGCAGGGGAAGCAGGTTCAGTGGCAGCCCTCTCTCTGCTTGAGGAGGAGTGATTGCTGCGCAGATCGCTGGGAGGCAGGAGGATATAACCCTAATGTCTGCACCTCGGGACATGCCATTAAAAAGGCATCTGCACTGACACAGATCTGTTGTTTATCAATAACCTGACAAGCGTTTCCCCTGCAGCATGGAAACACCTAGACGACACGGCAGATAACCGATGGGAGCGGGGAGCGGGCCTTGCTGGTCCCCGCCAGCCGCGCGCCGGCGGTGCCCGGCCCTTGCCGGGACCTGCTGGGAGACCTGCGGGCGGCGCGGGCGGCGCGGGCGGAGCGGTGTGTCCGAGCCGCCCGCGCGCGCGCCCGAGCTGGTGAAACGGCAGCGGATCAGCACAGCTGAAAAGGGAACAGGGAGGGAGGGATGTAAATAATGCCACTCTTTGATCTTGACTATTTGCAGTTCAGTGCTTCTTTTAGGGAACTTTTTGGCATTTTCTGTCAAAGAGAACTTTTACATGTAAAAACTGACCTGAATCAAAAGCAAAAGGTGGTGAATTTATCAAACCCAAACACTCTCAGACTGACAAAAGCACGGTTTTCTGTCTGGTTTTGTCCTCTGCCTTCAACCATCCTCAAATTTAACTTTTTATTTGGCCTGAAGTGCTTTTTTCCAACTTTCCAGCTGTTTCCAACCTGGAAGAGCCGTCGGCTTTCAGATGGGCAGCGCAGGAAGAGGGCTCGCTGGGGCAGGACTTGCCCCACGCGCCGCACCGGAGTGTCCCTCTGCCCCTCCCAGGGCCGGGCTGCCGTGGCAGGTCACGCTCGCCATCCCGCCGCCTCCCGTCCTCCTTCCGCAAGTCCTACAGCGCAGAAGTCCTCAGAGTGAGAACAGCAGCCACCTCAAAGAGTCTGAAGCCATCACTGCATCACTTCCCAGCCAGCAGCTCCAACCTCCACCTCGGGACAGCACAGAAATGCATAAAATTTCCCCGACTCGCTTTGTGGAGGCTGTTACGTCCCCTCGTTCCCGCTGCCGGTGCCTCCTGCGCTCACCCTCTGCGTCCCGCTGGGGCTCGCACGGCATTGCCTCCTGCCCAATACACAGACGAACCAGCATTGCCTTAGAACTTCAAATTACATGTAGCTTTAGTTAATTAAATGTAAAATCATTGGAATAAAATTATCCTTTCATTAGAAATTAACTCACTGCTTAAGACTTCAATAATTACTTTTTTCTTCCCAAACCACATACAAAATGGTCAGTTAAACAGTATGTAAAAAAAAAAAAGTTTAATGACCGCATAGCAATCAAGATTACTATTATTTAAGCACAAGCTATTAACATGTGCAATGAGGTATTAGCTAATAAATTATCTTTATAAAATTAAATTGTAATTTTATCACAAATTTTACAGAGGTTATGGTTTTTAATGGCTGTATTTAGTTGTGGCACCGAGCATGCAGCTTTCCTTTATTACTTCATTAACGCTTTGCATTTATACTCTTTCTTCTTATTATTTTAATTTAGGAACAGGCTTAATTGATTTATTTCTCCTCTCTGCGTGGAGCCACTTTGTCTCTGCCATTGCACAAGGGCCAGGCGTCCACCCCGACCCGAGCCTGGGGACAGCCCGTGCCCTTGCTTTGCTCCCGCGCAGAGGGGAGTGCAGGGACGTCGCAGGGAACCCGGCCCCGGCCCCGCCGAGCCCTGCGTCACCCGGCCCGGGCGCGCGGCACGGCGAGCCCCGGGACCCAGAATAGGCCCCTTCGCGCCGCAGAGGCACCCGGTGCCCACCGCTCCTCGGCTCACGCCTCCCCCTTGCAAGGCTTCACGCGCGCGCTCGTGGGGGAGGACGTCACGGGGGAACGTGCCGTGCCTTCTGCCCGCGTTTGAGAGCCGGATCGCGTGCTGCAGCGCAGCCCGGCACGCCGGTGCCGCGGCTTGTCCTCCGCCCCGCGACGGGTGCAGGGGTGCGTTTGTGCTGGCGGGAGGCGGGAAGGGCCCCGGCGACGCAGGGGTCTCCCGCCGCCCCGGGCTCGCCGCTGCGCTCCGCAGCCAGAGCCGACCCTCCGCTCCGGCGCACCAGGGCCGGGCGCGGCGCTGGGCGCGACGGCGGCCGCCGCACACGCCAGTTATAAGCTTCCTCCGCGCGTTCCCTGCAGACAGATATCCTTGAGACTCACCTCCATCTCCCGCTCAGGTCGCAGGCAGATTTAGAGATGGGGAGCTGTAGCTAAGGTCCAGATCTGCTATCTGAACTTGAGTGATGGAGGACACATTCCCGGGACATGTTTATTGTCACCCGGCGGCCCGCAATCCCACTCTCGCAGAGCCACCTCCATTCCCCGTATAATTCATGGTCTGACTCCGTGGTGGAGTGACTGATAAGGCCTTCACGCCGGGCTTGCCGGCCACATGTCTCAAGGAGACTCCAGAGGAGCTTCGGCACAATATAAATGTGGCTCCGTGTCAGCCTCAAACCCCTGGAAAATTCCCCGTCTCGAGAGTGCAGCATTTTAAGTAATAAAACCATAGAGAGATTACAACAAAATGTGACAGGAATTTATGGCCCTCTGCATGAACCTTTTACCTTAAGATGGAACAAAGTTGAGGGAAAAAAATTGCGTGGTTCACTTAGGTAACCTTTCCAACAAGCTCTCCTCCGCTCCCGGCCCCACATTCCTCTCTGCTGATGTAACAGCAGGAAAAACCAGCCCTCCTGAGGGCGGGCGCCGGGGACGCAGGCAGCGCTCCGCTCTTCCGTGGCCTCAACCCTCGCCGCTTCCTCCCGGCCCGACGCACGGCTGGTTCAGGGGCGCTGCCGGGGCGCTGCCAGGCCCCGCTGGGCCCCGAAGCTGCACCGAAGGCCGGTTTAAGCCTCGGGCGTGCCGGGGCTGCCGGACACAGCGAGAGCCCCGGCCGCCGGCAGGCTCTGCAACCAGCCCGCAGCCAGGGCAGGCCGGCTCGCAGGGAGGGGGGACCGGGGTTTCTCTTTCCCTTTATTTTACTTTGCTGAGAGACACCAAAAACCCTACAGCATCTATACTTTCTAATGAAAACAAGGGCTAAGCAAGGGCTCCTGTACATCCCCATCCCCTAAGGACACGGGCTCTGCCTCTAAGTGCTGTGTCCCCTCGTACGGGGAGGTGTGTGTTTTTATTGCCCGTGAAAGGGTCATGTAGCATAGCTAAGCAGATTCCTGGCTCTCCCTGATACTGGATTTACTGCCACTTTCAGCAATAAAGGGTGGAATTAATCCTGAGTTTACTAATCCAAGGAGTAAACAATATCCAGTGGAGACACTCAGGCAAGATAAATGCAAGGGAGTTAAAAGCAAGCGGAGTGAAATCATTCTGCTCCAAGCTAAGGAGTCATGTGAGGAGCATGAAGCCTCCACATACAGTATTATCAAATGGTTAATAAATGTTTCCAAAGTCTGTAATATTGGGAAGCTTTTCTTTCCAATTCATCACGATAGGGGATTTTATATATGAAGCGCGCTCAGTGTCAGGCCGTCGTTTTACATCATACGTATCAGTCTGTCAGTTAGGGCAGTATCAGTCGGAAGGACTGATCAGAGCCGCTGATACCACTTTAAGACTTAGGAGGCTAATTTCCTCTTATTTATGTAAAGCACTTAACTTTTTAAAATTCCCTGAGATGGCCTGTGGAAATAAATACATTCTGAGACAGTTTCTCCTCAAACGATCTAACGCTTTGCAAATCATTTATAACATATTTGCAAAAACGGGGGAAGACGCAGCAACCGTCAGGGTGCCTCCGCTCTCGGACCGGGCGCCCCGTCGTAAGCAGCTCATTAAACAGCTCTGCAATGTCCGGCTGCACGCGCCGTATCATCGCTGACTGACGAAGCAGTTTCAACTCTTCAGTCCCCGCAAGCATCTCAACTACTTTTAGTTCACAGTCGCCCGTTACAGAGTTCTGCGGCGCGCGGGGCTGCAGCCGCCGCAGCAGCGAAGCCCCCCGGAGGCGCCCAGCAGGTCCCCGCTGCGCCCCGTCCACCTGCGGCTCCCGGCACGAGCCCCCCGTAAGCCGGTGTGCCACAGCCGCAGCCCCCACCGCCCGAGGACGAGCACCCCTTCCCGCCCCAAGCCCCGCCGGGCGCGGGGCGGCTGCGGCGCGCCTCAGGCCGGCTGGGGCAGGGAACCGGAGGGGCCGCTCACAGTCGCACGGGAACCGGGAACTGGCGAGCGGGAGCGGCAGCCGCGGCCGCCCCTGCGCAGGGTCGCTGCCCCCCGAGCCGGCTGAGCACGTGCCAGCGCACGCCGCGTCGGCCGAGGGCCGCGAGGTGCCGTGGGAGCACTCAGCTGCTCCCCGGGAAAACCCCGTCCCTGCTGAAAAGCAGCAGCAGGAGACAGCGCGTATTCTCTCCTGTCGTAGAACCAGGCCAGCCTGTAAAACCTGGGGCCGAATCTCAGCGGACAAATTCAAGTTAACCGTGCCGAAGGGTGCGTTTCTCTGTCGCTTATTAAGCGCTGAACGCCGGAGCTGTGCGTGGCGTGAGACAGCACTTGCGTCGCAACAAACGGGCACCCGCCCCAGAATGAAGGGGAGGGGGCACGCAGCCCTGTAAGGTGTGCAAGTGTGATAAAATAAGATCAAATAATCGGTCCCACTAGTTCTGTAAAGAGAGGTGAAAGCACGCCTCAGCCCGAAGAGCAGAGGCTCCCGAGGTGTGCAGTGGGGAGGGAACTATTTAGGTAAAGCAAGAACTTTTGTCTCCCGTGCAAAAAACCCAACACCTTCAGCAGCACTGCATTCCCGCACAGTGTTTTTGTACAAATTTCGAATTATCTTGGGTCACCGCTGTGCTTGTTAAATAATTAAAGGCAGTGAATGCGTTCTTTACTGTCCATTTAGTGCACCAGACCTGTAGCTTCACTTTGATTTTCGGTCCGGGAGGAGCCATGACGTGGCCCTGGAGGATACTTGCACAGCATTAATTAGTGTGGCACAGCACAAACCTGCATCACTGTTTTTATTTGCAAGTCGGAAATAATATTTGATTGTTACTTTTATTGGTTAATGCATTTTAAAAATATTAATTTCTATTTTTGTAGACAGTGCTTTACAGCTACCAGATATGGCAAAGTCAAGTCCGAGCGGTCTCAGGGACCATTTGAATAGCAGCACCTACGCTCCTCCTCTGTGTATAAACCAACGGGAGTGATACAGGAGCACACCAAACCCGGCTGGGGAACACTCCGGAGCGCAGCCGGTCAGCAGTTAGGATGGCCACTCCTGGCCACCCCTGGCCGCGGGCCAGCAGGAGCCGCGAGGTCTGCCGTCCCGCTGGTACGATGGCGCGCAGCCCCCCGCGCTGCCGCGGCGGGTTCTCGGCCCCAAACTGGAAATCTTCCGTTGCCTGACCTACATCTACAACGCTATTTTCATACCGAGGATTGTAACCAACTTCTTTTTGAAGTCGAAACGTAGCAGAAAATGGAAAGGGTGGGAAAAAAATCCTGATGAATGAAAACTTCTTCCTATAGAAGAATGTGCTTATTTGTCATATTCATACAAGAGTAAGTTGGTTCGGTAAAGAAAAGAGTACAAATTATCAGCCCTTCAAAGCTTTCCCATTTAACCACTTTATTGCAATACAACTGCCCATAACATTTGCTTTTAAAGCCCATGATGCTGAGTGTAGTTATTACATTGCATACATAAAAGATGTTTACAATTTTTTATATATATGTAAAATGTTGATCCCCTGGGCCACATTGATTTGTGCTGGCTTCACGGCTGGGTTGGTGCGGGAATTTCCCAAAGAGATGTGATTAGGCTGCAGGGAACTTTCATTCTTTTTTCCTTTTTTAATCTCCTGCTTACCAATTTAAAGGGTCTATCTTGTATTCCTTTTATGTCAAAATTTCCAGGCGGTATCGGGGTGTTCCGAGCTTGGGAACACACGGCGCACGCAGGCTCACACGCTCTATTTTCAAAACGCGTTCAGGCTGTAGATGAAGTTGGGTTGATTTATTAGTTCTCGGTCGTTTCTATAGTTGAAAGCAGAATTGGGACAAACGCAGTAATTAACAGCCTGCCTGCAGCGGCGGAGGTGCGGGCAGGGGGGGAACCAGGGCTGCGCGGCGCAGGGGGAACGGTACGGCCGGGCGGGCAGAGCTGGGCGCTGGATGCCGCCGTTCTGTCCCCTCTTCGCAGCACTCGTCGCTGCTCTTTGGGGTCATCTTTCTTCTCTCGTCCTCAAAAGTTGCCCCGGGAGCTGCCCGGACTTCTCCCTTTGCCGTGACCCCGGGCACACCAACGCCTCCAGCTGGTGCCCGTGTCCGGTCTCAGGGGCGCAGCGGCTCAGGTCCAGCTGCACCGCGATGACCGGCAGTCGCCTCCCACCACGATACCCCCGCAAGCACGGTGCTGGAGGGGCAGGTCACCGGTGGCTCGTCCCCGGTGCCGTGAGGTGCTGGTAAGTGATGTGCTGGAAAGGTCTAAGCCTGTGGACAATTTTGTAAGAAGTTTCCGTTTTTGTAAAGCAGACATAAGCAACTGAGAGGACAAATAATTTCCCAGTAACTTGTTTTATAATGAACAGCGGCTTGTAATTAAGATGGTATTCATTTTAAAGAAATTGACTGTTCTCCAACAGAGAAGAAAAAAAAGTGGTTTATAGTTTCGATCTTCAAACTTTGACAAGCTAATCTTTAGAGTAAAATAATAATGGGGAAAAATGTTAGAGATTTCTCATAAAAAATCGTGGAAAAATGAGCAAACTCCCAGGAAGTGGGACGTATCGGAAGTTTAAATGATGGGTCTGTAGAGGGGACCTGAACAGGCCCAGGTGGAAGGAAACCTGCGGGCGGCTGATGCTTCCAGCCCTTCCAGGGAGCCTTCTCCGCGCTCGGCTCCATCCCCAGGGTGCGGGTGCAGTGGCGGCCGTGCCAGCTAGCTCTTGCGGGGGTTGCAGTATGTGTGTACGTATAAGAAGACAAATTTACAGTTTGTTTACATATTCACTGCGTGTCTCATCCTAGAGCTGATTTGGGAGAAAATAAAAGGCCCCATATTTAGATAGTCACTGCATTTAAGAAAAAAAATGCCATACGGCAGCAACATTTGCACTGTTTTTCCTTTCTGGGGGAAGAGCAGAGGAGTTTTATCTGTATATTACACATTTTTAAAAGACTCTAAGTGTAATCCCGGATATTAGACACTATTCAGCTTTGCTCAGGTACCTGGCAAAATGGTTTAAACATTTATTAAATATAGAATGATAAAATACCTTGAAGATCACATCCAATCAACGCAGTTTCTGCTGTGGAAAATCATGTCTCATTAATCTGTTAGAATACTTTGAACCTACCAATATATAAATGGATAAAAGAGAATATCTTGACATATTTTTAGACTTTCAAAAGGCTTTTAATGAGGTCTTCCCACAGGATTTCTTAGGAAACAAGATAAAAATGGGGGTAAGAGATACAGCAGCATTATGAATCAATAAGATGGACTAAGAGGAAGGAAACAAAAGTGGTAGAATAGTCTTTTATTAATCAGTGTAAAGGGTCACTAGCAGTGTGCTACATGGGTACGCACTCAATCTAATGGCATTAATATATTAATCACTGACCTGGAAAAGGAAACAGTTGTACAGATCAGTTAAATTCAGAAAAAAACTAAAGAATTTCAGAGAAATTTGGCCAGGGCAGAAGACTGAATGACGTGACAGCTAGTGAAGTTTGATGTTGATAACTATGAATGCTCTAAAAATCAGAACTTCCCCAGCATGTAACTGGTCGATTTGGGAAGCTGGTCATTGCTGAGACCTTGAACAACATACGTTCAAAGCCGAACGGCACACAAGGCGTCAGGGACTGGAGGAATGGGAATGAGAAAAGCCGAGAAAATATTAAAACATCTGCCTGTGAATATCTGGTAGACGTCCTCTCTGGAGATGGTGCTCAGAGCGGGTGTGCAGGGCACGTCCCAACAAGGTACCGTGGACGTGGACTGAGCTCAAAAAGCAAAGAGGGAGACGACCCCGGGTCCTGGGGACCCGTCTGAAGAGTGTGAAGCGATTGCGGGTGTTACCAGGACAGGCTGAAGCAGGAGCTGCCCTCGCTCCCCTGCCCGGCACAGGAACAAGGGCGCGCTGACGGGAGCTCGAAGATGGTCATTCCTTATATTTTTAATTTCCTTATCGCCTGACGTGGAGCGGTGCTTCCTGCAGAGACCACGAGAGGCCTAAGCTAAACATTGGTGACCAAGGGAAAGCTGTGGTGAGGGGAATCCCTGTCTATCTGACCATCAAAAATCAGGTCTGCCTTATTTAAGAAGGGATCGCTTTGGGTAACAGGAGGTTGTTAGGGTGATGCTTGAACCCTACGGCTCCAAGTATGCAAAACCATATACTAACTGTACAAACACCGGTGTGGGCAATTGATCCATAAAATCTTGGATTTATAAAGCTTAGCGTTGCACATCCAGTTTTCTAGGTAGTTTCTCTTATTGCTGTTCTGGAAATCCATTCCAGTTAGGTACCGCTATTCGGGCTTCCATCCCAAGCCGCGGGACGCAGAGCAGGGTGGTGACACCGAGCGGTCCCTGCAGGTGCAGCCTCACAGGCGTGGCTTACCCCCACAGGCATTTTATAATAACCACACTTCTCATGAAGCCCTACTTTCAGTGCCTGCAGATTAGATCACGGCACTAAAAAAAAAAAAAGGGCAAAAGGAGGAAAAGCAACGGGCTCTCGGTGCAAACCCCAGTCCCGCCTTGCTCGCGCAGCTGCCCGCCCTGCTGTCCTTCACCGGTCCCGTGCGACAGCCGCGGGTTGCGCGGGCAGACCCAACGTGTCGCGGGGCGGCGGCTTCGCGCCCCGCTGCCGCGCCGCCGCGGCTGCTCGCAGAGCACGCCACGCGGCACCCACAGCGCGCAGAAGCAGTTTGCCGGGTACCGACCCCGGCGTCCTGGAGGGGCCTCGCTGCAAACCACTGCTGCGTTTGGAGAGCTCGGGCAGCCTAATTGTCCTGTTAAATATAAATGGGCTGGTGATTTCTTAAAACTGGAGGAGTGTGGAAAGCCATTGCGAGGAGGATAATACCAGTGGTATTTAAAAATTAAAATCCGCTGTAGCCAATCATAGCAGCAGCAGCATTTGTCCTTTGGAGCCTGACTTTGATAGTCACTGGTGGATGCTATAAACACAGGGGCTACGCTTGCAGCTGAGCAATAAAGTGACTGGTGCATTTCTTTTTACTTTATACACCGCTGTATTGATTTTGCAGTTTATTTTTTCTTGGAGGAGAAACTAAGGCATTGCGATTTCATTTAGGTACTGCATTATAATTTCCCTGATGATTTTGTCAAATGTTCCTGAAGGAGAACACCTTCTCACAGCGAGCGGGATTCAAAGACACAGAGCCGACTAATCCATACCTAATTGGATGAAATCGTTATGCACTTTCCCTCCTTTTGGAGGTTTTTTTCAGAGTTCCTGGTTCCTTAGGGATCCTAAAAGCCACTGAAGAGGTTATTATAGTATGTCCTCGGGGATGTTTAATACCCTAGCCCTGTTCAGACATGCAAATAATCTAATTCAAAAGCTTCCTAATTAGCAAGCCAGCTACAGTTCTGGATAAGCGGGGGGAGAGAGAGAGAGAGATATCTAAAAGGACTACGCTTTTTCCTTTTATAGGCTGCTATTGTGCAAAAGGCAGCATAATGGATAAAAAGTAATTGTTCTGATTTTAATTGCGATCCACTATTTATAGTTTTGTTCCGTCATCTGAATAATGAGGGGATTTTGTTCGTACAGCTCACACTAAACGTGCTGCAACTTAGTTTACACAGAATGCAGCATGCGCCTGGCGTTTGCTCTTGGAAGCACAATCTTAAATAGCAGAGATGGTCCACGTAAAAGATGTTAAGCTCGTTAATGAATTAGCCATTTAATTAACATAATTAGGGATAATTATTTTCTTTTAATCTATTGCCAATTTTAGGACGATTAAACTAAACAATGGTGGAGCAGATCACAGAGGGTCCTGTGCAATCCTAGTAAATGCTCTCGCCCTAAGTAAAACGTTAAATGTTTGGGATGCGGCCGAACGCGAGGGCCCGCTCCTGGCTCGCCTCCGTGGTCCTGGTGCGGAGACGTGCCACGCCGCCTGTGCCGAGGAGACCCCCGGCCCCTGCCGAAGGCTTCCCTGGTTTGCGTGGCCGTGGGCCGGTCCCCCCGAGCGCAAGCCCGTCTCTCCGCGCAGGATTCACTCCTCTGCACCGCGGCTGCTGCTGCGCTGAGCGGCGTTGCCAAGTCCAGGCACAGATCACGCCCGCAAAGACCTTGTCAGACAGCTGGTATAAAAGCGCGCGGATTCCCGTGTTCTTGACGAATAAAAGGTAGTGGGAAGTAAATGGAAGGCTGACACCGAGCCTAGATCTACGTAGAGCAGAAACGTCCGCGACGCAGGAGCATCACGAAGGCTGCAAGCTGCTGGGCTGGCTGCGGCTCTGCCCTGGGAGCGTCCCGGCTGCGCGGTGCCGGAGCAGGACCCCCGGTCCCGTGCCTGCCGCTGGCGGCAGGAGGAGGGGAGGCTTCAGGTGCAACGTGTGCTTGGGGGAGCGGGAGAGAAGGGGGTCTCGTGCGAGGAGACGGTGCTGAGCCCGGCGCGGCGCGAGGGGAGGGGCTGGCCCTGGTTCCACACTGCCCAGTGCCACCACCCCGGTGTCCGAGCTGCCGCCCAGCACCCCGCGAGCGTGGGCTGCCGCTGCGCTCCGCCTGCCGCGGCCAGCTGGGCTCCAGCACTCTTCCGCGGGCCGGGAGACCCCCGAGCAGGGCCGGTGAAGGCAGCAGAGGGGCTTTGTGCTGCCAAACACAAGTACTTGCTATGAGGCAACAAAGCACTTCTTGGGTGTTGGAGCTTTATTCTTCGAGCAGAAACAAACCAAACCAGACACACACCCCTCAAAAAACACCCCAACTTGCTGGAAACAGCAATGTCTGAATAACTCTAATGACCAAAAATTTCCAGGTTTTTGTAAGAGTGGACTGCATTAGGCAACTTACGTGTAGGTCTAACTTACACTATAAAGTGCCCGAGTTCACTGGCTTCCATTTTCCTCTAATGCTTTCCCAGGAGCATCCCGAGTGGCCAAAAAAGTTAAAAAAAAAAAAGTTTTCAAGTCTGAACCTGCTCCTCCGCCTGATGAACCTCAAGCAGCAGGGCTTCTTGAAGCCTTCCTCCATCCGCAGCAGTCCGGCTGTGCCAAGGGCTGAAAGGATTCCGTGCGCCACGGCGGCCACCGCAGCAGGAAAGCCCGCGGCAGCAGGAAGGAGCAGGGCACGGGATCACCGGTCTGGCGCCGGCACCAACGGGGAACTTCTTCGACGATCTGCTGCCGGGGCTCACGTCCCTCGTTTCGGCGCGGGACTCCGGCCGCCCGCGCACGGCGGCACCAGTCCTGGCCTTTCCGCCCCACCCCTCCCAAGCCCCCCGTCACCAGCAGCTCCCGAGACGCGGCTGCCGAGGGTGGGCAGCCGCGGCACCTGCCTCCCCGCCTCCCTCCCTGGCTCGCACCCCGTGCACCCCACACCCCCCCGCCCGTTTGTAGGCGGTGACGCCGAGAAGCCGTGACTTTTGGCGAGGCGCTGGGCTTTGCCGAGCCTGTCCCTCCCGGCGCTGTGCTCTCTGCGGCACGTGGCGCGGCTAGTCAGTTCATTATCCTATTAGATTCCCACACAGCACCTGCTCAATTGGAGCCTCGTGTGCTAGCAATTAATATGTTATGCCCTGATTAATTAGCAGGGTTAATTATGATTGCTGTTGCTTATACCTATGTAGAGAGAGATGGCATCGTGTCGCTGTGACTTGCGGTGCTGAGGATGCGCCCCTGGGAATTGGGACCAGCGCGTGTTCGCAGCCGGCCGGCCCCGCGGGACACGCTGGCTTGTTCCTGCGCTTCTGTGAGCCTGGGAGTCGTGTCCCTGCTTGCTCCCATTAGTGCTTCCTTAAAGGGAGGCACCTCCCAGCTCCGTGGCGATGAAGACGAACCGGGCCGGCCGATCCCACAGGCACTGACGGGACTGTGGCCTCCGGTGTATTTGCCCACATTTTTCCGAGCGGAGAGAGCTGGGCAAGAGCCGTGCGGCCAGCGGGCCGGGGGCTCCCGGGGAGGGACTCCTCAGCCCCACGGTCACAAAGGCTGGGTGAGAACGGCAGGGTCGGCTCAGCTCCTGCGCACAGCTGAGCATCACCGGTTTCCCGTTAAGCTTTTGATTTGTCTGTGCGTGAAATAGTGAGACCTGGGGCCTTTTTGGCAGTTGTGAGTGAGAGATGACCACCCTTCTCATTGACTTATCCTTTTGAAGCTATCATCACTCATTTCTCTTGGGAAGAGAATGTGAGGCACTGGTAAATAATATAGGGTTGTGTATTTCTTTATCTCCCATAGTGTGTTGTCTCCTACATGCTGTTCTGTTCTAACAACATCCATCAAGACAAATGCATACCTAAGAACAGCCTCCCTCAAACCTCAGAAATCTTTTTCTGAGGTCACAAACTATACAGAAAAGACAAAGAAGAAACAAGAAGGAAATTGCACAAACAATTAAACATTTTTTTTCCGGAGACATAGAGGATTCCCCTTGTCTGCACAAGGCAAGCACCAAAATAAGAATGCCACATCTCAAACACAAGGCAATCTATTATTCCCAGAGCAGTAACATGATACATTATCAGCCACCTTATCCTAGCAAAATGTATCATTACCTGCACTTTCTGCACTTTCCAGATCAATCCACTTTAAAAATGTAGTAATATAGAAGGGTATTAGGTACTAGAAAACTCATTATGAAAATGGCGCACTCAAATTCTTTAAAGGTGATATTTCATAAAATATACTATGCCTAGCTCTTGGCTCAATCATTCTTTTTAATAGCTCCATAGCAGCCAGAAAATAAAGTATTCATGAAGATTGAAGAAGATGATCCCATGAACTTCAATTTAATTGGTGCAAATTAAAACGATCCATCTTTTCACGCTGCCCGTCTATCTCCAATCATCAGTGCACCGCACGTCCAGCACCCTGATTACAATTATCTTTTAATAGGAAAACTTGTCACTTTTTGTGTGATTTACATAAGCTTGCACAAACTTACCGGTATCATTTAGGGTTGGAATGTACGATTTTTTTTTCGTTCAAGTGCCCTGATGTAGCTGTGGGGAGGGGGGCCCAGAGGTGAGGTGAGCTCTTGGCGGGGGGCTCATTTGCTGCACTTCAAGCCTGGACTTGCAGAAGAAGGATGCCAGAGAGCCGCCTTCAATACATCTTCATTCACCAGAGCTCCCCCCAAAGAAGTGCTAATGCAGCCAGCTTTCATGGTGTCTTTGCAATGACCATTGCAATTACAATACAAAAACCCAGATGACATTTTGACTTTTAATTAGGAAGGAAATGGTGCTGGTCCCTGCTGATGGCTCGCTCTCTCCCTCCGACTGTTCCTAGCTCTCCCATCCCGAGAAGGTACCCCGCAGGGTTTAATAAGCCATCAAATCATAGCGGTGTGGGACGTATTCTCAAGAGTTCAAATAAAATTACCATAAATGTATGTTTACTGTTCCTGGCCTAGTGTCTGGGATCTGGCTGAGGGCCCTCCAGCCGGGAGCAGCAAAAAGGACCCCCAGTATTAACTACTGCTACTACCACTACTACTGTTTTCTTTGTGAGGGCCACAATCCAACAGCGAGGACTCTGCGGAATGAGTCATTGCCTGAAGCCGTTCACGTACGACACGTTTCAGTTTTGTTTTCTTATCTTTGAAAGGCAAGCGTCCTTATCACAGATGGCTTCCATGCCTTAAGACGTCGTGAGATTTAGCTCTGTCTTCTGAGGCTGGGTTTTTCTATGCACCGACATAATTAGCGTTGTTTAGCTTTTGCCCGGGCGTTCGCTGGCAACGTTAACCCCAAATGAGGGGCAGGCAACCCGCAGAACAGACGCAACCTGTGCGCTCGCCGTGATCTTACCGAGCCTGCTCGCACCTCCCCGGAAGCACGCGGAGGGATGCTTCTCCATAAGCGCTAAATTCCGCTCCCTCCTCTCCACAGCGGCGAGAGCGTCTGGAAACGCCTTGCCACGTAGCACAGCGAGGCCCCGGCGGAGGTTGTGGGCGTGCGAGCGAGTATTAAACTTTTTAGCACATCCGCCGCAGAGCAATTTTGAGGACTCCTTTGCCGGTGGAGTTCAAATGAAACTTGAAATCGTGGCTGATCTCATTAAGCACTTGTCTCATTTTGGCGCATGAATATTAAATAGGAACGTGTGAGCAGGACGCTACGGAAAGGACCGTTTTTCCTGCCAGCTTGGCGCTCGGCACTGCTGCCGGCACCACTGGGTTGACGTCCCGGGGGCCCAGTCCTGCCTGCTGTGGCGGCAGGGCAAGGCGTCCCGGAGCTGCTGCCTGCTCGCGAAGGCCGTTCTCGTGCCCGAGCTACCGGCAGAGGAGGAGGGCGGGAGCGTGAGGGCTGCGGTCCTGGGACGAAGGGATTTTGGGAGGGTGTGCCATGGCAGAAGACACCCCCCGCGCCGTCGCCGCACCCGCTCGCCGGTGCCGAGGGTGAGGACAGGGGCAGCTCGGTGAGGGGCGGCCATGGGGCGGTGGCAGGGGTGCAGCCCCGCTCCCCTCCTGCCCGCACCCCTGCCCCTCCAGACGCTGCTCCCCAGGCAGCTCCCCGGAGCTCTCCCCATCGGTCTTTTGTCACAGCAAACAACGCCGGCCGCTGTGACCCAAATAAACTCCAATCCACTTGATCTATCAGGGAAACGCGCGGCGCTGACCTGCCATAAATCCCCAGGGCGGCGGGAGAGGCGTCCCGCACCTACTCCCTCCTCGCCCCGGCCTGCCACCCACCTGCCGCGCTCCCCGGTAAGCAGGTAATCATGAGCTGCCACAGAAAGGTGACCCATTACTGTGATGGATTTGGTGTGAAAAACAAATGGACTGAGACCTGCGGATTGCTGTCCTTACTGCACCTTGGCCTTTTGTTCTGTCATATCAATATCCGCGCGGGGCCTCATTACACGCCGCTCCCGCGCTGTGACGGGAGCGCAGGGTCAGCACCGCGCACCGTGCTCAGCCGCGCCGGTGAACCTCACCCCGGGCCACGCTGCCCACTCGCCTGCCGGGCACCGCCTGGGAGCCCCTCAGCCCCACGCCGCCGGGGCAGGGGAGCGGAGGGGCCCCCAGCGCGCTCCCGCCGCGCCGTCCCCGCAGCCGTCCCCGGCCCCTTCCCCTCGGGCACCGTTGCCTCTCCCCCGTTCGCACGTTCAGGGTCAGCACGGACATCAGGTCCGCCGAGCAAACCTGGGGACGTGCTCCGTTTCTATCCGTGTTCCTTCCACCCTGGGCCCCCAGGGGTGGGTGGCAGGCGCGGTGCAGGACAGCGCGCCCGGGCAGCTCGCCACGCCGCACGCCGCACACCGCACACGAAGCCTAGCTCTGTGCTGTTCGCTCAGCACGGAAGACAAGGAGTTAAAAAAAGGGAAATGTTTTACACCATATGCCAATCCAGTAATATAAACAATTCAATAATACGTCAGCAATACATTTAAGTGCCGCTCAGGCTCGCTCTTTCCTCTCCCGGTGAGGCTCAGTCCTCAGTCACTCTCGACGGTGAACGGGCTCAGTGTCACCACCACCCACCGAACGAGCTGCCGGAGCTGAGCCGTGCCCTGAACGCGGCACAGCCCAACCACCCCGGCCACGCTCGCGGCGGTGCGCTGGGAGCCGGCTGCAGCCGGAGGAGGCGGAAGCCTTGCCGAGGACGAGAGGTGTAGGGATGTCTGCCATCGCCGCGGGGAGGAGGAGGAGGGAGAGCCAGCAGAGCTGACCTTGAGGCTGCCTGAGACTGACCCTGAAGCAGCGAGATTCTCCATTCTGTTCGCAGGCCCTGTCATCTCTCACCTTGCAGAGCGCGCTCTCCTTGCCCATTTATCATCACAAATGTTTCTATTTAGGCTTATTTGTTTGTACAGTTAAGCCCTGTTACATTTATACCAAGAAGAAGGACAAATTGTGATTTTATCCAATGTTAGATCGTATCACTCCTTGCTACAACATTCACAGCATTAATAAGGATAAAGGGAGACTTTGGAGAAATCCAATAATACAGCACGTGTGATAACGGCCCAGCGAAAGCGCTCTGGGGAGGGAGTGCAATTCCACGACGGAGACTCTGCCGCAGATGCGCCCTTTGTGCGCACCTTGCATTCTCTCGCCAGGACGGGATTTCTGAACTGGCTGAACGTGGCTACCACAATTCCAGCGACGAAGTCCTGCTCATTAACGAGCATTAGTCTGCCTGCTGGAGCCCCTCATTTCCTGAAAAATACCTCGCTTTTACACACAACACTGGATGCCTGTAAGGTTCCCAGCTCTTCCCAGCAGCACTCCTCAGGTACAGAAATGGGCTCTTTTCATAAAGACAAAAGCGGTGGCAGAAACGTGCCAAAACAATGGCAGGTCTGGGAACACAGAGCACGCAAAGACAGAGAGCGGAGCCCCGAAAGCAGGCAGGGACGCGAGGGTGCAAACGCACTGCTGAGCTCGTGGGAGCAGCACTCAGGCAAGACCCCAGAGAGGCCCCGAGCCCTGGGTATCCCCAGGACACCCCCAGGAACCCCACGGCACCTGCCGCTCCCAGGCAACGCCGCGCCGGCTCCGCAGCTGTGCGTCGCTTGGCCTACCGTTACCCTGGTCCCGATACCAAAAGGACCAGGAAGAACCTGTGTAGACGTGTCAGCTTGTTCGTAGCAGGAGCATCCCTGCTCGCACCCTCGTGCTCCCAGCTGTCCCCCTGCAAGCTGCTCCGGGCCCAGGAAAACTCGTTGCCCTACCGTACCTGGGGCGGGAGCAGCGGGTACGAGACACCAGAGCCCGCATGCACATCAGCCCAAACTCGTATAAATGCTCCATCTGATGGAAAAGTTCCCTTGGGGATTGGCACCTTTTTCCAGTGGGAAGCCCACAGCGGATGCAAATCCGTAAGAAAAAAACCTTCCCTCGTCCCATGCTGCAAGAAATACTTGCTCAGGCTGGTGTTCGGCTCGGGGGGCAGCCGGGGCCGTGCCGCAGGCTTCCTTCTTCCCCCCCCTCGGCCAAACACTTGCCAGCAGTGCCAGGCGGGGGGGGCAGCCCCGGGGTCCCTTCTGCGGGCGGCTGTGCCTGCGCACGCTGCTCCGGCTGTGCCTGCGCGCGCCGCTCGGGCTGCGCCTGCTAGCTTTGGCCTGGGAGTTCCTGCCTCAAACCAATCATCATTTATGTTATCCTTACAGACGAGGGCACAGACCTTCAATCATTCTTCCTAGTTAGACACAATCATCAGCCAGATTTGTCTTGTTTAGCTGAAATACATACACGGTAACTACACAGCCCTGAAGACTGTCAGCGGATGCTTTGCTAATCCTGCACGCCGAGCCCTCCTGGTCCCTGCGTGGGCTTTTAAAGGGACCGTTTTGGCTCCAAGTCTGCTCTCCTCCACGCCCACACGCTTTCTAAGAACACGGCTGCTGCTTCGGAGCAGCTCCAGCCGTTTCCAGGAGCAGAAGGCTCTGCCAGCCCTCCACGGAGCACAGGCCAAGCGACCTTTGCTGGCATCACCTGCAAAACGCTCGTTCCTTCATTAGGATTTGAAACGAGCACCCACGCATCCTGCACGGGGCAGGGCATGCTCCGCAGCTCACCCAGGGCCAGCAGCCACGGGGACACGTGCCGCCCAACATCCCTCCGGGAGCTGCCAGGACGGGCTGGGGGTCGCCTCCCTGCCGGAGGGCCCCGCTCCGTGGCACGTCAGCGCTGGCTGCGCCGGCCGCCCCTTGGCTGCAGCCGGGTCCTGCTCGCCACGGGCGCTTGCTCTTGCAGCCCGTTCTCAGCCTGCTTTGCTCCTGGTCATGGGCAGGCTTGGCCAGAGCCCACCGTTACGGGAACGCCGTGCCGTGCGCCGGCGCGGGTACGGTGAATACAGCCCCTGTGGGGAGCCGGTTCCGCCAGACAGCTACGAAGTCTCCTTCTCAATGCACATATATTCTCTATTTCTTTTATGATCAGCTAAAGGTTTCTTTTGCATCTGCCAAGGAAGTATTTTCACAAATAAGTATGTAAATCCTCTGTAAATGTATGCTAATTACTTATTTTAATTACAATGTAAATAAGTAATTACTGAATAATTTTAAAGTATTTACATGGGGGTTATGTGATTTAAAAGCTAACTTGTTGGAAGTATAAAAACTATAAATTTTACAGTAATTATATCACAATTTATACACTGTGGCCAAATACGATTTCCATGTGCTTCATAACAGATAAATAAATATGTAATTCCCCAGTAATTACTGCATAATAACAAAACTATCGCATGTTTATTTTTTCCCTGCTAAGTGAAAAATGCCCGTACACTAAAACAAATGCAAGTCGAGATTTTTCGCAAGGATAGTGAACGTTCATCCAGCTGATCCCGAGGAAGTTCCTAACGAGAAGAAGAAAGGAAAATTCTGAGCAGGCTTCTAAAGAGGGGGAATGTCTAGAAGGAGGAGAAAAGACACAGGGAAGCCCCTGGGACACACCGCTGCCGCACCCTCGCCCCTTCCCCTGCTCGCTCGGGGCCCGCGCGCCGGCGGCCCCGGCTCCACCGGACGTCGCCGGTGGGTCTGTCCGCGCCGAGGCTGCCGGGCGCGGGGCTCCGGGGACCCTCCCCGGCCCCGGCCGCTGCCTCGCTCGGCGGCCGTTTCCTGCAAACGCTGATGCGGGAGCAGAGCGCGGCGGGAAATTGGCAATCAAAAGGTGAGTATATAAACAGTTAAATTATATTTCCTGTGGGGTATCTTTTATTAATTTCATTGCAATAATATGTTAAACACCAGCACTGTGAAAATTAGTGTTAATGAACATTAAATGTGTTGGACAATTTAAATGGTGTGTATATATCACCTCTCTTATTATTGGGATTGGCCCAGTGGTAATATCCTTTTATCGATCCTCTGCCTTTCTCCTTGCCTCTGTCCCTGTGGAAGTGGTCACGAAGGACACCGTCAGCGCACAGCTATCGGAGACATCATCTTTTAGCACTTTAATAACACGGTGAGCAGCCATCACCTACCAGCCCTTAATAACTGTCTCCGTCAGCTCTTTAGAATTCGCAGATTACAGAGTCCTTCTAAATCTTCCCTGAAAAGGCCAGGCGCGCTAACGAGCCTACCCGGGCCGCGGCGGCGCGTCCTCGCGCTCCTCCCTCGCCCCGGGCAGGCTCCCCGCCACTGCCTCCTCCCCAAAATAGCTGCTGTACGGCCTATTTAGAGCCGGGAAGATGCGGGGATCCATATATAGATTTTGTATTCCAGCTTGCGGTTCTCTGCTCCGCGCCCGTGCCTGCAGCTTGCCTCTGCGAGCTGCCGTTAATTAGTCCTGCAGCGTAACACCGACCCAGAAGAGCCGGTGTGGGCGGGAGGGCGGCTACGCCGGGCTCACCGAGGCCGCAGACGGATTTCTCTGCAGCACGCGCGCACGTGTGCGGCGCTGCCTGGGAGCGGCTCCGCTCGGCTGCGGCTGCCGCAGCGGCGAAGCGCGAGCCCGCGCGCGCGCGAACCCGCGCCGGGGGCCTCTCCTCCCTCTCCTCCGGCGACTTTGGCTGCAACCCCAATGCTCGCCCCGAGAAGCGGCGCGCCGTTGCCGTCCCTCCAGCTGCCGAGTCGAGAGCGCGTTAAAGCTCGGCATCGCCGGGGTTCCGGCTGCCCGCCCGCCCCGGGGGCCCCGCTTTCTGCACGTGGCCGTGCGGTCGCGCCGACGTCTTCACGCAACCGGTATTTTTTTTGAGCAGTGTAACGCCAGAGCCCCACGCGGTGCTCACGGGGCTCCCGCTCGGGGCTCCGTACCTGGACAAATATTCTCTTTTCGGCCAGCGGGCAACGGGTGACCCCGGATTACGTAAACCTGGCACTGAAAGCAGAATCGCGAGTTTCCTCCTGGCCGTCTCCCGCTGCTCAGCGGTGTAATGCAAGCGCTTCACAAACGCACGTTAAACTCTCCTGCACGAGACCACGCAGTGACGCGCTAATATTATCCCCATTGAGGAACCAAGATATTTTTATGCCTCTGTATTCATCTTACATCTAAACTTTGCTAATAGCTAGATTTGTGCGGTTGCACAGCTTTAAAAGAACAGGTTAAGGGGAAAATTGGTGCGTATTCAGGAACTCTGAGTACCTGGATTAAGATGCTTTTTTTTCCCCTCCCACAACACTCAGCATTTCCATAGCCTCGCACACGTTCCAGGCACGGGCCCCACTTGATTGCATTCCTGAT
Source organism: Phaethon aethereus (assembly GCF_964289735.1). Classification (NCBI taxonomy): domain Eukaryota; kingdom Metazoa; phylum Chordata; class Aves; order Phaethontiformes; family Phaethontidae; genus Phaethon; species Phaethon aethereus. Next base: position 12,213,383 of record NC_138596.1, on the reverse strand, counting down.
GGGATTATGTTGCTATTCCACAGGATTTTTAAAACTTAATGATAAAATGGCTGTAAGATCCGCGGGGTGTGAGCATGCCTACATACACCAAAACCTCTCCACAGCTGGAATTATGGTTTCATGGGAAAATGCGCTCGAGTATGAGCAGAGCGAGCTTCAAAGCGGTGCTTTCGCTAAACTGTGGCAGATTTTCAAAGACTTTCTAAAATGTCCTTTCTGAGGACAGGGTGAGACAATTTCAAGCCTTTGGTCCGGAGTATAAAGGAGCTCAGGTTTTTTGAGTAAGTGGTTATAAAAATTGTTGACATAACACTGTATCTTTGCTCCAAGCCTGTCTTCAGATAGGAAATTCCTAAAATTATCTCTATGGGTCTCGGAGCATCATCTACTTGTTCGTGACTCTGTAAAGAACTTAGGTGGGAGGAAGCTTCAGTAAAACCCTGCCCAACAAAGGGCCGCCGGCACCGGGCCGGCGCTCCGCAGGGCCAGTGTTTTGCAGCAATTGCCCGGCAGCGCAGGCAGTGTTTTTAATTGGGGTTTTTTCTGAATTTCTGCTTTATAAAGAAATAAATTTGGTTTATTGTTTGCGATTCATATCCAACACTGCAGAGTAAATTTAATACACAGCGGTTACACTTTAAAGCGTTTTAGTTAATAAAATGCATAAAAATAAATAGGAAAATCAATGCTTTTGTTAATACTCTGTCATTTTTACACATTTTAAAATCCGTAGCAGCTCTAAAAGCGCACCACAAATGTAGTGGGCTCTGGTTTGGTAAATAGCGGAAGAAGCTGAGCAGGCAGAAATATTTGGGAAAAGTTGGGTTGGAAAGTTTAAGCCTTTGAGTTTCGAAATCCCCCGATTCACCCAGGCAAGCCGGGGCTCGCGGCTCCGGCAGCCTGCCGGCGGCCTCCCGGAGCACGGCGCGTGGCTGGGATGGCCGCGGGCGCCCCAAAGCCCCTCTCCCAAAAGGGACTGGCCATGGCCCCGGCGCTGGGGCGCGGCGAGGGGACGCAGGGCAGGTCCCTGCCGGCCCGGGGCGCGGCAGCCCGCCGGCCCCACGGGCACCGGGAGCCCCTCGGCCGCGGCTGGGTGAGACGTACCACAGGCAGCGCTTGCTACGCAGCCCCGAGGTCGCGGCGACGGCCTCAAACGCCTCCTCCTGCGCCGGCCCAGGCTGCGCAGCAGCGACCGCGCCCCGGGGCGGCTCTTGCCGCCGCGGCGGCCCTGGCGTGGCCGTGCCGCTGCCCAGGCTTTGGGACTCAGCCCTCTCCTTTAGTCTCAAGGTTTTTCTGCAGCACGCTCCAGTCGTGTAATTGCTTTACGGGAATGTCCCAGGAGACACACGTGGAGGCACCAAACCGCAATCTATAGCCCTGTTATAACATTCAAATGCTTATTATTACATCGGGCCTCTGTCTTGGGCAAAAAATGGAATTTTTGATGGCATTAGCCTTATTGTAGGTTTGCCGTTTGACATTTCTTCTGTCCGCGAAGGGTAAAAAAATATTGTCAGAATAGCATGGGGACAATTAAAACTGAATAAACCAGAAAATTTCAAACTCGGCTTGTGGAAATCTACCCTGCATGCAGTTAAGATTCCCCCTCTAGAAAAATAACCGTGTGAATTCAGCAATTAGAGAGGTAAATATCCTCTCGCAGTGTGCAAACAAAAAGATCCACCGTGAGACAGAAAGCTGAAGTAGGAAATCCCATTTTCTTTGTGACTTTTTAAACCGCACAGTGTTAACAGCCACATGGAAAATCTTTCTCATTAACACCTAGGGCTCAAGGGAAATGTTGTCGACGAACGCCTTATTGCATATAACCCCAAAGCCTTTAGGACCTTGAGACGCTCAGACGAACTGGAGTAATGACCTGGAAATAGTCCTCTGGGCCTGCTGCAATAATGATGTGGCTGGCTGTATTTTTTTAATATGAGGAAAGAGATTAAAGAAAATAACAGCCCTGCTTGACTTGTTCATTATTACTGAGGTGAAGTGACCACTAAGAAATGATGACAGAAACCTTGCTCACCAGTCACCGGGACCCAAATAGGGCTGCGAAGGTTTCAGACACTGCCTGCCTGAAGGCAGCATAATAAATTCAGACATTATCTGATATGGATGCATCATAATGAAAAATAAATTTGCAAAACAGTCTGATATGAGTTAATCCATAAAGTATTTTATTACTTCATTTTCTTACATTGAATCCATCGTGCATTTTTCTGGCAGCACATTTTTAATTACTTTTAATTTAAATATATGCATCCGCTGCTCAGATTGGTTTTGACACTGGTAAATTTAAAAAAAAAAAAAAAAAAGCGCCATTATTGTCCCTCTTCCCCCCCGGCTCTCCCGCACTCCTCAGCAGGCGGCACGGCGCTCGGCAGCCCTGGCCCGGCACAGGGAGGCTCCTGCGGGCGAGGATCCGGCCCCGGGCCCCAGCGAGGCTGGTGGAGGCAACGCCGGGTGCCCAGAGCTCCTTCCCCTTCGCTGCCATCTTGCTTCGGGGCCGCGGAAACGCCTCATCCTGCAAACTGGCTGCCGCATGTGGTTCCTCCGCACGAGCGGGCTGCTCCCTCCGCCAGCTGCGCCCGGACCCCGGCAGCTCCCGCGCCACGGCCTCGGCGCTGGGAGGGGTTACGGGACGTAACAACCACACTGGCGCGTTCGTTACTGCTGATGCAAAAATGACCGTTGAGGACCCATGGCAGAGACCCTGCTCGTTTGTGGCGGGGACAAAGCCGAAGGAAATCTGAAACCACCACATTTACTTGCCACGGGGGTGTAACACATTCGCTGAGCTCTCTAATAAACGTAATAACCCAAATATTCCTCCAGTCCTTTTAGCAGAAATACATTCGCTGCCCGCCAAGCCCCAGCGCTTCCCCGCCGGCCCCTCTCCCTCACCCTGCTGGGGCCGAAGCCCAACCTCCTCCGGCGTCAGCAGAGGGGCCGAGCTGAGAGGGGCTCCCGGCGCGGCACCAGGCTGGCACAAAGCTGTGGCTTTATCCACGTTCGTCGCTCTGAAGTAAACCCTGAGCTTTTCCATTCCTTGCAAATCCAGAAGGATTCACATTTTGCGCTAGCGGCAGCGAGTGGGAGCACGGGTGCCGTGTGCCGGGGCAGGAGCCCCTGGCAGCGCCTGCGGGAGGTGATCTCCCGTCACGGCCCCGACGGTGCTCGTGGTCTTGCCAATGCCAGCAACAGCCGGGAGTGCCACTGCCCACAGCGACTCTGCCGTGCCGTCCTGGCTGCCCACGGGAGACCACGAACACCAGGGGCTGCGCGGTGCTCTCGCGGTGCCGTGCCATGCCACGCCGTGCGGTCCCATGTCATGCCGTGCCACGCCGTGCGGTCCCATGTCATGCCGTGCCACACCATGCCGTGCCGTGCCACACCATGCTGTGCCATACTGTGCCGCACCATGCTGTGCCATGCCGCGCCGTGCCATGCCGCACCATGCCGTGCCGTATCGTGCTGCACCATGCCGTGCCGTACCGTGCCACACTGTGCGGCACCATGCCGTGCCATGCCACACCATGCTGTGCCGTACCGTGCCGCACCATGCCGTACCGTGCCGCACCATGCCGTGCCGTGCTGCACCATGCTGTGCCGTACCGTGCCGCACCATGCCATGCCATGCCGCACCACGCTGTGCCGTACCGTGCCGCATCATGCTGTGCCGTGCTGCACCATGCTGTGCCATACCAGCTGCTCGCTCGGCCCGCACCAAAGCTGTGCCAGGCGCCGGCTCCTGCCCTGCGGGTGCTGCCTCAGCCTGCCCGTCCCCCTTCCTTCAGGCCGCTTAGCCGTGACCCGGCGCAGGGAGCACGCACCACGTCTGGCCCAGGCCCCTGTAAACAATGGGGCCACGCTTCACGCCAGCTGTTCACTCACAATTGCAGAACGGTGCTCAGCAGCTCCCCGGCGCGCCCTGGCCGGCTCCACCGGCTCACAAGCAGCCGCCGCCGAGCTGCGGCGGGGATGCGGGGCCGTCCCTGCGTCCAGCCCGCGGCCCCGAATCGCCTGCTGCGTCAGGGCCCCACCACGCCTGGGCTCCTGGCCAGGTCCCCAGGGACGTGCGGCTGCAACCTGGCGCAGCTCCTCGCGCCAGCAGGTTGTGCTTGACGCGGCCATCAGCGCTCCGGAGCCCGGGCAGGGCCGGGGCTGGCGGCGGCACGGGGAGGCGCCGGCACAGCGGCTGAACGTGCGAAGCGAGCACAGAGCCGGGCGGCAGGGCTCAGCGCCGCGTGCCGCTCACGGCACAGGCCTCTGAAACCGCTCCGGTGTTGGGCTGGTTCCCGTTTCATTCAATATTCACAACTATTCAAATTTTCTTTAAAATTTGTCTTGAAATACTCTTTTATAATTCAGAGGCAGCTCTCATTTTTTTAAATGTAAAACTAAAGATAAGTTTGTCGAATATGAAACCCCCTGGGCTTCCAAGGGAGAAAATGAGCAGCAAACACTTTCCGCGACCTGGAAGTGGTTTCACAGAGGAAAGCTTCCCGGCGGAAAGCTGTGCGCTGCTCTGCGCGGCTCTGGCACGTCGGCGGTAGCCGAGCGTCATCTGCCAGCAAGCGCGGGGGTCTGCGAGCCAGGGAGGGCCCTTTGGTACCTCTGGTGATGACCCGTGTGCAAAATATGCCAAAATTCAAACATCTCCTCTGGGCCCTTCCCATAACCAGGGGTTTTTCCCACACCTGCTCTGCCGGGGCTGGCAACGCCGGTGGAAGCAGAAGGCAGACCCTCGTGTCAGCAGAGTGTGAGCTAGCATTTCACACACCACCACACCAAACAGAACTTTGATATGCTAAGCAAATATTGAACTTTATTGGTTTAATTTAATTTAAAATTATTAACATTTTATTAAACATAAACCCTCATTAAAATTCTCGTTCCTGTCTCCTACAACAGCACAGCCATATTCTCATTTCCAAGCTCATTAAATATCACCCAAAGAGAGCCTATTTCTTGAGCACTGATTGTTGATAAACTATAATATTAACCCAGGCATGTCCCAGAGACTTCGCAAAGAAGACGAAATGAAATCCAAACACAAGCCCTGGTGCCATTGTTTGGAAAGGAAACCTAAAAGACAAACAAAGGTCCCGCCTCAGCCCCCACCGTGGCACAGGGACATGTGCTTGTGCAGCCAGGCTCTGGGACGCCGTCCAGAAACGGCACCGTCTTCTGCAGAGCGGCACGGGGCCCAGCGCCCGCGCGGCAGAGGCTGTACGTTCAGCTCAGCCCCGCTGCCCCCCGCTCCCTCCTGCCCGCAGGTCCCCCCTCGCCGCCCGGCTCGCCAGCGGGTCCCGCAGCCGGGACAGCCCTCGGCAGCGCCCGGCAGGGCCGGCAGCACGGCCGGCTGCCGTGGCGCTTGGCAAAGGCACCGGGCACAACGCGAGAGCTTCCGCAGAGGCGAGGAGCCGGTCCCCAGCCCCGTGCCCCCGGCGCGGTGCCGCCTCCCACAAGCAGCAGCGACCCAGCGCTGATTTAAGAGCCACGGCTGCCGCAGTGCCGAGGTCTGCGGCTGTCCCCTCGCGACGCACGGTACGTCTCTGCTCTACACCTTTCTGCCTCTGCCCCAGAGACCCGCCAGGCGACCCCCGGCCCCCGATGGAAGCCAGTGGAGCCCTGCTAACCGCAGGGCTGCGGCCACGGCAGTCCTCGAGGGCAGCCCAGCCCTCGTGCTCGCGCTGAAACTCGACGGGGAAGGCAGTTGGGGCAACTGCCGTCATGGCCCCGGCAAGAATGTAAGGGTGGCTGGTCAGCAGGCACGCCGGACAGACCAAGCGGGCTGGAGAGGGAGGCTGGGTGGCAGCCAGAGGCCAGAGGCATGGGCAGCCGCGGGCAGCCGCGGGCAGGAACGGTCCTGGCAGCGCGGAGCTGCCTGTCCTGCCTCCGCAGAGGCCTGGAAGGGGCCGGACCGCCGAGCGCGGGCGGCGCGCTGCTTGCGAAGGGAGCTTTGCAGCAGCCTCTGCTGAATTACTCATGGATCAACATCCCCTGTCACACGGATATTGTTTCATTTGAGAGTAAATGAAGCACAAAGCCTGACATTCTCTGCGGCAGCTGCTGGGGTTAATCCTGGGGCCCACGGATCACTCCAGCCTGCAAAATAAAAAGTGGGGAAAGCCCCATTTAGGGGCTGTGCGCTTCACGCCATGCAGGCTCAGCCACAGTTGACCTGAGCCCCGTCCCCTGGGCAGCCTCTGGGCTGGCGTGACACCAGGCACCACAGGAGCAGCCGCTGGGAGCCAGGACGCCCTGCTCCGGGTGCCGGGGGTGAAACCCAGCTGTTGACCTTGACTCTGTCCGTGCTCCCTGCTATACTCAGCTCCTTTTGGTCCTTCTCCAGGTGCATCCTCTCCGCACCAAGGCGCACACGGTCCGCCACGGCCAGCCACACCTCGGGGCGTAGTCAGCACCTCTGCTCTCACACAAGAGCAGCTCAACGCTGCTGCCGCTCCGGAGCAAGGCAGAGCGGAGCAGGACCAGCCCAGGAGCCCCCCCAGCCTCCCTCTTGGCTTGACCCCTCTTTACTTGATTAGCGACGACAGAGCCATTCCTCCGCAAAGCCTGGAAGCAGCACTCTGGCTGGGGAGCGAGCAGGGGGCTGCAGGTCAAATGGCTGGAGCCCTGATGAATATGGAGCAGTGCAGAGCAGGTAATTGATTTCAGGGAAGTGGGAAAGGGGTGAGCCCTGACAGAGGTCGGTGAGACTGAGGGATCTGTCAGAAAGGGCAGCACAGGAGAGCAACTGCATTTCTTGCAGGAGGGAGAGGGGGGACAGGTGCCCGCAGAGACCGAGCTGCACAGGGGCTTAACTAAACAGGCTCTGTCCAGTGAGTTCCAGCTTGTTCAGCTCCTTCGTCTCCCTCTTTGGCTGAAGCATCTCCAGTTGCAAGCATTTCTCCAAAAAATGATGAGACTCCAGAAATTCGGACAGAATCACTGCATTGTTTCATGCCCCTTACAAAGCCAGGTCTTTCATTTCAGCATCTGTCGTTGTAAATCTTGTCCTCTCTGTTCCTGGAGCTTTGTTCCATGTTGTCACGTGCCGGTCAACCCAAGTCCCAGCCATGGAGTGCCAGTTGTGATGGTGGATTGGGCCTTCCCCAGTCCCCAGCCCACACCCTTCTTGACTGCTGAATTTTCCAGTTTTCCACTAACGAAATGAGCAGGTCTTAAAATCTGTACCTGCCACCTCCAAATTACACAACCACAGGGAAGAGGTGGCACTTCTACAAGCGCTGGAGAAGCTTGTGCTGCAGTCAACTCGCTGTTGAGTTACCGAAGCAACTCGGCGCGTGGCCGCCTGCCAACGTCTCCTGCGAGCCAGCGGTGCGAGCGGGGGACCTGCCCTAAAGGATGGTGCTGGCTTGGTGCACAGCTTGACCTTGCTTATCACAGACAAATTCCTGTGCAATAGCTATAAAGAAAAGATATGTTAATTGGGCCACATAAAATCTGTGATTACTCCGGCTAATCTGTCAAAGCTGCGAAATATTGACTATTGGGGAAGGAGACCATTTGCTACCGCATCTGTGGAGCTGAGGCAAACGCTGAGCGGCTCCTGGCCGCTGGAAGGGTTTGCAGTGGGAGGGAGACCAGAGCTACACGGAGGAGCGGAGGCCGCTTCGCTCCGGAGAAGCGGCGGGACTGCAGCAGGTCCGGCAGACCGAGGGGCACTTTTGAGACGTTTTCCCCTAGAGAGCAGGACACGCTCCGTCCTAAATCAGTGGCATGGATATTGTCATCTAGCAGCTTTGATAGGTGGGCACCCGCTAGCAATGAGAAGGGCCAAAGAGATTTAGGGAAGGCAGCGGGACACCGGCGTGCTGCGGGTCACGCCGTGCCTGCCCGCTCCGGCAGCGTGCAGTGCCAGCCGCCAGTACGTGACCGGCCCTTTCTGCCTGCAACTACGGCGCGGGAAGGGGAGGGCAGAGGCATGCAGAGAACGCTTCGCTTATTTGTTGTCAGGCTTGCTCCAGCCTGACACCTCTTCCTGGATCCTATAAAAGCTGCTCATGAGCTGCTAGGGACATATTTTAGGTATCTTCATCCTATCACAGCGGAATGACCCAAGCCCATAAAAGATTTTTTTATTGATACAGACTGGGTATGTGTATATCAAATGTGGCGTCATCCCACCCCTGTTAGTAAGATTAAAAGCCACTGCTTGCATGTGCCAAGCTTACCAAGTCATTACCTGCTGTATATTAAGTGTTTAATTGCATAAAATGACATCATGTTTATCTCTGCAGCATTAGCATCTCGTCTGCAGTGTCAAAGCGGTAAACATGCGTGATATCATCAGTCATTATGTGGACTTAAAATCAATTGCTCTCACTGCACCCTCTTGTACAGAGAGGAGCACAATACATTAATGAACTTGAGCAAGAACCTAAGTGACAAGATGAAACAGCATAAATAATATCACTTAAAATGTGTTATCTATAACAATGAAGTGTCTCAAATAATAGAATTATGGATTCCAAAGAGGAAAGCAAGTTATTGAAATTCACACCATGGGAGCATCAGTGTGTGCTCATCAACAAAATCACCTATAAATTAATCTGATTTAATGCTGGACGTAGGTTGTATAAGACACCAACATCACTAATCAGCTTTATTTTATAAATATGTCCCATTATACAATCTATTTGCCTGCATAACTTGACTAAGCAAGAATTTAAGATGTGGGTCAAAAATTTTTCCCCTTGCTTTATGATAATTTCACTCAGGCCCATGTAAACAGTTCTCTTGGCAACTTATTAGTCCCATTATTTCAGAATTTTCTTCAATGAACCATTTTTAAGCTATCAAAACATTTAGTTCCAGCTGGCTTCAATGATACAGACTTCAGACCAACTGAATTTATGAGTTTAACAAGATTACATAGTCAAATAGCCATTCCTTACAGAGTTCATATTTCTAAATAAACTGTCAAGGTACAACCCAGAACAAAGTCTATTAGAAGAGGACACGCAGAGTCCATTGACTTTAACTGTATTGATTATGGATAATTATTTGGTCTCTACTGTCTTCTCACATTTTTACAAATTTTCTGCGGGAAGGCTTAAACTTTATTGTTTACTTCTCAAAATGAGGGAAAAGGACAAGGGCAAAAAATCCTTTCATGTCCCCTTAACCATCATGACATCACCCCATGCCCCGTGGCGGTACAAAAGTTAAGGCTATCTCGGAGTGAGAGCATTCATAGCTGGAGGTTGATTATTTGCAAAATCAAAGCCAAGCCAGATGACATTCTGTCAGGATACACAAACCGTTCAACCACAAGACTGTGAGTACTGACCAGAAAGAAAACTACCGTGCACCTACACTACCGGGCACTTCAGTTCTGCAGCCGTAAAGACAGAAAAATTCAACAGCCTGACGGAGGCCCCTTGGTGCAGCCGTTAGGACATCATGTCCCTTGTTCTTTTTTTCTTAGCAGGAACATCCCGCTCCTCATCATCCGCCCTTGCAGTCCACCCAAGCCAAACGACTGAAACGTGTTGTGACGCGGCAGCCGGCAGAAGAGCGCGCGTCGCTGCTCAGGCTGCGGGCTGCGCGCTCACCGTGCTGGAGAAGCAAGGGGGCATTTCTGTGCCCCCCGGGAGCGGGTGCCCCCACCCATTAGCAAGAAACCTGGCCTCTGGATGAGGCTGGGGTCCCAGGTCGGGGCTGCCTCCTACAGAGCCTCGGCACCAGGACCCCCCTCAGGGCTGTTCCTGGGGCCACCTCACCCGCTCCGTCATGAGCCATCGTGGCCCCCGCTCCCGGCAGGCCCCCCTCGCCCTCCCGACAGCGGCTGGGCAGGCAGGGACACCCCGGTCCCCGCGCTGCGGCACGTCCCTCTAACACCGCGCTGCCGTTTCATTCCTGGCGTGCTGTCCCGAGGCCACCCCCCGCCTGCCCCACGAGGGGTTCGCGTCGCTCGGGCGCACGCACGGCGCGGGGCAGGCAGCCGGCAGCGCCTCGCGCCGGGGCGCGCCACCCGCCGGCCCCGGGACCCTGCGCGGCCCCGCGACGGCGCCTGCCTCGCGCCGCCCCCCAGCGCCTCCGCGGGGACCGGGGCTGCCGGGGTGCCCCGGAGGCAGCCGCCCGTGAGCCCCACCAGGGCTGGGGCCCGACGCCTCCTTCCCCGGCCTCGGCAGGGCTCAGCCCCCCCTGGGTGCACCCCCCGCCGCGGGCAAAATCCCCACGGGCAACGCGGTCTCTGGCGGAAGGCGGACCCACGGTGTTGGGGGGCTCCGTGCCCGCCAGAGCCTCCGCAGAGGAAACGTCCCGCGAGGGCGCAAGGCCGCCCGCCCCGTGTCCCCACACCCCTCCGTGCCCAGGAGCCAGCGGCGCTCGGGGCGGGCGGCGCTGCGGCAGCGGCGCGACGGGCCCCAAGGGGCTCGCGGCGCACCCCGGCCAGGCTTTCAGCAAGACCCTCTTCCTCTGCCCTGGCCGGGGTCTCCTCATCCTCGGCAGCCCGTGTCGCTCTCACCGTTGGGGGTCACTGTTCCAACAAAAGCTGCGTCTCCGCTGCTTTCTCCGATTATTAAAAACAATATTTCTGCTACGGCTGTTTCCTGATTTGGCTGATACGTTAAGCCGGAATGAAGGGGTTTGTTGGGAATTTTTTTCCTCATTTACAGCAACTTCCTTAACTTCACTCTGAATTTCCTCTAAACTCTGATGAAATACAGTTCGTCTGCCACCAAATCCTGGACAAAAAAGATGTGAAAAAGAAACCCACGAAAGGCTTTTTATGAGATCTCATTCTCCCTGCACAGGCAGCCCTGATCAGGGACTGTAGGCAAGGAAATAATTTCTTTTAAATGAGCGTCTGGTTCCCTTTATATTTTTTTTCTTTCGCTTCAGATTACAAGGGAAAAAACCCAAGGTGTCAATCAGCTTTAAAACAGTTGAGCTGATCTTATTTCTTCTACATACGGTATTCAAGCCAAACATTCCCTGAATAGAAAAAGCATAGAAAACTCATAATAGCTAAATTGGTGCTTTTAAAGCCCAAATTTAACATGCCTCCTTGGGGACATTTTCCCAGCATAGAGGAAAACAAATATATGTGATTTAGTGTCTATTATAGAGGTTAAAATCTGCACCTATCCTTTCTTACACCCTGTCACGAGAAGAAAGAGCGCATTTCGGGCGGGAGAGGGATTGGGAGGCAGCATTGCGCAGGCTGGCGGGGACAGAGAGGAGCTCTCTAACCGCAGAGCCCCATGCGGCAGGTGATCCATTTCGACAGTGACACCGTTTTTACGAGAAAACAGGGAAGATCTACAGCATCTTCCTTTTGAACTCAATAGATACCGGAAAGGAAGTTGTTTTTCTTTTCTTTGTATTTAATTTTTAAATCTAGGTGTTCGTTGGCTGGTGATAAAAGCCGGCGCAGAAAACCGCAGGTCGGGCGGTGCGAGGACGGGAGCTGCAGGACTGGGCCCGGGATGTCCTCGCTCTGCTCTGGGGAGCAGCGTTTCAACATTTTCCATCTTTGTCCTCGGCGCTGGAAGGCTCAGGGCCCCCATCAGCGTGATTCAGCGTGACGCGAGGAAGGCGTCCCCTCCCTGGAGGAGGAAGCGGTGTGGGGAAGGGGGCACAGCCCCGCTAGCGCAGGGCTGGCCACAAAGTGCTGGGGCTCGGGGCACGGTGGCAGCTTCCTCAACCGACTTTGTCCCACAAAACAACATCTCTCCGCTTCTCTAAAAGGGGGTTTTGTTGTAGTGGGGTACAGGAAGAGCGACAAGGCGGCTGAGAATGCAAGGTGTTCAGACACCTCATGATGTAAATGTGCCTAATGAGGTTTTCAGGTGCACTCAGGCATTTCAGCTGCATGAGAAGCAACTCTCTGCACCCCCGTGTGCAGCCTTGGTTTATGGACCATCTTCCCTCAGGTTTGGGGCAGCCCCTGCAGGTTGGGCTCTCATCACGCTTGCTATTTTGGTTGCCCCTGGGCCAGACTCGGAAGCCGTGTCTACCTCCTCCTTCCCAGACAGTGTCATCCCTGGTCCTGCACGAGTCACGGTGCTTAAAACCCTCTTCACCTGCCTGCGGTCAAGCGATCTGGGACGGGGAGAGCTATGAAAAGCCCTTCAGGCATCTGGGAGCTGGCTGTGTTCCCAGTGCAGCTGAGGAAGAGGAGGCTGGAGGAGGGTGGCGGTGGCTGTGACCACTGCAGCTCGGCTTCCCTGGGCTGGGATGATACCTATGGGCGGCTCTGCTGGGCGTACCTGGTGCCCTGGGTGCGTTGCCTGTCTGCGCCGTCCATCTCTGGTGATGGCTGTTAGCAGATTCCTTGAGAGAGGACAAAAGAAGCAGGAAAAAGGTATAAAAATGATTAAAACAGTGTGTCTGACTGCAGCCCCTGGGTTCTTATCTGTAATTAGGGAATAATATGTGAGAAAAGGGAGTGCTGGTAGCTTTCTATTTTTTAATGTGCTTGCTTTCATTTTTCATGTATTAATTCTTCCTTTTTTATCTCTTGTGGTATTTTTCTTTTGTCTATGTCATCTGCCCCTTCATTAGCCTATAAAGCTTCTCCTTGGCTCAGTTAGGGAAACTTTCTTCTTATTTCACCTTCTAATATTCCCACTATCTACCTCCAGGCAATCTCTCCTAGTACAGTCAATTGGAGAGGTACAATAGCTGTTGTGAATTACTCCTTGCAGTCTACTCCTGCACTCCATATTTATTGCCGGATTTACTTTATCTGCAGTGATGCACTGCTGCAGTAATCTGCGTGTCCGAGCGCCGGAGGCTCCCGGCGCGGGGTCTGCAGGGCTTCCGTGCCCCGGCGGGCGCGGGCACGCTGCACTGAGCCCAGCCTCAGATGGGAGCTTCAGCCTGTCCTGACCCGGAAAGCTCTGCTTTGTGCAGCCTTGGTGGAGCAACTGCTGTGGAAGACTTTTTTTTTTTTTTTAAGTGCAACGGAGGCTAAAATTACTTGTTGTGGTGTCCTGGCGCTTTGGCAAGGTCTGAATTGCAACAACTCGCAGCACTGTTTTTCGCAGCAATCGGTTAATCCCTTCTTGGGCTTACCCCTTCTTACAGAGAAGCTGAGTCCAGCAGGGAGGAAGAGTTTAAAATCACTGTTAGCAGTCGCATAGGACCTAAAAGTTATAGTGAGTGCGATAAGAAGAGAGGGAGCTGCCTGATATTTGGAACCATAGCATTTATTTGGGGCAATAAACGGTTTCCTCTCCCTCATCAGTTGTGTTACAGGATCTCGGCGGTGACCCGCCAAGCCAGTCTCCCCTCGTCTGTGACGCCCCGGGCTGCGAGTGGAGCAGGCGAGCCGGCGAAGCAGCCGGAGCCGGGCTCCCGGAGCCGGGCTCCCGGAGCTGGGCTGAGCAACGAGCCGTGGAAGCGGAGCCTGGCCGGGCGCGCCCAGCGAGGCGCAGCGCCGTGGAGCCACCGGCTCCCACACCGGCGGGTACCGTCACTTAAACTGCATTCCTTTGGATCCAAAACAATGAGGAGTTCAGAGAAGTCCTCTCCGCTGACTGAGAGGTGCCTGTAACAATTCCAAGTACATTTCTGTAGAAGCCTTCCTGGATCAAAGGACCAGAGTGCAAATTAGTTTGCTGGATCGGCTGAGGGATTTTTTTTTATATTCACGAAAACATCGGCAGCTTAATTTTTAAACTGCATTCAGACTTGTGCATCCTGCCTACAATGAGGCTATAGCTCAAGTACTTCAAACGAATTGTATTCCTTCCTTTCTGGCTTTGCTTTGATTCCTTTTATTTTATCCTTAATTTGATTTTTAAATACTGTGAGATGACAGAGAAAAGGGTCTCCTTGAGCAGCGTGCAGAATGCTAACTCTCCCGTTGCAAATATACAGCATGCTTAGGAACTTAAACCAAACACAGCTCGCTTATTTGCAGCATGTCTAAACCGTTGTTCCTGAAACTGCAGCATGGATAAATGTTTAAATTCTTTAAAAACGTTAGTATAAATCTTCATAGTATAAATTAGGACCTAAATCTGTCAAACCTGGGAGAGAAGGCAGGGCCCTCTAGTCAGACAGACTCATTGTTTTGTTAATCCCAGGAAATATCTGGTTACCAGCGTTTTCTTGGTGTATCTCAGTCTAACACTTACTTAGCCAATTAATCATCAGTTACAAAAAATGATTTTTGTTAATTTTTTTTTCTGGATCAATAGATTTTATACAAGAATCTTTCTGCTCATTAACTGGAGGGCAGCTCCTTGAAAAAAATTCTGCCTGTGATTCTACCTTAAATTCATCAGTAGATATTAAATAGGTCATTGGTGTAATAAGGGCCAAATTTGCTTCTCATAGATCACAGTGGCCAGTGCTCCTAGGGTCTAATTATCCCATATTTGGTCAATAAGCCATTAACATACAGCCATGGATGTTAATAACCATTTCATGAAAAAGTCCTGGTAATTTATGAGATCAACATTGGTTAGGAAAATTAATAAATATTTCATTCTGTAAGATTTATCCGAGGACGTTTCGGTCTGAGGGAGGAAGCGCTGGGCTGAGAAAAGGGGGCCCAAGCTCAGATAAAGGAAGAAAGACGGGGGAAGGAAAGCCCAAATGCCGAGCCCATGGTAGCTGGGTTTAACTCGGGCCAATAAAAATTTACTTCAAATCCTATAGCTAATAAATCCTAAGGGTGTATGAGGGAGTCCGGTAAAACCTGACTTAACATTATGTTAGTGCTATTAACAATATTTATATAGATGTCATTTCGCAGGAGGGTTAAAGCTGGTAAATTATGGGGCAGGCATAGTGAGTTGCGTCGTGGAGCTGGCATGTCTGTATACACCCAGGTGTATATTCAGGCCTGCACCTCTTTGGGTAACATCAGTTTAAAGTAACATGGAAGATGAAGGTGGCAGGCTCAGAATTTCTGACAACTTCTAGTCTTCCCGTCTCAGTAGGCGCTGCCTCGGAGTTTAATAAACGCCATCACAGGATTTAATTTACAGTGTTTACCAATCTATTCTTCAGCTGATAGTAAATCTATTATATTTTATTAGGTATACAGCAGTTATAAAAATGTGACATATTTTTTCCAGCTGTGGTCTTTAGCAGCAATCATGTTTTGTACACTCCTGCATTCAAAATACTTTCCGATGACTAACAAACCTAGTGAAAGCTTGAATTCTACCTCTCAGTCACTTCCAAAATGTCAACTATTTTTAACTTTAGACCGCTCTTAAAAGCCCAGTTTTAGCCTGTTGGGCTTTGAAAGCCAGTTTGTGCCGAGAGCAGTGGGATGACTTAGCAGGATGGGCAGAGCCGCAGCTCCGGCAGCGATGGCGCAGCCCAGGGCACCAGGGCTCAGGACCAGCGCCGGACTTCGCCAGGAGGCTCGCCGTAACGTGCTGCCGTTTCGTAGCCAAGTGCAATATTGGCTATGCCAGCCCTGCACGGAGGAACGATACGCAGTGTTAAGTCTTGATCAATACGGTGCTTATGCAAGTGCTTAAAATAAAACAAAACAAAAAACAGGTTTTTAATACTTTGCTGAATTGTGCCCTTAATTACTTTTGCAGTGTTATGTTCTTCAGGATCTCACTGACAGGGATTTACGCACTCAAAGCGATGTGTCTTCTTACCAGTATGATT
Source organism: Phaethon aethereus (assembly GCF_964289735.1). Classification (NCBI taxonomy): domain Eukaryota; kingdom Metazoa; phylum Chordata; class Aves; order Phaethontiformes; family Phaethontidae; genus Phaethon; species Phaethon aethereus. The sequence continues at coordinate 12,197,750 of NC_138596.1, read as the reverse complement.
ACACTACATTATTTCCTTCCTGAAAAAAATTGGGTTTGGAGATTAAAACCTAGACTGTGTGGTTGTAGAGCTGTGAAGAGCAGCCCTGAGGGCACGTTCACCACGCTTGTATAAACGCAGCCAGCCCGGGGAGCTGTGCTCGGGGTGGCAGCGGGTGCTGTAAGCCCGCGGCTGCCGTTGGCTCCGGTCGGCTACGCGCCGATGCAGCCTCGGTGGGTGCGGGTTAGCCGCACGCACGGCGAGCTGCTTTCCGGCCAGCTTGCCCGGGCGGTGGCCTCCGCGGTGGCAGCGCTTTGAGCCGAATCAGATGAAGTGAGATGCTTGCCTTGCCTTTGCCATCTGCCCTGAGAGCTGCCTGCGAGGGGAGCTCCTGGGGGGATGCTGCTCCTTTGGAGGGCAGGTGTGTTTAGCCGAGGACGTCAAGCAATAGCTTTGTGTTTGCAGGTGCTTTCTGCTTTAGCCTGCTAGAGCCTCTCCTGGCTCGCTGCTGAAGGAGCTTGCACTGGGGGAAGCTGCAAACACTTGTAGGCTGTTGACTCTATTGTTAATCTATGTTGAGTGATTGCACTGTTCTATCCTGCTGCCTCTCTCTGATTAGACTTGTAAATGAAAAACCATAAAAGTCAAAAATGAGAAAATAGAGGACAGAATGAGAGAAGGCACTTATCCCCCCGACAAGTGCCTGAGCACCGCAGGCAACCCCAAAGCCGAGAGGCGAGGCCGCTGCTCCGGGTGCTACGGCTCTCCCGTCCTACGGAGAGGAGGACGCTCGGTGCTGCGGATCACCCGAGCGCCGCCGGCGGCACCCCTCTGCCTCCCGGCTGCCGGCTCCGGGTGATCTGGCCAAAGAGCAGAGGGGGAAGGGGGAAACAGCAGCTGCTGGTTTCAGTAGGTGTTTGTGGGGTCCCTCCCATCAAATGCAGCCTGGCTTCAGGTCTTTACTTGCTGATTAAGTTTCACCACCAGGTTTTTCCATCCACTCCTTGGCCTCTGCGCCCTCAGTGACACGGTGTCTATTGCCCCTGCCAAGGCTCTCTTCAGTACATTAGCTTAGCTATGGGTAAACTCAGACATCAGGAAAAAAACCCCACTGACAGTTAATAGAGCCCTGTAGGTCCCTGACCCCTGGGGATAAGCGTACAGTAGCTGGCAAAAAAATACATTCTAACGTCTTGGGGAAAAGGTCAGAGTGGCAAGAGAAAATAGGCTGCTCGTGTTTTGTGGAATATTTATCAGGGCTTCAGGCTCCAGAGCTGTGCAAGGGGGTAAGGGTCTCCAACCGGTGCTCAGACAGGGCTTCCCAAATGCTGCAGCGCAGAGGTCTATGCGGCAAATTGCCAACAGTCAGAGGGCTACACATCATTTGCATAATCTGCAAGATCTAATTGTGTCTTTGGGCTTTTAATAAAATGGGATTGGTTTTATTTCAGTGGTTGGCTCATAATGAAGGATTCAGCATTCTCAAAACCCGAATAGATCGTGTGCGCTCTTGCAGCCCTCCCTGTTTCCAGCTGACACCCCCGGCACCCTGCGAGCCTCGTGCCCGTGTCCGCCGGGACCGTGGCTCTGCGAGCACCGGGGAAGGAACCGGGAGCCGTTGTCCAGCTCTCCATGGCAGGATGTGCTGCATGATGAGGATGTCCCTTTGTCAGCCTAAAAAAGACATCGCATATTTGTGCTTTTAGGGTGTCTTTGTTTTTTTCCCAAGTAAGTGGAGAGTAGAAAAAAGGGAGGAAAGTAGGTGAATAAAAAGGTGGAGAAATGGAAGAAGAAAGAAAGAAGGGCATAAGCAAGGCGTTATGGAGAAAGAAGGAGCAACCACCCCCCGGCTTCCATTTCCTCGAGGTTTCACTGGGGCTCCTGAAGAGCCAAAGTGCTGTGCCGGTCTTCAAGGCACGTGCCCGAGCCCCAGCAGCGCTACGGGGAGGTGGCAGCCGCTGCTGCCCGCTTCCAGCGCGGGACGTGCGGGGAAAGAGCAGCCGCCCCGGCTCTGGGCTGGGTCTGAGTGTTCAGGCAGTGCGGGTTTGAGGGGATGCGCACTGAACGGGACTGAAGCAGGTCTGGTATTGCTTAGGTGGCTGTACAGCACGGTGCACAGCTATAATGTAATATTAGTTAATATTAATTAATATTAATTAATTAATACCAGGCTTGAGAGATGTGTAACCCTCTTCTCCGTGCCCGAGCGGTGCAATTCTCCCTCTCCCTTTTGCAGTGTGGCTTTGGCTTTGCCGCCTTTGTTTCAGCTCGGCGGCCCCGTCGCGGCACGCCGGGCAGGCAGGAGGTGCTCTGCGCGGCCCGCCCGCGGCACGGCCGTACCCACATCTGCTTGCCTCCCACCTGGCTGCCTCAGCCCCTCAGATTTAGATCTCCCTCCTGGGAGAGCAGCACGGAGCTGCTGCACAAGCAGCTCGGCTGAAAAAAATCAATAATCTTTTCAATAAAGCATTTTATCCCTTATATATATTGTCTCTCATAAAGGTTTTACACAGACAAAAAGTTCAGAAGTTGGTGTAAAAAATGTTGGGAAAAAGGTGAAGATACATAAGTAAATTACAAACTTGAGGCTGTTTGCAGTACCTTGGGAAAGTGGGAGTTATATTGATGAGTTTTTATTGATTTACCATCATTCCCAGTGTGGACATTTTCTGGTCTATTATACCACAGTCGCGGCATATTCCCATCGCAGCACTAAAGAGGAAATATGGACAGCCTGACCTTGGCAATATGGAGATAATGAAATATCCTTAATGATCCTTCCAAAAGATTTTACAAGCCAACTTCAGATTGTATCTACTCTGTGCTATGCTAATTTTCAGGAAGACTCGTGAGCACTACCGGGGTTTTACAGCTTGAATCCTAACCGCGGGTATTTTGGGGTTAAATGGAACAGAAACAGGTGACCTTACTGCCCGAGAAAGAGCAGTTGCTGTGAAAGTGCCCGGGCTTCCAGGAGGACCTGGGGTTATTTGTCCCCTTCCGGGGGCTGGAGGGTTGCGCAGCCGCCCCCGGGCTTTGCTCCGGCCGCTCCTCCGGCCGCCGCGGTGCCCGGGCCACCCTGCGGCGCGGCGGCACCGGCCGTGCCACCGCCAGCACCGGCTGCCTGGGCCCCGCCGCGCCGCTGCGGCCCTGGAGGGAAGTGCTCAGCGCCGGGAAGAGTTGCGGCACTTCAGGGTGACTTCGGGGACAGCTCAAGGAGATTTACCATATATACACCTGCCTGGAATTGTACCTAGCAGGGACATAAATAGTAGGTTTCAGTGCTCTGCTTTTTTCCGCTCCCCTCCCCGGCCCAGCTGGCAACACAATTACCGGCCCCAAAGTATTATTTTCTTAATAAAAATGTTACGTGTAAAGCAAAGCCACAAGTGAGTAACAAACCCATGCAGATTTGAATCGCCCCCTTCTCTATTCCCCGGCGAGATTGCTAATGACCTTCACGCAAACCTCCACCAAATCTTTTTTAAAGGCAAATATTAATTTCCTAGCATGAAAAAAGGAAATAAAAAAGCCTATTTTTCATGGGAACTGTGCAGAAAGAAAGATATATTTTCCTTCAAAATGCGGAGAGGATTTTTACATTTTGTCGCTTGCTTTGCATAGACTTGGTACCACCATTTGTTCACCTCTGAATGTAATCTCTCCCCATAAAGATTTGCTTTAAATTCCTCAGCCACCCGTTAGGCTCTGATAGCTCTTTAGCTACGCCTGGAGCGTCGGAGGCTGCAGCGTGTTTCTGCCTAACTGGGAAGAGACTGGGAACGACTCTTTAAATTTTAACAGCTGAACCACTCATTTTTAAAAAGAACGCACCAAAGCAATGTAACGTTTTATAGCAAAGTCTCCAAAAGTCATTTACAATACAAGGCTCCTGTGTAGGAAGTTGCACTGTGCTGTGCTACAGCATCCATGGCCTGTGCATTTCCCCGTGCCAGCGAGCACTGAAGGTTGAATATAGGAAGCGAGGAGACGCGCGAACACGCGCGCACGTGTACGCCTGCAGACGCGCAGAGCTGCGCGAAGCCGCCCTTCCCGTTGCCTGGCGGCGCTGGTGCCCAGGACGCAGGTCCCTGCACGCCCGCGCCACCGGCGACGCCAGCGCCCAGAGGGAGCTGCCTTCGACGGAGAAAACAGGCCAGAACGTGTGTGAGGGCTTCCTTCACCGCCGAGATCTCAGCCGTTTGTTGAGTGGCCAGACTAGCGTGCTCAGCGTGAGTTTGCACCCGCACCGTCGCTTGCTGCTTGCCTCCGGCAGACTTTCCGCTGCCTCGAGGTTTGTGTTCGTGCCCCGGCGTCAGAGCTGACGCAATGTGTGGTACGAAACACAAAGCCGTCCTAGAGCACGAAACTGAGCGTCACCGAGGAGAAATACAACTTTTGGGCTTGATTGCACAGCCAAAGCAGTGGTGCAGATGCAGCTCCTTCCCTTATTTTAGACCTTACCTTCATCTTCAGTGGTAGTTTTTAGCATTAGCTTCATTATTCAGTCGAAGGCGTAGTTGGAGGGGTATTTTCTGGAGGTTACTTGCTGAGGTTTTATTCCATAGGTCTTGTAAACCTTGTAAACTTAAAAGGAGTGGAAAATTTCTTTAAGAACCAATCTAAAACAAAGCTCTGTGCTGTGAGCCATGGCTACTTGTTAGCTCTATTCTGGCCCTGGCGTTTCCTCGTCACCGTGTTGCGTGTCCCTACCACTGATGCTCACCCGGGCTGCGTGCCGAGTAACGTCCCGTTGTGCCCCCACGACTGACGGTGCTGCGAGGCGCTCAGCTCCGTCCTTCCCTTTCCGTGCCGAGCAGCTCTGTGCTCGCACCTTAGGAAGGAGACGGCAGGATGCTGCGTTAGCCGTGCTGGCGGCCACACCACGGGATCTGCCGGTGACCCCTCCCTGGCAAACCCCACCAGCAGCGCGCGCCGCTGCCGAGGAGCCCCGCTCCCAGCCGCACCCCTCTTCGAGGAGCCGGTCACGCCTGAGAAAGGGCAGAGCCCCCGGCAGCCAGAGGTCGGTGAGAAGCGGCAGAACGTCGGCTGTGGCTGCGCCGGGGCCGCCGTGCGCGCCCGCAGCCTCCCGCCTCGCCGCGCACCGCTGCGGGGCGGCGCCGGGGCCGAGGAGGCTGTGCCCTGCAGCAGGAGCCCGCGGTGCCCCGGCGAAGAGCCCGGCCCGAGGAATCCCCTCCTCTGCTTCGGCGGGCCGTCGGCACACAAAATAAGCGACAGTTTGCCTGTAAATATTTGGGGGGAAAACAGTTGATATGATAACAATAGCACTAAATCAGGCACAGAACTTCAAGTACAAGTCACAGCAAGAAGTTGTTAATACCTTTATTATGGGATAAAATGTATTCATGATATTAAAGACATCACATTTCTGCCCTGGTGTCACATTTTAGATGTAGCGTAGATAAATGATATATCACTGTGAGAGATCTACAAAAACCATTAGTAACCATGACATTTTGACGTCAGATTTTAAAAAATTCCTAAGTAATCTTTTTGATTTATGAAATGGTGTCCAGGTTCATCGAGACTGATCTCAGATTTATCACAGCCTGGTTAGAATTATTAATGATTTTCAATTTGTAAATCCAATGCCAGCATGTCCAAGTGCTCTCAGCAAAATCACAGAGAGCTGACAGGGAGATTTTGCTCAATCCATAGTTTTCAGCTATTACAGGATTTTTCTGGTTAACTCTCTGCCGCCCGGCGCGGAGCCAGCGCGGGCGCGCCAGCCCGGCGCACAAAGGCATTGTTCTGCCGCGGCACAAAGGAGGCGCGTCCCGGGCACGGCCACATGAATCACGGCCCGAATGGCCATGAAACACATGGCGTCAACAGGAATGAATGATCTGACTTTTACAGGCTCCTACTGAAGACCCTTAAAGACTTAAATTATAATGAGAAGAAAAGCTGATCTAAGCCAAAACAGACGGGCTTGGGTAGTTTTTCCCTACAATTCATCACGGAGCAGATGAAATGGAGGCAGGGGCAAAGAAAAAGGCACAGGCACATCTCCATCCCTCAGCAGCCTTGCAGGAATATTTCCGGAGGAAAAAGCACACCTTGGGTAAATAGTTACAAACTCCACAGCCCACGCAGATTATTTTTTTCCTAATTTATGGGTTAATTGTCCCACCCCTACAGGAAGGGATTTGAGGGAGACTTGGATACTAAAATTTTCTTTGCAGTAGCCAGCCGGCTGTTCCTCCGGAGCGGGGTGAGCGGGCCCTGTCCCGCGGTACCTGCCCTTCCCCTGTGGCAGGCGTCACCGCGCGGACGCTGAGCGTCTCACCCACCAGCTCTTCCGGGACCGACATTGCCTTTTTGTTTTTTAAGACGGTTAAAGGAAAACTGGCATGATTCATCCTTTGCTGCAGACAGCTGAATTATTATTTACTTCAAAAAATTGTATCTGCGCTGTGCCTAAGATACTGAATTTCCAAGGCCCTGGGCGAGCCCAGGGCCCGCGCCGCAGCCCCGAAGCAGCGGCTCCGCCGGGAGCCGGCACAGCTCCGGCTGCTCCCCTGGGTGTTGCCAGCCCAGCGCCAGGCGGGTGCGCGGGGGTGCCGGCACCTATGGGTGCCCCATCGGCAGGAGGGGTCTCCTCGCTGCTGCGCCCGCACCCCGCCCAGCCCCATTCCGCACTCCCCAGCCGAGGAGAGCACCTTCACACGCTTCCCCTGCCAACGGGGTTTGATGTGGCCTTTTAATCTTTAAATCTGGCAAAATGTCTTCCAAAACAGGAAAGGAAAATAATGATTCCTTATCTGGAGAAGCAACGTAAAGCCCCTGCTCCCGCAGGGTAAAATAGCTGTGCAGCTCCAGACTGCGTCGGGGAGCAGGACTTGCTGGTGCTCCTTCAGCCTCTGAGCAGGTTTTAGCCTCGTACTGCGGGGACGTCAGGAAGACAGCATTTCACGTAGGGTAAGATTCCAGTAATCCTTCGGGCCAGTGCTGCTGTGGCCGCTGGTACTTCGCAGAGCGCTTGGGTGCCTGGAGAGAGTCAGTGTCTAGTTTTTCCTCAAGTACTCCACCTTAATTGGGCAGGTAAAACTCTATAATTAGGGACCTTAACTGGGGAATTTTTCTAATCCATCATATCTGCTCCATTATTCAACTCTATCAAATCCACGCATGCAGGGAGAAGCAGGACATTCTTCACAACACTGTCAATATTAACGTCTTTCCAATTACAGAGCATTATAATGGCAATCTAATGAGGAGCTGTGACACGCCGGCTGCAACTCCTAACTTTTGATTAAACCCTCCTTCAAGACGCTCCCCTTTAATTTATGGCGCAGGGCCGCGCAGGCACGGGTAAGGAAACGCCGGGAGCTGGGGCGCCGGGCACCCCGGGAGCCCCCGCCGCCCCGGCTTTCTGCCGCCCCGAGGAGCCGCGCCAAGGCCCACCCCGGAGTGGCCTTTCCCCCCGCGCGCGCCCCGGAGCCGCTCTGCCAGGCAGCTGACGGATGCCTGCTCTGTCCTCCCCGGGGCTGGGGTCACCTCTCTCCCGCCAGCCGCCCGGCCACAGCCCCATCCCAGCTCCAGCTGAGCGGCTCCTGCCGCCCCGGGACACCTCCTGTGGGAGAGGGGCGGGCGCCTTTCCCCCGACAGCGACTGACGCGTCTGTCCACCCCAGGCTCTGCCGCAGCCTCTGCCAGCAGCCTCCCCGTCTATCTGTTCGCATCCTCACAGCCTCGACACCGGGAAATGCATCTCCAAACCGATAAGGATGCCTTGCTGCTTACACGACTGATCTCCCAGACGAGACACGGCTCCGTGCGAGGACCGAGACACTCAACGGCACGTCTAGATAGGTGCAGGCCGGGGCAGCCGGGGGCCTCGCACGCCGTTGACGTTTCCTCCTCTGAGCAGGAGGCAGCCCTGCCCTCCGTCTGCGCCTGGCCGTGCTCGCGGGCCGCCCCGAGCGCCCCGCGGCCCGACGCAGCCGCGCGAAGCACATCCCTGCAGCGCGCGGGTGCTCCCTCCCCAGCCGGCGGAGCGGGGTGGGTGTTCGCTTCTTCCCGTCGCATCCTTCCCGGACGCCATCCAAACCCAGCAGCACAAGCAGACTTGCTTCCTGGAGTTCTGTTCTAGACCAGACGTTGCCGTTTCAAAGCATTTTTTTTATTTTTAGATCCTCCCTGAAGTATGTAACTCTGAACTGTCAGGTATCCAGGGCTACAGGCAACAAACACTGTTCCGCCCAGCCCTGCAGAGCTCCTTCCACTTTTTTTGTCCTCTGGTGTGTCACTTCTTCGTGTGACCCAGCTGTGACTTGCTCCCCCGTTTCGCGGCACACGCACGGGTGATTTCCTGCCCACGGCCAGCCAGCCCCGCTTCCGGCAGTTGTGCTTGCTGGGCTTCTTCGGGATCTTTGAATCTCTGCAAACGGAAAGGTCTATTTTAGAAGCCGTACTTTGCAAAATGCTGCCACATTATACATGTCATCTAACGCAGCCTGTTCTGATTTCTCTTTAAAATGTCAGTGTCAGCTACTTAAAAGCAGCGTGGACAAAGAGAGAGACGGCTTTGGAAAGAGAGCTCCCTTGCACGGGCAGCACGCAAGAACGGGGTGAGGTGGGAGAGGATTTGCTGGTCGGTAACATGGAGGGAGCCGCTTTAACGCACTCTGCTACGTACCAGCCGTGCTCTCGCCCCCCGCGCGGCACTCCCGGGCACCCGCGCGGGCAGCCCATCCCCGCGAGGCGCAGGCACCGCCGGCGCCGGCGGGACCGGCTCCACGGCCAGGCTGTCGCAAGCCCCGCAAGCCCCCGCAGCGGGGAGAGCTGGGTGGTTTGCTGAGGGTCGCTGCGGCCAGCGGAGCAACGTCAGCAGCTTCCCAGAGCTGTTGCGATATGTCAGGCCCTTCTCGCGACACAAGCGTTTGGGCAGTATCGATGCTGCCGGTGACGTGGCCGACACGGGGCCGGGAAGCCGTGGCCGTCGCCCGTTGCTGCCGGATCCCACCACGGACCACCCCAGTGTCCGAGGCCTGGCGGGGTTAGCCCTGCCACGGCCCTGCCGGCATGTACACCTGGAGCGCCCTTACGGAGGGAGTGGCCTCACACCCGGTTTTGCCGCTACCCAGCACAGTTCACCCGTCTGGAAAGCGGCTGCAGGGGAAACCCGCTCGTGTCCCGGCGCCTTCCATACGCGCCGGGAGGACGCACCAGCGCCTGGTGCGGCCTCTGCAAAGACCCTCGTGAAGGTCTATAGTCAAAACCCCACGTGCGGCTTAGCAGCGTGATACGCCGCGCTGTAACCGTCAGGCGCTTAAGGGGAAGAGACAGGGGCACAGCCGCTCCCCGGGAAACCTCGGCGCCGCTGCGGGGGCCAGCCCCTCCGCTGGCTTTGTTCTCTGCTGGCTGCTTGGGCTTCCCTCAGATGACAGGGGTAGAGTGTGAGTTGTTGATACTGCGGCTGGAAAAGGGGGTTTATTAAAATATTCTTCTGACAGGTTCGTTTTCTGAATTCCTCTGGATTATTTCCAGCATTCCAGTTCCATCAGAAAAAGCTCTTTTCAGGGGATGGGGAGAGGCTCTGAGTCATTTCTTCCCTTTTCTTCTCATTTAGATGGGAAAGGTTAATCCTTTGAAAGTCTGAAAAGAGTCACAACTAATACTGCAAGCGAGGGTGCCGTCTCACGATGCAGAAGTGTTTGGCCAGCGCAGCCTCTTGAGAAACTGTGATCCTGCCCGAGAAGTCAGAATAACAGAGGGAATAAATCATCGGAGCTGTAGCTGCTGTTGCCATTCGTGTGGTTGGGTTTTGTGTGTGGTGGTGCAGCCCTGGCCAGGCTCTGACTCCCCTCCTTGCGCCGGGGAGCGGGCTGCTGCGGGGTGCTCACCCGCAACCGGCTGGGTGACATCGTCTCATGGGCCCGATTCTCTCCGAAGCAGCCAGCGGGGCGGCGTGATCCCAGCAGGCGAGGGAATGCTGGTCACCTTTTAAAGTTATTCCTTTTCGTCAATCTTCTTAAGAAGCCCCGGTCTGGGTAAACTGAAACTTATCCCCAGCTCGAGATTTGTCTCTGTGAGACACATTTTACAGAGGAACCTTTACAGAGGAACTTGCGTGTGTCGTGCGTGACCAGAAAACAGTGAAAGACCATCGGGTTCACGTCGGGACCGGTGATGGGCGTGTGGCCAGCCGGCCCCGTGGGAGGCAGCCACATCTACCCATCGTGCGGAGCCAAATCCAAGGGTGTGCAGGGAGCCCATCACAACAGCTCCCCGGGCAGCAGCCGCGGGAGCCGCGGGTCCTGCAGCCCAACGTCGCATCCAGGAGCCGCGCGCAGACGCTCGCCGAAGGCCCTCCGGAGCCGCGGCCGGCAGGAGCCCAGCAGCAATGCTGTCCCAGCCAGCCCTCGTCCCCGGCACATCGCCCGTGCTCCGCAGCCGCATTCGGCGGGTCCTCGGCCTGCCGGTGCCGGTGCTCCTCCAGCGGGCCCGGGAGGCCGGGTCCGGCAGAGGAAGGGACCTGCAGGAGCCCGAAGCAGCAAGCAGCCCCTGCCCCAGACCCCGGGGCGGGGGGAAAGGCGCCGAGGATGAGGCACAGCGCGGGGCATCCCCCCAGCCCAGGGCCGGCGCCCGCCCCTCGGCCCCTGCGCTAACGAGCCGGCGCCGGCGCCTCTTCTGGAACGAACGTGATTCCAACCGAAAACTAACATGACGACAGGCGCACACGGTAATAACCCAGTGAGGAGACATGGCTCTCGAGACATCTACAGACTCCAGATTAAATGAAATTTTGACAGAGAAAAATATGTATTGGCAACATTTCTTGATCCACAATTCAAAGAGAAAATTGAAACCATATTTCCGTAAGAATTAGACGCTGGAAAGAAGTTCTTAATAAACAAAAAGAGACAGGTCATGTAATTCACTCCCTTTTCCTCTTTTTCATTTGTTGGCCAGTAACTATTAAGAGTCAAGGAAAGAAGGTTCTTAACTGAAAATTTGTACTTGAACCTGACAAACAAAACAACTTGGAAGGAAGTTTCCCAGCTGCAAGTCAGAATATTTATGTCTGGAGATGTAAGGAACATTTCAAAACATTAAACAATTTGCAAAAAAAAAGCTGCTGTTTGTGGGCTGAGATTGTCTGCTTTACAGACTCTTCTCCACCTTGCTTTTAAAAAACAACGGCTGCCAAAACCAGAAGTGGAGAGAATGGAGGTGGAGTTCTCGTTGGTTTAGGGACAGATTAGACGTTACCTCCCGGAGGACAGTCAGCGCGCCGGTGGCTTTACTGGAACCCTGTTTAAATGGGTCCGCTGGCCCAGCGCGTCCATCACTTTTCCATCGGAGCAGCCCAGGTCCGTGTCCCGTTAGAAGATCTCCGCGAGGGGGTAATTTCACTCAAGAGCCAGTGCCCTAAGCTCAGAATTTTTTCCCCCAATTTCTGCTCTAATCATTCCCGGGATGTAGGGCTTTGGCTGTGCCTTGGTTTGAAACGCTAGACACAGGAACACAGGCTGAAGAGTAAGGATGTGGACGTACACAAGCACCAAGCACCGGCCGTGGGGACAGGAGCTTTCTGGAGCCAGAGCCCCGCACGGGGCTGGCAGGAGCAGCCTCTCCTCCCAGGACGCCGCGTGCTCACGTCCCTTCGTGTGCAGCCAGACGTCCCCAGGCAGCGGGCATCTCCTTCTGCCGCACGTCCCCGGTCCCAGCGCAGGCGCTTCTCTGCAGAGGGAAGGGCTACGTGACGCAGCTCCTGGCCTTGTTATCGCTGCTCGCAAGAGAAACACCGCTCCCTTCTGCCAGCGCCGGACCCCCCGCGGGGAAAGGAGCCCCATCTCGGCAGCATTAACTCCTGCGCACGTGTCCCCGCGAGCTCTCCTGGCCAGACAGAAGAAGAAACAGAGGAGACGAGAGCCTGGTGTCAAAACTCAAAACTGGGTGGAGGTTTTTGCTGCTGTTTTTTTCTTGCAAGACGACATAAAGCTAAAGATTATTGGAAAGCCCCTCAGCAGGCTTGCCAAGGGGAGAGAGGTGGCAACTACTGCAGCATGCACCTCCGGTGCCGTGCCCGGCGCTCAGCAGCTCCGGTGCCTCCCGCGCCGGGGCTCTGGGACGGGCACTCACACACGGGCTGCAAGCCAGGCGCGGCACTGTGTGCCGCTCGAGTGAAACAATTCGCTTGTAGAGTAGCCAGACGTTTGCTTTTGCATTCAGTGAAAATGGCTTACTCCAAAACCAAGATTTTCTCAGAAAAATCACGTCATTCAAGGTTCTTCTTGTTCCAGATTTCGAGGATCTAGGTCTGAGTTTGGCATTGCGTTTTTTTCCTGTTTGAAAAGTCTTCTCCTTCCTCCTACATGAGAACTGGAGGAAAAAGCATGGAAACCCGGTAAATAAAACCCTCAGTTTGTGGAAATCCTTAGGCCAATCCCCACAGAAGATGCACCTGAAGGTGCACTGCTGCGCGTAGTCAGCTTTTGCAGAGATTCATCTCCCAGCCCCAGAGGAGCAGAGCGGCGTCCGTGGGAGGGGGCGCTCCCGGGGGCCAGCGTTCGCACTGGGGTGGGACCCTCAGCCCCGTCATGAAGCCTGAGACCTCTCGGACCCTCGCCAGCCTGGCAGCTGGTTGCATGCCCAGGAGGGACCAGGCGAGCCACGTCGGTGCGGCAGAGCTGGCGGCTGGGCCCTCCCGCACCGCAGAGTGACATGAATTAGCGTATGACAGTGACAGAAAATGGAAAAGAATGGCCCCGCAAATGCAGTTACAAGAGAAAGGCAAATTGATTTAGTGGACATATGAGTATTTTTGAGAGAGAAAGCAAGAGAGCTGCCTGACATATTCCCAGATACCCTACGATTGCTTCTCTTAAGGAGATGTCATTCAGATTTTCCTGAACTAGCCTTTAAATTACAGTTCTATAAATAGATAGGACACTGGCAGTATTTACAGTATGAGCATCAGGTGAAAAACTACAGCTTCTGCAGCGTCTGCTCATCTCACCTTGTATCTGCCCTGCTGGAGGTTAACTCTTATTTCCATGTTAATGCCGTCTCAATCCCAATGACTGCCATTTGTCAAATTAACATTCATTTCAACAACCCAAAAGTGAGAGCTTTTAAACATTAATTCACAACTATGAGCTCTTCTCAGCACATTATTATGTTACTGTGATGAAACAAACTGCCTATGGAAAGATATAGATCCTACTGGAAATGTTGGCACTGCAGATGAGAGCGGAAACCCATTACGGAGGCAGAGCTAACGCGGGCTCCCGCGGCGAGGGCAGAGGCGCCCACGCGCCGGTGCTGGCAGAGGTGGAAATAAAAGGAGCCGGGAGCCCGTGGAGCCGCTGCCCGGCGGGATCAGCCCAAGCAGGGCGTCCCCGAGAGCCTCCGTCGGCATCTCTCCTCCCGGGGCTCGGGGCCGTCATGCCGCCCGCCCGCCCACCCGTCCCACACGGGTCCCGGCGGGGCGTGGGCCTTTGGAATATGAGTATTTCCAAGGCAAGAGATTCTCATCTGAAACATTTAAATCCGTGCTATTTTGAGTCTGCAATTATTCCAGCTCTCATGATGACTGATCAATGTGCTGTTTCCGATTAATAAGACAAATTAGGGGAAGGGCATTCCGACGACAATGGCTGACGAGGGCCGCTGCCGCCGCGTCCTGGAGCGCACGCGTGGGTGCGGACAAAGGCAGGAAGCGGCGCCAGCACCCAGCGGCGCCTGGGACCTCCCTGGCACGGGAGCCGTGCTTCTGCCCGTGCACGCGCCCTTCCCTCCTGCACAGGTAGCAAAGCCCACGGGCTCACCGCTGCCCTTCTGCTGCCCTTCTCACGGGAGGAGCCACAGCGCTTCCAAAAAACGCTGCGTTCAAGGGCAGCAAGGCTCGAGCGGTGCCTGCAGCCGCGCGCCCCGGGCAGTCTCTGCTCGGAGCACCCAGCGGGTGAGGTGGGACATGCTGGACGTGGAAGGAAACCTGCCACCCGTAAGCTCATGAACACCACGAGGCCACCGGCCGCTCCCCGCAGCCTCGGTGCTGCACGTAGCACTCAGCAGAGCTCCGTCCCCTCTGCCACCCCCCTGCGCATCGGGCACCGCGCGTCCACGCCGTCCCCAGGGGCTGGTGCCGCCCTCCCTCCCGTGGCACACCCTGAACCCCGCCCCGACACCTCACCCCTCCCATCCTGTTTTCCAGAGCCCGGTTTTAGTTCGAATCAAGTTAAGAAACGAGCTGAACTGATGTGGCTGTTTTTCCGAGGCCGTCTCTGGCGGTGCGTGCCGGTGGTGCGCTGGACCGGGATTTCCTCTTGCCTCTCAGAACGGAATAAGGGGCCGAGACCAGAGGGTTCATCGGGGACACGAAAGGTGCTGCTTCCTCCCCAGGACCGATCCCTGCACCCGTCACGGGTCCCATGGGGGTCTGCCGCGGGCAGGTGCTGCTGGGTGGGGGCACAGCCCGGTCCCGCCGTCGGGCTCAGGCGCCGAACGCCGCGCTGCCGCAGCTCTGGCGCAGAGCTTGGAAGGGTCTGAACTTCAGGCTGGCTGGAGGACGATAAATGTGCACAACAGGCTGGCGAGAAACCTGTTGTTTGACGCTTCTTTTCAAAGCCTGCTCTGAGCAGGCAGATTTAGGAGGCTGGGACCAGCGGTGGGAGGAAAGGACACCGGGCAGTGCCACCAAGTGCCTGGCACCAGGCCCACGTGCCCGCAGGGTGCCGGGCGCTGCCGGGGCGGCGGGCAGGAGCTTGCCGCTGTGGGCGAGGCGGGCACGCGGGGGCTCTCCGCCACGCGGCACCGGGCCGGGAGCGCCCGTCCCACATCTGGTCTCCTGATTTTCCTGAGGGTCTATCTCCCCAAATAAGCAAAGGCAGATACCTACAGCTCAACTGCCTCTAGAATAATACATGGCTCCTAACTGAATACAAGGCTGTAATTCAATCAAGATGTTCTGCTGACACTATAAACTGGGAGAGCCGCTCGAAGCCGCGCGTATAAATGCCAGCAAAACCCCGAGACTGAATTACAGCTGTACTGTTGCGCCAGACACCGTCGTGGCTCTAACGCAGGGGAACAAAGTCCTCTTTGTTAAACTAATTATTTTAATACATATAAGGAAAGGACAGAAAGGACCTGTTAAATATTTACCGTTTCAGGCCTGTTCTTCGTAGGACTTTTTTTTTTGCGTGTTGTTGATATAAGCTGTTATGTGCAGCAGTTAAATCTGCCTATAAAAATGGAAGGGTTTGAAGTGTGCGTGACATATTTCAGGGGGACCGGGTGACTCCGGGGGTTGGTAATGGAGCACGCAGCCTTTCACCTCTGGAGCGCTGGTTTGAATCCAAAAGCCATTACCATCTGGAGGTCGTTTGGCAGCATCCCTGTTACGAGTTGGGTTGTGCTCAGTCCTGATGACCGAGCACTCACGTGGTGAAGCGGTCCCCCACGCCGGCACAGTGCCTGAAAACCAGAGTCCTCCTGGCACCGGGAGGGGCCAGCCTAGCAGCACCCAAGCGCCAGTGGCAGGGCAGCGGCTCCGGCGAGCACCGGCGTCTCTGTCCCACTGCGGCTCCTGGGCAGCGGAGCCCGGTGTCCCATCGGCACAGGCCGGCATGTGGCCGGGGGAGCTCGGCGCTGGAAGAGTGTTTGGAAAACCCGTTGCCGTGGAAACGCTGCGTGCTGCGGGAAGAGCATGCTGTGGTGCTTGGGCGTGGCGGCCCCGGCGAGGGCACCGCTGGCCGGAGGGAGCCGCCACCCCGGCGCCTGGCTGGAACACCCCGGGAGGGAAGACGGGACGTACCTGCCTGGCACAGGAGGCACAGGGCGCCCGTGGCTCCGGCGGAGGCTGTGCTGCTGGCTCGCTCTGGTGGGTCAGGGTCTCAGACCTGCAGCAGAGTTGCGGCAATGCCCGAAAGCACCGGCGATGCATCATCACCCACCTGGCAGCGGAAAACAGGGACCCCTGACAGCTGAAAACCCCCAGCCCTGAGCTGCTCCGCGGGTCCCTCGATACCCCATGTCCCGGAGTTTGCCCGTATTAAAAGCGACAACTTCCGAAGCGACACGACCTGTGGCGGGCAGGCAAGTGCGGGCAGGCAAGTGCAGGCAGGAGAGTTCAGGCAGGCTCGCCGGGTGCTGCTGGGAGCCCAGCGTGCACCCCCGACCACCGAGACCCCCAGAGTGCATCCCTGCAGCTGTGGCACTGCAGCCTCCTGGTGACACCTCCTGATGGCTGACCCTCTCCAGGAAGATTAATGGGAAGCGGCTGCCTCCGACGGTGCTGCCGATCCAGGCTGGCTGGCTGCTGAGAAAATGAGACCTCCGTCCCCAGCCCACCGCAGGGAAAAGGCTCCTGCTTCGCCCAAAAGGGACGGAGCCTTGGCAGCCCGCTGCACGGGGTAGGGCTTTTCCTAAGGAGACGCTGAAATCCTGTAGATCTCAGCAAAAACTGTGGGAAGGAGTCAAATATGCAGAAAGCACTGATTTTCCACGTGGATGCATTGCCATTAGCCCTGCCCATTAATTAGAATAATGCTAATTGTTATGATAATTATGATTATATACACTACTTCATATTTACTGAGATTGGAAATATTTAAAACAAACCCTTGCAAAGGCTGCGTGCTTTTACCAACGCCAGTAACGTCTTATATAACATTTTTAAATGCCAAATTTTCTATGAAAACGTATATTTATATCAAGAAAATTAAATTTCAGCTTAAGCTCCTTATTATAAATAAAAGAAAATAAGTCGATAAAACAATAAATATCTAACTGAATGAAGCAGAAATTATATCCAATTATATTTTCTTTAAAACCCAATTTATCTGCCAATATTTTATTTAAATGCTCATGTTACTTTTTCACTTACTAACAATAAATGCCTGGATGCATTTCAAAGTGGTGCCTTTT
Source organism: Phaethon aethereus (assembly GCF_964289735.1). Taxonomy (NCBI): domain Eukaryota; kingdom Metazoa; phylum Chordata; class Aves; order Phaethontiformes; family Phaethontidae; genus Phaethon; species Phaethon aethereus. The sequence goes on along the minus strand of NC_138596.1, from coordinate 12,180,873 downwards.
CTATTATTTCATTTCCTGGAGTCCTCGGCTTGAAAGGACATTAATAGCACGCTATAAATAAAAAAAAGTTACTTAAGGATTTACAGCTGAGGATTTCTATGGAAACAAACCAAAGAGGGGACTTCGCATCAGGGTGGGGGTGGTGGCTGGAAACAAAGCACACACCGAAAACAGAAGTTCCGCTGCCACATGGCGGCCCGGGGGCCTCCTACCTACCGTCCGAGGGGGCGGCGGCCACGCGGGTCCCCGGCGCAGGGTACGCCCTGCCGGCAGCCGCACGGTAGCACCCGCGGGAGGCGGCGCGGTTTGGGGTGCCGGGAGGGGGTCGCTGCCGGAGCCGCTGCCTGCGCCCAGGACGAGCCGCGGGGAAGCCGCGGGGACGGTCCCGCGCGCCAGGCCGCCGCGGGACGCTGGGCCGCCGCGGGCGTGGGCGCCTCCGCCCTCGCTGCGCAGGTCCCGCGCGTGCCCCGCGCTGCGCACCTGAGCACCGAGCGGCGATGAGGGCCGCCGCCGCCAGCCCCCTCGCAAACGGGAAGCAGCTCTCCAAGTGCGAGGGACCAAAGTGACTTGCGTAACAGAGGAAACAATTCAACAATCAAAAAATCTTTCACTACTTAATAGGATTTTATAAATTGAATTATCTCTTTAGGCGCTGACAGTCCTAGCCTATCAATCAATTAAGGGATGCCAGGCTCGAGCCGACAGACGGGCTGCGTGGAGCGTGCTGCCGCCGGGCACCCTGCGCTTCAGCGTGCGCCCGCGCCCCAGGGCCGCGCCGGGGCTGGGCGGCGGCTCCCCCGCCCGCGACAACGGCCCCGCGGGGCGGCCCCGCTCCGGCCCCGCTGGGTCGGGAAGCCCCAGCTCCCGGCCGGGGCCGCGTCTGGGGCGTTTGGCGAGAGGTGGCACCCGGAGCCTCGCCGGAACGCGCCGGGGCAGCGCGGCTCCCGCGCCCGGCATCTGCAGCCCAGAAACAGGCGAGCGCGTCTCCCCAACGGGGCCACGGGCAGGAGCCCGCAGCCTCCGACTGCCAGCCCAGGCCCCCGCCCCGGGCCCTGCGCAGCCGCCTGCTCTGGAGACAACTTCCCCGACCTGCAGGGAAACGGGCTCTTCGCTCCCCCGCAAGCGGCGCTTCCACCGTTTGACGGCGTCCAGGCTTGAGGGTTTATTTCCACTGTCCTTTCTCGTGGCCAGCCGACGAACATGGGGTGTTTCACCGTTCAACTGCAAGCTGCAAAAAAGAATGAAAGAGCTTGTAAGGAAACATCTTAACCAGCCTTAATTATTTGTTGTGGACGTATTTGCAGCTAAAATGTCCTTCCAGGCCTTTGTACCTCGCATTTGTGGCAGCCGCTGGGCAGTGGGGTACTGCAGCACAGCTGCAAGGTCAGGCCAAGGGCGCTGAATCCAGCTGGGTTGTTTCTGGAGCCGGACAAAGCCACGGCTGGGCAGAGGCCCTGGGTGACCCCTTTGTCACGGGTAGTCTTTGGTAACCTGCCTTTAGATTTCTGCAATTTGCCTCTCCGCACTAAGTGTGTATTAATGCAGTGGGTGAAGCCTGCATTATTGATGGCGTGTACGACCAGGTGTTCACAGACGAAGGGTTAGTTTATTAATCCACTGGGAGACCTTATGAAAAACAAATTCAGGTAAACAACATATTTTTCTTGACTGCTTTTCAAGATTTAAGGCAGGGATCCTGTTCTCTGAGTCTCTTTGACACATTTCCATTGCACTCTGTTATTACACTCTTCAAAAAAGAGAGATTGCTTCTTGTGCCACGTTCTGGGGAGAGAGAAACCTAATTGAATCTGCTGCCCGTGTGCACTGGACAGCATCTCCTTCCCAGTTATGGATGGTCTTGAGAGTTACTAAAACACACGGTCAGGCCTATTCAAAAGACATTTTTCTGTTAGGGGCCTGCAGTATCAGTGCTGCATCCCCCCCTTTCTCCACCTCAGGCAGCCTGTGCCCACCATCCCCGTCCCCTCCAGTTTTGTGCCCCGCAGAGCCCAGCCCTTCCTGTCCTGCAGCTGTTTCTTCTGCGCCAGGAGCAAGTTTTATTGCAGCGCTCTGTCTGCCGAGCCATGCTGGGGGGAAAATGGGTTTCCAAGTGAACTCTCCTGCGTGCCCACCTCCGGCAAGGAGCTGGGGTGGCGAGGGGCTCTCAGGGCTGGCACTGACGCCTCCCACCCCCTGCGCCCCGGCGGTGCCCGGCAGCGGTTCCTTCCCATCCCAGCGCCGCCCCGGCACCACGGGCGGCCACCATCCAGAGCTCACACTGAGCTTGCTCGACACCCTGGTGCTGCTGGGGGCCCAGCTCACACGTGGCTGCCTTGGGTCCAGCGCGGATACGGGGACGGCTAATTTGAGGAGGAGTTGGGCAGCGGAGTGCCTGGCACGGCATGCGGCTGGCTCAGCCCCGCTGCCCTTTCCATGTGCTTCTCGTTTAACCTCTGAGCATGGTGCTCGGGAGAGAGAAATCCCTGCGCCCCGTGGATGACCACTGGAACTTGATTAAGCACTGAACTTTAATTAATTGACTGGCTTGGAGTAATAAGGTTTGCCGATTCACTTTGCCCAACGAAGAAGCGAATAGTTCATTTACGTTAACTGTCAGGTGTGAGGGCTGCCATCGTGCAAACAGCCGCTCTCCACCACCTCGCCATCAGTCAGGCGAGACGGAGAGCACGCGGGCTGCCTGGCCCCCGCCACAGCCCCCGCGCTCCCTCCACCGCCAGCACGCATCCTGGACCCCCTACAGATCCCTGGACCCTTGGCTGGAGCTGCTGCAAGTGGGTGAAGCCGGAGCTCTCAGCAACCCGCTCCGGCTGAGCTGATGGGGAGATGCTTCTGCCCCCACCGGGCGACCCCTCCCCTCCCACACCCCTCCGGCCGCCCCTCGGCCCGTGCTGCTGCTCCCGAGGGGAGGGCGCCGGGGCAGGGGCTTGCCAACAGTCACGCACGGTACACCGCTACCGGCATTTCACCGCCAGCAGTCGGGGAAGCTTTCCGAATGTCAGCTTTCCATCCAGTTCAATTATTTCCACCCCGCGCCCGCGCGATTAAAGGTTACAGGGTAAATCCCCTCCACCCGGCGCATGCCACGGAGCTGAGCCGCGGTGGCCGGCAAGGAGGAGTGCGTGCGGTGCCGGAAAATGCTTCCCAGCCGCAACAGGCTTGGAGCAGGAGGGCGAGACACCCAGAGCACATGCCCTGCCTGTTTCTTCAGCATGCATCTTCTGCTCTTTAAATTGATTGGCACTTTCTATTTGAGGAAAAATGAGTTCTTAAAATTGAAATACTGGTTATTGTCATGGTAATACAGCGAGGCTGCGGCAGGAGAGATTTTAAGGTACAAAAAAGGTTAGTTTAAATCATGCAACTGATAGGTGAGTCTGTATAAAGTGCTCAGGACTAATGAGTTCAGAGGAATCTACGTATTGGGTCCAGACCCTTTAATGCTGCTGATTCAAGTGGTGGGTGCAGGTGATAACCCAGGTAACCTGAGGCTTCTGAGATCATTATCGCTTTATCACGTTTTGTATAAAATATTTTTGGCCTCATTTAGGCTGCCAGCCTCCATCAAACGTTTCCTTGCATTAAGAGCGCAACGCATCCCTGGGGCACCGGCGTACCTGGAGCCTTTGCTGTCTGCCAAAGGAGAAGCACTCGGAGCACCCGGGAACCCTCTTAGGGGAACACGGCACTAAGCAGAAGATTTATGAATAATGTAACAACAAAAGTACCGAGCCCGTATTAGCATGACATAGTGACTGATTCCCAACATATGTTATTGCTTTCTCTCATCTTTACCTGGAATTAGTAATTTAGAGTCCATACCTTTATTTGGAAAATAATAGTACACACAGAATTATAAAAGTTTAATACGCTCTCAGTAAAATGAAAAATGAGCGGTTATGATATTGTCTAACACTTTCAAATGTGTTTATTAATTCATGTTTTAAATCATAAGTTTCATTCTACAGGAGAGTCATACACAGCAATAAGCAAGTTTTAAAATATTAATGAATAAACAATATTTCTCTATTGAAATATAACATGCTTCTTTGAACAATGTACCAAAGGTAATAAATCACAACCAGCAGAAAATTGCATTTCATATTTAATACAATTTGAACTCTGCCTTTTTATAAATGATATCTTTTTTGTTTAATTGGCGTCAGTTCAGATCTAGCAGATTGCTAATAAAATTCTGGATTTCCATATTTAATGACGCGTGCGCTTTACGCTGAATTTTACCACAAAAAACGCAGCCTTTTATTATCCTCATAGATGGCGTTAATAGGTGATCTCCTACCACGAGCCACAGCCCCGTTCGCTCCCCCGGAGCCCCGCGGGGCTCCCGCAGCGAGGGGCCGTGCGGGCCCCCCGCCGCCTGCCCCGCTCCGCTTCCCGCGGCGCGGCGGAGCCGGGGCCGGGGCCGGGGCCGGGGCCGGGGCCGGGGCCGGGGCCGGGGCCGGGGCCGGGGCCGGGGCCGGGGCCGGGGCCGGGGCCGCCGGCGCCCCCCGGCTCTGCGCTCTGCGCCTGGAGCAGCGGCGGCCGCGCTCGCCAGCGAGTGGCCGGGTGGGCGGCCTCCGCGCTGGCGGGGAACGGGGGCCACCAGAGCCGCCCCGGAGCCGCAGGGAGGGGGCACCCCCGAGACCCTCCAGTCACGCCTTCTCCCAGGGGCCATCCCCGGAGCGCTGAGCGTGTCGGAGCCGCGGCAGGAGGAGGAGGAGGGCCCCTTCCCCGCCGGGGGGGCACCGGCCCGGCGGCGCGCTCCTCGGGGACGCCCGCGGTCCCCACCGCCCCTCCGAGCGGGGCCACCACCTGCCCAGGAAAGGGGGCTCACGTGTGCCACGTACGCACCTACAGCACCCCTGCACAAGCATGCACATCTGCACCCCCGTTAGTAGCTGCAGATATAAATGAAATTAATTGGTTTTAATTAGCCTGTGTAAACAAGATCCTTAAATTTGTTGCCACATGAGGGTTTTGGCAGTCTCCAATAAATTAATCCTTTTTATTATATCAATGACAGGAAGATGATCAAATAGGCTTTGATACAGATTTTGGGATTTATCACCTAGTAGCACTCTGATATGCTTGAACTTTTTTTTTTCCTGCTGCTGCTGGAGGCAAGAACGAGGCTACAAACAGCATTTGCTTCCAAGGCTGCTCACAGGCAAAACGGGGGATTTGGCGACGAATGGACAAGGGATGCCAGGGAAACTTTGAAGAAAAGTTTGTCTCCGGGACTTGTTGGGAAATTAGCGTTTTCAGCGGGCAGGGTCACGTGGGGAGAGATGTGAGGGCAAGGGAGATCCTGTAACGAGGCACAGCAATTAGTGTGTCATGTCAGCGCATCCTGCAGCCGGAGGCAGCACAGCCCCTGGCTTCACCGCCGATGCCTTCGTGCAGCCCGCCCCGCCAGAGAGCAGAGGATGGCAGAGGGGAGATCCGGGCCCCTCGGCGCTGTGAGGCTGTGTCCAGCCGGCGCTGGCCATCCCAGGTCCCAGCCGTGCGTAGCCGGCGTTGCCAAATGGCCCTTTGCTGGCCGACACCGCGCGGTGCCCAGCAGGACGGTGCAGGGCCGGGGCGACGGGCGAGTGTGCCAGGGACAGCCCCAGACCCGCAGCCCCCGGCTGAGCGGCTCTGCCCCAGGGGACTGGGACCGTCCCACGGCCGCCTGCCCGGCGCAGCGCGGCACAGAGCCGGCCCAGGGCTTTTCCCCACTGACTGGGATGCTGCTCCACTGCCCTCCGAAAGAGCGTCACGTATGTGTAGGTGACAGCAGCACCCTGGTGCTTTTGGGCTATGCTAAACACGGCGTGGGCGCTTGCACGGCCTTAGCGAGGGCAGCAGGAGCCTGTCAGCTGCCATTTCACCAGGACCTCCCACACTTACCCTACAGCTTGTTTCTCCCGGCACTGGCTCCCCTTCAGCCTGGTCTATGCACATCATTCCTCCCGCCGCGCCGCGCCTGGGGAAGATGGGCTTCGCCGGTGCTGCAGCACACCTCAGCAGGGCTGGTGCCTGCAGCAGATTTGCTCTGGCATGTCACAGCTGATTTCCCAGGTGCTGCGAGGACGCAGCCCGGCACCTACGGCTCGGCTGCCAGCAGAGATTTTAAATGCCGGCACCATCCTTCCCACTGTCACCCACTGCAGGAAGGGGCGAGCGGCTTCGTATTCCAGGTGCAGGCGGAAAACGAAGTCGGTGGTAGACCGGCTGCCCAGGGATCCCAGTGTGCCCGCAGGAGGTGGGCAGCACCCGCGTCCCACCTGGAAAGCCCAGGAGACCAGTTTAGCAGCCGTGCTGTCCCAGGCATCCCCTCTCCACCGTGGGCACGACTGCTGGGGAGCTGCTGTGCAGAAAACCTTCTCCTGCTCTCCACCACCAAGGGAAGGATAACTGGATGGGAATTCTAATCATATATTATATTACCGTGTCATATTAGACTAATAAAATCCTAATATGATACAGGAAGGGGGAGCATATCATAACTCCTCTGTGGCTAATACAATGCATGCAATAAATCACTCCCAGGGCTTATCCTTAACAATTGTATCAGTGCTTTCTGTGTCATGCTGATAACTCAGTCCCTCTGATCTAATGGTTCACTTTTCTTCACAGTCCATATGGCAGTGACATTAAAGCTAATGAAATAAAATAAAATTTGCCAATCTTTGAAGAATTCCATTCTTTAAAAAGATGTATTTTATTAACACAAACTGGAAACATCTTCAGTTACTCGGAGTTATTTTTATCGCATTGGAAATACACGGCACAGATATTGGCATCAGCATCTTACATCCGACTCGCATGTGGTCTTTGCAAAATACGTCGCTACAGGATAACACCGCGTCATTCAGCCTAGCACACTTAATGCCAAGTTCTCGTCGTCAGCGGAGCTGCGCCCATTGAACCAGTCCCGTGGGGCATGGATTTTGCCGTGCCGGAAGGTCGCAATCTGCCCGACTCTTCCCTCCCGGGCTGAGGATCCCTCATTGCATCCAGGGCCAGGTACGCAGGGAGCCGGGAGCTTGGCGCCTGAACGCCAGGGAGAGGAGACCATCGCCTGCCTTTAGCACGCCAAGGCTGGCTCTTCTTCGTGGGGCTGTGAGAGGGCCGCAGGGCTGCTCCCGAAGCTCCGAGTCACAAACCTGGCTGCGTCTGCCTGAGTGCCAGGCGCCGTTTCCCCACTGACTTCTCCCGGCCGGTGAGAAGGACACCCCGGCCACCAGCAGCGCCTCGATGCAGTGGCCGTGCCGCAGTCCCCCCGGCCCAGGTGCACCGCAGGTTGGACGGAGCTGGGGCTGGTCCCGGTAGCGGCTGGTCCAGCCGTGCTCAGGGAAGCACCCGGGGCCTCTCCTCCAGCCACCCTCGTGCCCGTGACAGCCCCGTGATGATGGCGACGGTGCCGGGCACAGGAGACAGTGATTCCTGGGACCCGCTGCAAATCCCCCGGCCGCTCCCGCTGTGCTCTGCGCGGGGTCTCCAGGCCGGCACCTCCCAGCGCCGGCGGGAGCCACGGCCGTGGGCCACAGGGCTGAAGGGCTTTGCTCCTCTGCCACCACGGTGCGCTGAGGGCACGGGGCTGCGGCGGCTCCGGTCGCAGTGACACACACGTGCGCCGGCAGCTCAAACCTGGGTGCGGGGAATCAGGATCGTGCCACTGAGCGGTCCCACGGGCGGGAGGGCTGCGGGTTTCCTCCCCACGCCGTCCGGGGTGCGTGCGCAGAGGAGGGATCCTTGCACGAGCCACTGTTCCTGCGCGAGGCTCTGATGGCCCTTCGGGGTGTAGCTACTGGGTGAAACACAATACCATCAACGGCATGATCCTAATGCTGGTGCTTGCGGTAAACCTTTCTGATGTGTGATCAAGCCTCAAGGACAAGATGTTTGTTATTTGCCATGTAACCACGTGGCTGTTCTCCAATGTAAGGAAAGGCCAAATTGCACTTGTAATTCAAAGGGACCCAAAGCCTTAATGCTGTAACGAAGCACGCTAATGATGCCCAGCGGGCGCGGGGCATGCAAGTGCGGCCCAAAGGTTGTTGATGGCCTTCCTGTGAACCTCCTCTGTGTGTGACAGGTCCTTGCCTGTGGCCAGCAGAGATGTGATCAAGATGAGGGACGTCTGTGTGTTCATTACGCTGCCTACGCCTCCACTGACACACTTTACATTTAAAATACTGTTTCCATTGAGCTGGAGCATAAACACCAAGCGTGCGGACTTGGGGAGCTCCATTAGCAAATGCAAATCGTTCAGTGCTTTGTCCTCCGTACGCAGAAGTCTTTGGAAGTCCACGGTCCCCATCCGCCCCAGCTCGCGTTAACTGATAATGAAGCCTTTTGCAATGCACATCTAGTTATTTACTTATTTATTTAAATGCACCACCTGTAGTGAAAGAAGCAATGTTCAATTCTAAAACCGATGGAGAAGTTCTGTCTGCTCCGTCAACAAAAGCCAAAGCAGTAACTGGTGCACGCGGGCACAGGGGATGCGGAGGGAGAAGCGTGTGGCCGCGGTCCTGGGGGTGAGAGCAGGTAAACAAAGGTATTTTACAAAATAACCTGATACAAGAATTATTGACCAGAAAAGCTGACCCACAAGCTAATTGAATCATGCAAATAACCGTTTAGCCACCAAACCACCACCTAAAGGCCTGAACAGCTGACGGGAGAGGAAACGTGACGGGCAGCAGCTCCTCCGGGCGCAGCCTCGCCCGGCTGGTGCTGGGGAGCGCCAGCCCTCCTCCTGCCCAGCTACACTAACCCGAGTAGTAAGGAGTTACATCTATCAAGGGCCGTTCGTCGCAAGTGATTAACGTTAATTTGATTTCCTGTGAGTCAATTTCCTTGAGATATGGTAAATAGGCTATTACCTGTTATTGACCTTTACTTTATTAAAAAGATTTAAAATTAGCATTTATATATATACGTCCTTCCAAAAAAGTTTTTTAATAAAGAAAAATATTTTTATAATCACATTATACTTGCTAGCTGAGGCTGTAGTTCCAAAGTTAATGTTAAATAAAGATGGTAATTAAGAGTGAATATGACGGTGATTTTTAAACTCATCTAAAGGACTGACCCCTTCCTTCGCCGCCACGTGAATTTTTGCTCCCGAGCAGAGCAGGGTGGAAGCGGAGGCAGAGGAAGCCTGCGCCCTGCTGGCGCTGCTCCTGCTCCCTGCCAGGACGCACCTCTCCCAGGATTCCCAGCCTTCTCCAGGCAAGAGGGCACAACGACCTGCTGGTATTTAAAGAAATGCTCAGCTCCTGCTTCGTGACAGCTTGCGCTTCTGGTAGCCTACTCATCTCCTAGGTCTGACTTAAACTGAGCAGGAAGAAATTACGTCAACGTTTGATCATGAAAGCAAAAAGTTTATTCATGTTTGAAACTACAGATAACTACCACGAGGAAGACTTTTCAATCCAGGGTGTAATCCAGTTAGAAAGTAACACGAAACGGTTTAATACATTAGAATCACTGCCACAAATTATTTTCATGACTCAATCAGTTTCAGAATCGCATACAATACAAAAGAGAGAAAGAAAGGGCCCCCTGTTACACAGGGGGAAATATACAGTACTGAATACTGAAGTCTGTATGCATTACAATTAGTCGTTGGTTTTTGCGTGGATTAGTAACAAGATGAAGAACATTCAAAATGTTTCTCAGTATTTACAACAGTTTCACTGTTTTGTGTTAAACCTAAGACCCCATGTTTCCGCTTCCGCTTCTTTAAAAGTTGCCAATGCAACCCTGATTCTTTGAAAAGATTACAAAGTCCGTTACATTTCATGGGGAAACAAAGAGTTAATTACAAGATGCAAAAAGATAAGAAAGACAAACTACAGCGTGAGTATCGTTCAGAGGTAGTAAGTGAGCACTCTAAGCTACAGAACATGTTGAAAGTCTATTGGTTCGTATGAGTTCGCATGAGGTAATAAAGCTGTGTTTGATTGGTGAGATGTATAAATACTCTTTTGCTACACTATGTACAACACTCCGTATGATGGTGCTTTTTTCCTTTGTTTGTTTGTGGTTTGCTGCCAAGAAGAGGTAACAGATCCTGGCAGGCGTGTGCGGCACCTAGCTCGTACTGTAAAACCCCGGGTCGTGGCTTTCACAGAGATCAGCAGCAAGCGTCGTCGTCTCCTAAGCACAACCTATGTCCGGTGTCGAAATACAGAGGGGAGACTCGGGCTCCGGTAGTTTAAGCAAGAAAAGATGCTCCTGGTTTCCAATCTAATTTGCAAGACAACAGATCACAACAAAAATGTGACGAATAAGGATTCTTAAACACAACCGTTGGTAACCGAAATAACCGAACAGCTCTTTTTATTCCAACTCTATAAGAGATATGAAAAGATTAAACACAACCAAAGTCTGCGATTCGTTTCGACTTTCCACGGAAATATGCACCAAGTTAAATTCAGGTGGGGTGTTTCTTTGTGACTGCTCTCGCTATTGAGGTTAAGCTTGTCCTGTACTTTTACCCTTAAGGCCAAGTAATTGGCAACTGTTAGATCGACGTCGTTAAAACTGCTGATAATAAATTATGATAAAATAGTTACAGGGCTATAAACAATGCTAAATCTTGGCCTAATTGGATAAAGTGCTTTTTAACATCGTGTGTTTTAAGTATAAATACAAATGATTATGATACCTTTAAAAAACAGATTTACCAAGTTTTCTAATAAGACAAGGTTTTACAGTAAAGCTGTAGGTGGTTGGCTACAAAAAACTCTTTCCTTTTTCTCCTGTGACTCTGAATGCGCTAATCAAGGCATCTCAGCTCAGGGAAAAAGTGTTGCTAGGAGATTAGTTAGAGGTATCAGAGTGCACACTTCCCGGCCCTTCTGTAGGGGAAGTCACAGAAGATGGAGTAGTTGCGTCCTGCCAGCCTCCATTAGCCTGAAAAGGGAAAAACAATTCAATTGACACAGTTACGTATATTAATTACAGCGTACACCCAAAGTATCAGCCTGGCG
>NC_138596.1:12147367-12164867 GCF_964289735.1 Phaethon aethereus | reverse complement strand
TGGAGGTCCGTGGGCTTGGTGCCACTCCCCGTGCCAGTTAGCTCTGCCAGGCAGCTGCAGCCTTCTCAGCCCGACCAAACTCACTAAGGTGCCACTGAGGGTCTTCCTTTACGGACTGCCCTTCGGGATGCTTTAACGCACGAGCCGGGTACGTACCAGAGTTTGGTGTGGTGGGGGAGTTTGTCTGGTTGTTCTGGACGGCCGCAGCCACGGCGTGCGCTGCGGTCACAGCCGTCTTTGCCGCGTAGAGATTGGCTTCTTCCTGGAACTTCCCGATGTTCTTCTTGTACCTGATTCTCTTATTGCCAAACCAGTTGGACACCTGCAGTGGAGAGAGGTGGGAAGGGTGAAGGACACAAAGCGCTTGACCTGGCCAAGCATGATCCCTTCAAGATGTCATGTTTAGTCCAGCAAATACACGTGCCCCAGCCCCCAACCCAAATCTGCCAGGTACTCCAGTTCACTAAGCAGGAACCGAGGATCGGTTAAATATTACCATGGGTATCGGCGTGATCTGACTCTGCTTCTCTGTTGGCAAAGTGATGCATGAGGGCGACTCTTTGATGACGACACATATCCTGCAGCTTGCTGTAGCATTTAGTACAGCATTGTCTCCTACTACTATGAGCCATTTGTCAACAAAATCAGTGCAAGACCCCGAAAGTTGCTCAAGGGGGACCAAGGTCCAGTTGAGTGAGGGCGAGCGGGCAGTGAGAGCAATTGTTCTTTATTTTTGGGCTGGAACAACCTTGGCAGCCCACTCATAGAATCGTGTTTGGTTGGCTGAAAATGAAAGGAATCATATAAATCAATAATGGCTGAAAAGTCACTTTGTCATCTCCCTTTGAAGATACTGTACTGAAGCCAAGACGGCTCACGAGGCACCAACTATTAACCCACAGAGAGGTCACGGCTAGAGCCGCTCAGAAAAGTTCATACAATCTTTCTCAGCGGCTTTGTTTAACTTCAGCTGCTCTAACAGACCCCCTAAATAACAAACCCAGTGTGTAACACGGATGACGGCCAAGGCTGCCGAGACACAAAAGCATCTGCAACAACACAGAGGTAAAGGGGAGGGGACCAGTAGTAACACAAGGGGCTATCACCCAGCCGCCCGGCACGGGGTGAGGCAGGGGCTGGGGCCCCACGACCGCGCCCCACCAGGAGCCACGGCAGCTCTGCAGCACCTCTCACACCGCCGTGCTCCATCACGGCGCCCCGTAAGGTGAGGCACCCCGCTGCAGGCAGGAGACAGATCCTGCTGTATGTTATGTAGCACAGCTTTTGTTTAAACACAATTAATGGAAAGCCTCTAGCTTTTAACGGTAATACGAAAGGTACCTTATACATTCTGTTCCCCAGACAATACTCCACCGTATTCTATATATTGCACTTAATATTACCTTGTCAGTCACAAAAGCAATAATACATTAATGAAACCTAGCAAATAATTATTGTGGACAATCAGATTATGCTTTATTAACAGTTTCATAATTGAGGAATCTCTGCACATCAACTGTATTGTCCACGGATGTGTGCGAGACCCCTCTGTTTATGCACGCCCCTGGACCAATCAAACAACAGCCATCACTAATAAAGGCTTATTTAATTCTCACAGTAAAATTTTAATATCACCAGCAGCCTGGGGAAGCCTCAACGAGTGGATTTGCTTGACATCAGATCGTTTCCATTCTGCTAGTCCCAATACTTCTTAATCTTTAATATCAAGGCAATTAAAATTAATGGCCACTCATCCAGAGCCACTGTGGGCAGTGTTTCCTTGACATCAATTGTTTGATGGGATTACCTAGAGGTTAAACTAACAAGCAAGGTTTAATTGGAAGCAATGAGAGGAGCAGCGATCGTACGTTATGTTTAACCCGCACACCACATCTAAATGAGTATCCAGAAACGTTAAACTATTTCTGAGATCAAAGCACGCGCCCCGTGCGCCGGCAGAGCACGGCATCCGGGGCTGCCCAAGAAACCACAGCGTCCCTCGGGCGCGGCGCAGCCACCGCCCAGGCCCCTTTGCCGAAGGGCTCGTCGCTCTCCCGTGAGACGCCTCAGCGAGGGGCTGCAGCAGAGCGCGCCGTGGTCCGGCGACGCGCAGGGGCTCCGGCCGCAGCCGGGCGTGCACGGCCGACGCGGGCGGCTGGACGCATCCAGGATGGGGCCAGGGCACCGCTCGAGTGCAGGCTGTGCCAGGCGGGATTTAGGCTGGACTTAGCACCCTGGCGTCTCTCCCCCGGGGCTGCGCTGGCTGCCTGCAGCCTCCCCGGCCCGCCCGGAGCACACCTCGCCCTGCCCTTGCCACTGGCACCCGCGCCGTCCCGGGGAGGGCCGGGATGCTGATGCTGGGCTGGCCCCCGGTCAGCACCGCGACCGGGACCCCCCGGCTCCTCGCCCAGCCCTGCACTTACCCTAAAAATTAAAGTTGTGAAGCAGTTTGCGACGGAGACAACACATTTTTCATTAAAACAAACTATCTCTTCACAGAAAAAAAACAATGAACATCTTTCTCCTCCTGATCATTGAAGGCCAATTAATTAATTGGGCTTAATTGTATATTACAGTTCAAACAATACTGTTGCACTTATTTATCATGTTAATTGCAATGTTAAATAAAAAGACAATAAATTATTACTTAAATCATCAAGATGCCTAATGTGGGATTTGGGATGGGGCAGGCCTGCCTTGTGTCTCCGCACTGGCTGATTTCATGGGATAAATCAGTGCTTGTTCTGCAAAAGACGCAGCTGACACGAGAGCGTCACTGCTGAGATTAGTGAACTACGTATCTATGGATCACGGCAATTTTTCCACTGTGTTTCCAAGTGTTTGTAGCGCACAGTTTACGTTCCACACCTAATCAAACGGCACAAAAGAGAAAACTTTGAAAATCAATGTGGCACAATTATGGTACGCGATCTGAAGCTAAGAATTTTACCTCTAGAAACTATTTAATTAAGCTTGCACCTTTTTCCCCCTTCTGAAGCCAAGGGGTAAGAGCCTGTACATCCACAGCTCTCGCTGTCAATCTGCTGGGAGAACAGAGACCCAGAAGCCGCGGAGGCAGGAGGGCTGCTGAAAACCAGCTCTGCATTCTTTCTCTAAAAGAATTTTAAATATATTCTCTTGTCAAGCACATCCTTCTTTTGTTTGAAGCAGTGAAAAATTTTATTGCTGTAATCCACTGACACGCTTTCAGCAATGACTATGCCCTTTCTATAGCCCACATGATAGACTGATAGTTGTTCATGACACCCTGAAAGAGGCTCATCTGCAAAAGTATAAAACATCAGCCTCGCAGCCATGGTACGGGGAGAACAGATGATACAGTTTATCTCCCTCGAACACGTGCTGATCGGGTAGCTCTAAATTACAGCCAACGACGTTCCCTGTTAAGGACATTTTTTTCCCTAGAATTACCTTTTCCGTACTCTTAAAAATGAAATTGTGCGAGGTGTTCATCTTAATAAATAGTTTGTCTTTATGCTTTTCTTGAAAAACCTTCTCTACATATTATTTTAAACACTGATATCAAAACTGAAACCATCTATCTCCCATCTGCAACTAAATGATTCTGGGAGACAATTTTATTTGCAGCTCAGTAAAGTGCTATGGCAGCAAGATTTCCAGTGAGCTGCTTAATCTGGGGGGAGGATGACCCAAAACACTCACTAATTAAATGTTTGAGGGAGAAAACGTTCTGCCATGAATCTGCCCCCAGCATTTACAAGGCACTGACAGTACGAGAAAGAAACACCTTGGATCATCCTTACAAGAGGCTACAGGGGATGCCTGGCTCAGCCAGAAAAAGGACAAAGTCTCTTCATCAAACACGAACCACAACCTCCGGGAGCTTGGAAAGACATCCATTAACTTTTTTTTCCCCAGCTCTTTGCACCTCCGGGGCATTTGTAGCACAGGAGGTAAACGGGGCACGGTGCCAGGCACAGCGATGGCCAAGGGACTCCTGGTCGAGGCTGGAAATACGCGTGCTCAGAGATTTTTCATAAAAGCCCTGTGCAAGGTATAGCTCAGTCGCTCGCTTGGATGCCATTGCTTATCCCATGCGATGCTACTCCTGCCAGTATTTTAAATGACTGCTCAATTCACCCCTGATTTCTGGATTGCATCCTCTGACTTCTGCTGCCAGCCACCCAAGCGGTGTACACTGGGGTATTTTACAGTGCTTGCTCAGAGCTTTTCTGCTAGATAGCCTCAAAAATACATACATTTTTCAGTACAAAGAAAGACAACTCCAGCCCAGTTTGACCTAGTAAATACCAGCTAATCCCACAGTCCCCCCGTGAGGCCTTCAGAAACGCCTTTGAAAATCAAAGATTAGGATATCCATAGTATTCACATTTTCTGACAGCAGAGCTACCAGGAACTTAAGTAAGCAGCTGACCACAGGCACTCCCTCTCTCACATACATGCTCCTCTCCCATTAGATGGCACATTACTCCATTTTCAGGCTTTCCCATCACCCGGAGGTTTTCCTATCCATTTGTAATAGCTTGCCAGAGTGAAGCTCCAACCGTGGCCCCAAGCCTGCAGCTCCAGCAGCTCGTGCCCAGGTTGTGTGGCCAGTGCTGCCCTTGCTCCAGGCTGGAAAACGTCACCCCGCCAAGCTCAGGATGCTGTACGTGGTGCTACCGAGGCCGCAATGCGCCTGCTCCCATCGCTCACCCAGACGTCGTAATGGATTCAAGAAACAACTAATTCATGCTCATATCAAATATTTAAGAGACAAACCTATATTCATGTCACAGGCTCACTGCTGCTGCTACATTTTTGGACCATCTGCCTGCCTTTTATTTCATTCTACAACATATACATTAAATCTTATCAAACAACCAATTAAGACAGAAATCAGATCTATTAGCACTAGAAGCAATCAGTTATGGCTTCTCAAATGTTCCATCTCATTTCCTTCAGTCACTTCATCCTTATCTAGATCTAGTTTTTTATCTGTCCACTCTGCAGGATCACTAACTCCTTCTCTGCCAGGCTCAAGTCACTGTCCGCTGGGTGGACAGAAAACACCTCTTCAGCAGGTCTGTTGTGCTCTCCACCATGTAATATCCCCCAATTACATTTTGCCAGCAAAGCTTAAGAACTTTTGGTTTCTCCAAGTTGGTGTTGATGGCATTGCCTCTCCTAACTACACATGCGGGAAGACTTTTGGACACCACTTAGTGCAGGAATTGCTATAAACCATCTCGTGCCAAGAGGACCAAAACCAGCAAGACATATGGCTGCTGACCAAGATGCCCAGGTACTCGGGTGTCCTCAGGCAGTTTGGCTGGTTCCGGGCATCCACAGCAGCCGCAGGAATGCCTGTGGGCACAGAGGAGCTGCCCAGCAGCCACCACGGCTGCCCCTGTACCTGCCGAGGCCGCAGTCGCTCACGTGATGCCGACAGTGATGAAGGAGCAATGTGAGAGGGAACAAGTTTGGTGCTAAATTTCCCCCAGAAAGGACTCCTGCTCATCACCACAGCCTCTGATAAGGACTGGGAGAAACTGTCCCCACCTCCATCCCTTACCTTCCCCTGGCGCCGGGCACACGCACTTCCCACCCTGCTCAGAGCGCGGTACGCGCTGCACGCCGAGGAACAAGCAAGGAGAGAGCAAGGCGCGCACACCCCTCTCCGCTGGCCTCTCATGTCATAGGGCAGTTTTGCTAGGGTTTGTACTGAGGGTGCATCCAAAGTCCATTAAGTAATATAAAATTTGGGGGAGCTGGGCAGCCTTTCATTTGAAAGTCTTCAATAAAGTGCCTGGAATTTTCATGCATTCAAGGGAGACCTATAAAGTAAATCTCAACTCAGGTCTTAATTATAAAGCTAAAGGTTGCATTGCTAATAATGCCAATACTGCAGC
This sequence comes from Phaethon aethereus, assembly GCF_964289735.1. NCBI lineage: Eukaryota > Metazoa > Chordata > Aves > Phaethontiformes > Phaethontidae > Phaethon > Phaethon aethereus. The sequence continues at coordinate 12,158,973 of NC_138596.1, read as the reverse complement.
CTGCAATCATTAATAGTTAACACATTCGCCGCAGGCACTGTTCCTCTAAAGGACCTGAAATATTGATAAGTGGAGCTGATGGAGCTGGGAGGAGATGGCACACTGGCCCTCGCAACGGAGTGGCTGGAGAACTTGCAAACTGCTGGTGAGCTTTCCCTGCCACCCCAGTGCAACCTTCCCCAAGCTGCATGAGACAGATTTGCTGTGGGAATCATTTGGTTTTCTATCAAACAGGCCACAAGAAATGCAAAGCATTGTTTTGCTTTTTAAGCTACCTGGTGAAGAAGGAAAGCTCGATGGAGCAGTGTTGTTGGCCTGGACATCGTTGCAAGACACCAGCCCAGAGCTGTAAATGTACTTTGGTCTGTACAGAAAGGAGCCACAGCCAGTGAGAGTGTGCATATCTGATTAGGAAGATGCTGGTTTTCTTGCATTAACTTCACAGTAACATCTGTTATAGGTGATAAAAAAAGCAAATCTGCTTAATACATTTTTGCTACAGAGAAACCACTCGTGTCACTTCAGTGTATCAAGAGGCTGAATTTCTGGCTGGCTTAGAAAAACAACTTCAAGCAATCAAAGAAATTCTGATCTATAGAGATAGATTGTATGTTTGTCAATAAACTGGCCTTCCCCCAAAATAATGGTAAGTTGTTACAAATTGATAACAGACAGTAAGGCTCAGCAAGGAATCTTACCCGCTGCAGAGAGAAAGCTGACGTAAAGGAGGGTGCTAAGCTTAAGCCTTTTTATTTCTACCTTCATCTTTGTACACACGCTCCTTTTACCCCAGCTGCAAGCACGCCGCCCTTCCCGCGGAGCTAGTCACGCTCCATCACCCTGCTGAACTTTGTCATGGTCAGTAACGCAAATCCAAAGGGATTACAAAGGTGCGTTGGAGAGGGACCTGCTCCACATCGCACACCTCCATCGGAAGCGCATCCCAGAGCCCGGAGGAAGATGGCAGCTTTGCAAGGGGAGCGGGGAGGTCGACGCACTGCCCGGGGCGTGGAGGACCAGGACCCGCTCCCATCCAGCGCTTACCTGCGATACCGTGATGCTGCATTTCTTTGCCAGCTCTTCTTTGGCTTCTTCACTGGGGTAGGGGTTACTGAGGTGGGAGTAAAAATACTCATTCAAGATTTCTGTGGCTTGTTTACTGAAGTTACGCCTTTTCCGTCTGAAAGGAGACAAGAAAACCACAGCTGTTCTTCCGGACGTAAAGAGATACCCGGCAGGGTCAGCCGTGGAAGCCACCCGTGTTTCACACGCCCACGCTGCAGCATGCAGCGACACAGCAGCACCACCTCAGGACCCCCCATCCCTTCAGGGCAGCTTTCCACCAGGGCTGGGCTCTGCCCCGACGCCACGTGGAGGGGCAGCAGGCTGCAACGCCCCCACTCCATCCGCCTCCACAAAGTTTTCATCCTCGGGGTGCACAGGCCACGTTGTGTGCTGTGGCAGAAAACACGACGAGGAGGGGGCAAGGCAGGGGCTGGGGCAGGGGTGGGGGCCGAGGCAGGCAGCCTGCCCGCAGCACCTCTGCACCCAAGTACACAACCCAGCCTGACCCCCCCGGCCGTTGCGTTGCCCTGTGCTGTCAGCAGCCTAACGAGCCGCTTTGCCTTTAGTGGCGGGTCAGCTGGGGTTCCGCACAGGGGCCCGGGGCGAGCACAGGGGAAAAGGACGGGGGGGCCTCACTGCCACGTCCTTACGCGGCACTCACGGCCCTAACTGCGTCCTGTGAGCAAGCGGCTTTGCGGGGGGGAGCCACCCGTACACCCCCCTGCGAGGGCTGCGCAAGGGCCCGGGCTCTCGCGCCGTGTGGGACGGGCGCCGAGGGGTGCAGCCCCGCGCCCCTGCCGGACAGCAAAGCCTTTGCGAAGCGCGGCGCGTGCCCCAGCCCGCCCCGCAGCGAGGCAGCGCCGGCCGGGGAGCAGCGCAGCCCCTCCGGCGCAGCAGGCCCGCTGCTGCGCTCTCGCCGTACAGGTTACGGCCGGCGATGGCTGCTCTTGTCCCCAGAACATCCTCTCGAAAGCACTGGTTAAACATTTCCTTCAGAGCTCCCTTCCCCTCAGGGCTGGTTGCAATCAAACTGCCTGCGCCCGAGGCCAGCAGGCAGCCGAGCGGCAATCCCCAGCGCTCTCTTCCAGTGGTATCACGATGCTGCTAACTATGCCGTATCCTGGAGCAGGCAGACTCTCTCCCTAGAGCTGTGTTTATCTCATTACTGTGCTTCCGCTCATTTTGCCTTATTTACCTTCCTCCTTTTTAAAGAAATCACTTTAAAATGTGCATCTGCAAGCTTTACCTTTTGCAGTTACTGGAGCTCTCCATAGACATTTCCTCCAACTGTTTGTAATTACCCTAATTTGCCACACCTGCCAGTGACCTCCTTGTTAATAAAATTATTTTGCTCTTGTTTAGCTCCTCACAGCTTTCAGGTGTGAAGCACGAGCTAGCTGCTGAAGGGAGGCTCTGCATGGTGCCTGCTGCTCCTCCCTGCTCCTCCGGGCTCAGCTCCTGCTCTGCCGGGCTCTGCCAGCTGCCGGGGTCCTGCTCTGCAGAGGGGAGCCCTGTGAAAGGGATGGAGCTGGGGATCAATATCCCACCTCATCAGGGCTTGCAAACAAATGTGGTTGTGCCTATAAACCTCCTCCTAAGCCTCGTCTGCCTGCTTCCTCGCAGCCTGCTGCGGAGGCCGGTGGGCCGTGGGGACGGGTGCTGAGCTCCGGCAGGGACACGGCTGTCCAAGGGATGCGTGTGCTGCTGCGAGAGGTGCGGAAGGTGCTGCCTTCTCCTGCACCCCGGTCAGGCGACAGCTTGTTGGGAGATGGGCCAGCAGATCTGGCTTTCGGAAGCATCGTCGCCCTTCTTACCTCAGGCATTCACAGCTGCTAACCCAGTGTCACCCACAGCCCGTGGGCACGTCCCTCCCAGAGAACGTGGCTCTTCCATTACAGGGTCAATGTTTTGCAAGGCTGGCCTTACGCCGCGAGACATCGGTACCAGCAGTCATTTAAATAACCGCCCCGGTGACAAAACAGCCCTTTGCACAAATCCTATGTGACTCCCACGTGAGCAGGGTAAACAAGCCTAGCCTTCGCACTAACGCATGCTGCTTACCAAAGCTCTGCGACAGAAAGCCCCTTTAGCAGCAGCGGCTGGGCGAAGGGCGAGGGCCCTGCCTGCTTGCCGGGGCAGAGCAGCCTCTCCCCGCGGGTCCCTGCCCACGCGGCGACGCAGCTCCCAGTGGGGCCAGGCTCTCCCCGGGCTGCCCAGCAACTGCCCCTTCCCCCCAGGAAAGAGCCAGGGACGCTCGCCTCTGCCTTACCTGGCATCGAGGAACCTTGATCTTAAAATCATTACTGCTTCACAAGTACTTTGTTTGAGTTGCATCTGGATGGAGCTGAATTTTCGATGAATGATGCCCACCATCCTTTCAATCTCCTTGGGAGAAATGGGACGTGTCCGACTCTGTTCTCTGAGAAGGTTCATCACATGTGTGGTAAATTCATTACATGCCTGCGAAGGAAGGAGAGGCTTAGAAATTGTTTTGTGCCGTCCCACAAGGACACAAGCTCGGGCCCGGCTGTAGGGGGGGAGGCAGCGGCGGGGGGGCTGGGGGACCCTCGCGCTGCCCTGTCCCCTCTGCACGCGCACGGATGCGAGACCCGGGACCGTCCTGCGGCAGCCAGCGGAGCCGAGCGGCCGCAGCGCAGCTCCTTCCGCGCTTGTCCCTTTCAACGTCCCCACATCCCCAGCCAGACCGCGGTGGAGAGGAGAGGTCGGGATTGGCGCGTGTTACGGCTCCGGGCAGGAGGTGGACGTGAGCGGGGACCAGCACGCACTCAGCAGCCGAACTGAGCAAAACCTGGGCAGAGCTGCCCGGCCGGCAGCCCGCCGAGCCCCGCGCAGGCAGCAGGCAGGGGTTCAACGCCCCGCAGCAGGCGAGGGTCTCCAGACATTTCTGAGATGCCGTGTGTGTCCCCTTACAGCGTGGGTTTCAGCGAAGCCGTGCCCAAGCCTGGCCCGCGCCGCGCTGCCGAGGTGCCGGAGGAGCGAAGGCACGAGGAGCCATTTTCGGTCCCCGACGACGCAGGTGAACGGACGAGATGATACAAACTCCTCCAGGCTGCATCGCCAACAGGCACCGCCTGGCCAGAGCCTCTGCGTGACCGAGCGGCTGCCACGCTGGCATCCTGGCTTCCCCCACGCCGGCTGGAAGCTGCCACGAGCTCTGCTGATTTACGTCTCCCTTATCTCTTTCAAAAACAAATGCCGGGACTGCCGCCTGCTAGGCAGAGCCGCGTGGCGGCCGTGGGGCTATCCCCTTCCCGGGGGCCAGCCTGGTATTCGAGCCCGCTTTGGGCACCAACCTACCCCGTCCTGAGGGGCCCTGGGAAGAGGAGAGGGGCCGGGCGCTGCGCTGGCCTCCGCGGGGTCTGCGGGCAGCGCGAGGCCAACTGCCCTCTGCTCCCCGAACCCTTATCAGACGAAGGTGGATGTGTGCAAGGCTGGCGCGCCTGCGGAGGTCTGCGCGTCGGTTGCGCAGGGGCCAGCCGTCGTAACGCGCTGCTGGGCTGCGATCTCGGCCAAATAAGGCCAAAGGATTTCGCTCTCCGGCATCTAATGTAACGGGCGATGAGCACGATGCTCAGCCGCCAGTAAATCACACGGAAGAAACACTGCAAGCATCTCGTCCAGAGCGCATACGTTACGGATCCGTTCGTCTCTTAGCTCCCCTTTTTCCTTTAAAGCCAGGGTGAAAAATATATACGTAATTTGTCTGACAACTACATTTGCAGGGATTCTCCTGCATTTCAATAGATTGTGCAAGGGAAAGTGTTAAAAGTGAAAAGTTTATGCATCTAAAAACTCATAATTTCCTATAACATTTGCTGAACGTCTCGCAACTTATTAAGTGAAGCCATCTATGAATGCAAATGCTGATTAGCAATTTGGCAATAGCCCAACATTCGCAGAATTCACATAGCTTTTCTTTAAACCCGTAGTTCATACATGATTAATTAGAACATCTCATTTATGTAGTGTGCACTTTAGCTCATTACTCTAAGTAAAATTCGTTAAGTATTTACATTTAGATAATTAAAATCTGGGTACACCCTTAAGAAAGATGCATACACTTCAGGCAAAGTGATTTTTTTTCTTTACACTACTGAAAGTAAATTACAGGCTAATTTACATCCTTGCAGCACCCGTTTGGAGGCAGCGTTCCGGCGAGGCTCGGCGAGCCTCAGTGCAGGCGCCCTTCGCCTGCCGCCGCCGCCGAGCGCACCAAGGTGACGGTGCCGCGGAGGTTGCACCAGCCCACCACTGCTCCACGCCAGCACGGACGCGACGGCTCCTCCCGCCTGCTGCTGCTCCCTGCCTTCCTCAAGACTTTCTGCGCTCCAGGTTAAGGAGTTCGACGCTTCTCATCCTCTCTGCCCTTCTGCATATTTTCTTTCTTTCTGTTTTGACGTTTCAGGCAGCAAAGCTCGTGGAGGCGACCAGCCGCCATCCCCTCTCGTCACGCCGAAGAGACGGGGACGCTGCCCTGAGCGCCGCGGCCACTCTCGCCCAGGGAGAGCAGGAGTTGTCCCAGGTGACCTGTTTCTCCTCCTCCCATCCCAAAGCTTTGGCTTGTGTGAAGGCACAGCCGGCGAGGCAGCTCGAGAGCGGGCTCCGAGCCCCCAGGGAAGCGCGGCAGCCCCGGCCCGCGCAGGGGAGGCAGCCGGGTGCTGGTGCCTGCTCCCGCCGGCCTCGCTGCACCAGGACCGCGTCCTTCCCGCACGTCGGCTGCTGCGCTGCCTGGACAACCCGAGCGTGCAAAAGCTTGGGTTCAGCCATCCGACCGATGGCAAAGGCACCAGCTTTGGCTCACGTGGTAAACGATGCACGGAGGTACGGTAATGTAGGCACCGAAATGCGGCAACTCCCTCCCTGAGACAAGAGAGCGGCTCTGACTGTCCAAAAGATACAGCTGACTCCAGGTATGTGGCACTGAAAGAACATTTCAGGCACACAGCTTGCCACATGTGCCCTTGTTTGCAGGTCTGGGGAATTCAATTTTGAAGTACAATAAAAATGGCAACTGTTCCATTAAAAACATTTTCAGATACGTCTTTTCTATGAGAAATATTTCTCCACAAATATAGCATAAAAAATAAATGTTTCAAAGCTAAAGTGAGTTTTTTGCTTTCGAGAAGCAAAAATCTTTCCCTGAGTTTACTTGAACTGCTTGATGAGACTTCGTTTGGTTACAGCTCCTCAGAGAGCCTGGTCTGCATTTATCCTCACCAGCACCTCCCATCTGCAGAGCTACTTCAGTGCAGCAGAGTGGAAGCAAGCTCGGAAGACTCTGATGCTTTGTCTTGTTTTCTCTTGTTTATTTATAGTGTCCGAGCTACTTGATCCCTCTTTCAGTACTATTTTTCAGGTCTCTGCCTGGCGCCCGAGACATTATTAATAATGTCAGGTTATAAGTGATGGCCTTGTTAACCTGCTCAGAAGCCTTGTAGGAGCGGGGATGCTCCTGCTAGCCTTAATGCTTCATCAGGACTCCTCAGACGAGCGCAAGAAAAAGCGAGGAAATGGACCAAAACACTCTTCAGGGGCATGGCACCAGCCAGTGCTCCGTGGGGCTGGTGGTGACTTCTGAGCAGCCACACTTCACCCCGATTTGGGGTGAATCCAGAAGACATCTGTGAACTCAGGAAGCAGGTTCCCAGCTGCTCCGGGAGGCCTGGGACCCTTACAGTACTTTTGCCTACAGCAAAAAATGTATTTCAGTGTAATTATAGAAGATAGCTTTCAATATGTCATCTCTATTATAGTAGCTGTAAATTATGGAAGGAGCTGCCTCTGTACAGCCATTTCTCCCGGCGCACAGCGAGGGGAGAGCTGTGTGATGGCGTGACACACTTTCCATTTCCCTTTTTTTTTTCCCGAGCGCATTCCTCTAACTGGCAACAAATGTCAGGATCAAACTCTGCCTGGAAAGCGTCTCCCCAGGAAGCCGCTCTGGTTCCTGCTGCCGGCTGCGGCGGGGCCGCAGGAGCGCCCGCGCCAGGAGAGAGGACGGCAGGCGCCGCGCCCCGGCGCGGGCAGGTGCCCCTGCGAGGGGGCTGAGCCGCTCCCCGGCTGCAGGAGGGCACCCGCACCTCGGGAACCCGCGGCCGCTGGAGGCCGAGATGCGAAGTCCTGGCTGCCTCTCGGCTGCGCAGACGGGCGCTGCGCGGAGACAAACCGGCGGGAGACAGTTCGCTGCAAGGCTGGGGAAATTACCATATTTCTGTGGAGCGGACGCTGCTGGGTGTCAGGATCAACAGGGAAGCGGACATGTTTCAGATCAGCTCCACCTCTCTCCCCTTCGCCTAGCGGCACTCGAGCATCCTCCCAAGCTTCCCGTGGTGTGGACGGACGGCTGTGACATTTCAGCCGAAACCTTTGTAAGCGGAGCTACAGGGCTGGAATCGCTGCTGCTTCCCCCACATCATTAAACTTATTAGAGTCAAAGGACACTTGCCAGGAAACGGCTGCGCGCACCGGCCTGCAGTTGCTTTGGCCCCCGATTACCTCCAGCCTCTGTGCCGGTGGTTTGGTACGACACGCCCTGGCTGGATGGCGCGCGGCAGCCCGACGGCCACCCCCGCCTCAGCGCTGCAGGCCGCGCGCTGGGCCCTGCCGCGCAAGGAGAGCCCAGGGGTCCGCGCCGGGCGCTCGGGGTCCCTGCAGGGCGCGGGGGGGCCGTCTGAGGGAGAGAAGGGGATCTGCGGAAAGCCCCTGTCAGTTACTTGCTCAGTTATTTGTGCACCGCCTGAACGAGACAGCGAAAGAGGCGGCACAGACGAGGCAGCGCCGCTGGCTCCCGAGGCACGCCAGCCTCGCGCCGGCCTCGCGCCACCCGGGCCGCCGTCCCGCTGGCCTCTGCGGCGGGATGCTGCGTGCACCGGGCCCGCCGGTGCCGTCCCCACACCCGCGCCCCACCACCCCCTTGCTTCTCCCACTGCTGGCGCTCGGCCGGCACCGACCGGCTGTGTCGGCACGGCCTGTCACAGCCCGTGCCTTTGCTTCTGGTGGCAGAAACAAACAAAGCGAAGTAGCCAGAGACCTTTCAGAGGGGCTTCACATGAAAAGGGGGAAACTAAAATAAAGAGTCAGCAAGGCGCCTAGGCCCCGCTTTACGCTGGCGGGGCAGGGAGGGAAGCGTGCCGAGGCCGTCGGAGCACGGTGCGCTCTCCTTCCCGCCCTCGTGGTTTCCAGTGGTTTTACCACCGCCTCCACCTCTCTTTTGTGGTTTTGGTCTGTACAGCCCGACATTTTGCCGTGATGGGCTGGGGGCAAGCGCAGGACTTCCCCGGCTCAGCTCGGGAAACCGCCAGCTGATGAGGTTCGCTGAGCTGATTAGGCTCAGGGTCTACAAGCTTTATTAGGACACCTCTGGGAGGGGAAAATGAAGACATCGCTTGAGGCTTGCGAGGGCCAGGGGTCTCGTGCCGTTCTTCCCTCCCCTGTCTCCTCTCATGCCGTTGTTCATTACAAACCAGAAAAGAGAGCAGGCAGAGCGGTCTCTGCCGCAGATTACAGGGAAACCGGGGCGGCACAGCCCCCCGCCCCGCGGGCAGGAGCCACGCTGCGCCCGGCACCAGCCGGCAGCACGTGGCAACCGTTCCCGGTGCCACCCATTCCCGGTGCCACCAGCATGGCGAGTGCGGCGGGTCACCAGGTCCCAGCAGTGAATGTAAACCCCCGGGTCTCTGCAGCTCCAAACAAAGACACCGAGTGCCCGCGTCCGCCTGCACCGGGATTTCCGTATTTCCTGTCCACAGCAGCAGCCCCCGAAGCCCGGGCCAGACGCTGTGCTGATGCCTCGCTGCCCGCTCCCTTGCAACCTGCTACGGCCATCCCGCCGTGGCAAGCCCCGCACCGCAGCCTCTGGCTGCCTGCTCCGGGAGCCCGCGGGTGGAGATCACCAGCACGGCCCTCGCCTGCCTGCACTCCCTGACTCACCAGACCCAGACTTGCAACGCTTCATCACGGGGCATGGAAGCGGCACCAGTGACAGACAACTCTCTCCTCTCTCCCTCTCTGCGCTGGCTGGAAGGGGAGAAACACGGGCTCGGGCGTTGCTGTTAGGCCGTTACAGACAACAGAAAACACTCAGGCATGCAAGACACGCGTCCTGGGTCCAGCGAGCGGCTCCTGGAAGCCCGACAGACTCCCCTTGCATCCCAGCTCTTTACGGGGAGAGAGGGGTGGGGAAGGGGAGGAAGGGACGTGGTCCGGAGCCTGGGCAGCGGCGGGCGCTGGCAAGCGGAGGTACGGAGGAAGCAGCGGCAGGTACACGTACAACTGAGAGGCTAATGTCTGACCTGTTCATATTTCTCCAGCTCTGTGTGATAGATTTGTCTGATCTGGGTCAATTTGGCTCTGTAATCTGAGTGTTCAATAGAGTTATCTGAAGACCCTCCAGAGGCTGCTGCGGCTGCAGCTGCTGCCGCCGATCCCCCACCTTTCTCCGGACCTGAGACTCCTTCTGCCAGAAGCATATTGTCTAGTCTCATTAGCTGGGGATCGGGAGGGTCTTCTTCCTGGGCTCCTCGGATGCTCAAACCTTGGGCAGAAAAGAGAGAACAAGAGAAAACACAGTCAGTATTTCTTGCATCTGCCCGGCCGCTGCCCGCTCGCTGCACGCCTGCGAGGAGCCCTCCTGCAGAGCCCTCCTGCCCCACAGGGCCCCGGCGCTGGACCTGCCCACGGCCCTTCCTCCGTCCCTGCGGTGGCACCCGAACGGGCACCCTCCTCCGGGGCAGGCCCCGCGAGCCGCGGCCCAGGCGGCTGCCGTGGGGCAGCGGCAGCGCTGTAGGACCCTCTTGGCTCCCCCACGGGGCAGGAAGATCTTCAGGAGGCTTTTAAAGCGCCCTGCAGAATCTTTAAACACCTCATTGTAAGTAATAACGGAGCATTTGCATGAGTAGAGACATACGCCTTCCGGTCGTTTGCCAAGACATAGCTCAATCTGTGCATGGCTGGCATTATCCTATACGTTATACCACTTTGATGCAAGGCCGTGTAGTAAAAGTGAGTGCATTATTTATTTGGAAATAATTGATTTGCGTCTCATTTCCTTCCAAATGGATCTAAGCACCACGTTACTCTTACGGACGCTTGCACCACTGGATTCCACCCCTCCTACGAGGTCCAACCAAGCGTTGGTTTAAAATGCCCGGGGAAAAAGCTGCCACTTGCTCCTCAACTACAGGAGACTTCAGGCAAAAAGCAGGGAGGTGCTGCGGTTTCCACCAGCACAAATCCTGTGGACGCAGCCATTGCCGGGCTCCACACAGGTGGAGCTGAAATTTCACATCGGAGGAGGGAAATGGTGGGGAACAACTGAGCGCACGGCCTCAGGAACGGCCACTGTGGAAGCGGGGTGCGGAGGCTCCGGCGGCCCCTCGCTCCGGGCTGCTCTGCAGGGCAGCACACCGCTCCGGAGCGTCTGCTCACAGCCTGAGGATAGACAAGAAGAAATTAAACTTCCCCTCGCCATGCAGGAATTTGGTTGTTGTCGCGATGCTGGGATACTGAGTGCCTGTTTAAAATCACCAGTGCTCTTGCACTGTATTGTTGGGAAAAACATTTTAAATTTTTTTTTTTTTTTAATCGAGAATTTCCAAAACGATGCTCAGTCAGCATTCTCTTCTGCGTCCTATAGATCAAGGCTGACAATTTGTAAGTTTAATCAGGTCATGCAGGCACGGTGCCAAGCTGTTATCAACAGTGCCGAAAAGAAAGTTTAAAAATAATTACAGTAGTACAAAAATCACTAGAGCCATGGCTTCTTGAATCAACATTTCCATTAGACATGTAATGCAACCATGTACATCCCAGCCCAATTAACCTCTTTAAATCTGTTTAAGAGCAGGTATTCCTGCTCTGGCTAGAGCGGATCCCGGGGGTCTGCCGTTGGCATCTCGCGTGTTTGCATGGGCGCCTGTGCCTGTCTCCGCTCCTTGCAGCGGTCCGGGCTCCGAACGGGCTGCGCCAGGCGTGGCGGCACCCCGCACAGCTGCCGCGCACGCAGCTGAGCACCAGCGACGCTGCTTTCTGCGCTAGGCGGGAACAGCAGCCGCTCCCGCACAAACAGATTTCTCCCTCAGTGCCCTACACCCCACGCACAGGAGATGACCCCCTGACGGGCCGACCTTCCAGACTCAAGAAAGCACAGCATTAATTTTGCTCTAAAACACACTTTTTAAACCTGTCACCTTCATTTAAAACTATAATTCCATATAATTTCATGGGAATAATAAAAATGTCTCATCATCTCTTTAAATTTATTTCTGTTGCCTGTTCAGAGGTCCACAGATGAGCACGGTTTGACAACACAACGCATCGTCCCGGCACGCCCCCGGGCTGGCACACGCCTGTCGGGGACAGCCCTGCCACGGCTCCGGCCACGCGTGCCGGAGCATGTGGCCGGGGAGGGCGATGCCGCGCTCGGCGTCCCCGCGGCAGGAGGGGTGGCGGTCACCCGCCGAGGGAGCCCTGTGCCCGACCCAGCTGCGCGGAGCCGGCACGGCTGCGTCGGGACCGCCCTG
>NC_138596.1:12024867-12142367 GCF_964289735.1 Phaethon aethereus | reverse complement strand
TAGAAAATATGAAATAACTGGTATTTTTATAAATTGAGTTCTTGCTACAGATTTTATGTTGGCTACATTTATTTCCCATTGTAAATTATGTCTAAGTTTGTGCAGTTTTACTGCATTGTCTCTCTTCTTACTTTTTACAGATCTCTCTGTTTCCGATTCCATTTTCTTCTTTTGGATCGTTCTATTTTTCTTACTTACTTTTGACTTGCACTTAGTGCTAAAATGTCAGTCTTATTTGTGCTTAGCTTCAGGAAGCAAAGTACGCGATAGCTCCTCATCACTGCCCCAGCGCGCCCCCGGGGCCGGTGTCCAAAGCAGGGCGGCAAGCGGGGCGGAGAGCCAAGCAAGGACCCAGCTCAGGGAGTTAATGACGTTTGCCGGAGTGATCCGGCTGCCCTCGCAATCCTGAGCAAAGCTGCTTTGACTCTTTTGCATTTGTTTGAGCAAGGATTTCCCCACACACGGCTCAGAAACTCTACATCGAGGCAGGATCCGAGGAACCCCTCCCTCGCACCACAGCTGTAACGGTATCACACCATTTCCAAAACACACACGTATTTTAATAACGCTGATTCTACAAATGAACACTTACCCCAGCGCTGTTTCTGCATTGTGCTTGGTCAAGGACGTCTCAGTCTTTCTATTCTAAGAAGGATGTAACTGTATTTACATATGCAGGAAAAAATGCATTGAACTTAAGGAGAGCGGTCAGATGTGACCCCGTTAACGGTGAAGCTCCTCTCGGCAGCCGTGCAGCCACCACATGAAGACTGCGAGCACGGGTGTTCCCCAGGAAGGAAGAAAATACTGCACCCCACTTCCAGTTAAAAACACCAGATTTGCTTAGCCGTGGACTTCATGGCTCTCCGTAAACTTCACCCATAAATCCCTCACAGCAGTAAGAATCCCTCACAGACTGGGTAATCCGCCTGACTTCTCCCCTTCCTCCTCTGCTACTGCAGCCATCTTATTTCTCCATCTTACAAAATGCTCCAAATACAGAACGGGGACTGCATGTGCTTACTCTCAAGCGGAGGGACTGGCACCGGCACGGCGTCCCCCACATCCACGACGCGTGGCTGCACCCCCGCGTGCAGCACTCGCGCGCCACGAGGGCCACCGCCGCTGGCAGGACACGTGCGTGGAACAGCATGACGTGAAGTTTTATTTGCATCGTCACGAGGGCCAGAGCCTGGCCTTCGGGCGGGCTGTGTGGCGCGCGGTGGACGAGGGCAGCAGGAAAGCCACCAGGCACTCCTCACGACGCTGCTCTGCACGGCGCTGGGTGCGGGCTGGCACCGACACCGTTGCCTCACCGAACGGTTTGGGTTGGAAGGGACCTTCTGCAGATCACCTAGTTCCAACCCCCCTGCCATGGGCAGGGACATCGTTCACTAGAAACGTTGCTCCAGATCATGAGTCAAGCCCCGAGACCTTGCGAAGCGGCGCTGCCGTCGGGGGGCTCCAGGAGACGTGGCTGTGCCACGTGCCCGGTGTCCCCAAAAGCAGAGGGGCCGCGGCGGGTCCCCGGCAGCAGGACGGCGCGGGCTGCGTGGCCCGTTCCCCCGCGGTAAATCAGGCGAACGAGGCCCCTGCTTTCACACTGCAAAAACACTCACTTATGTAAAAATATGATCAAAGTTTTATACATGTAGAAATTCCTACCAATAAATCACATAAATGGATATCTACACTGGGTAATAAAACTGAACAGATTCTAAACTGATCGGTAAAGTTGCTCATAAATTGTTGTTTTTAGCAAGCTGTAAACAAAAGCTGTATAAATACCAAGTGAGCCTTATAATGTAACTAGGTACACGGAGACGTGCTTCAGCTGCTCTGTTTTCAGAGGAAACGCGCTGGGTTTGGACAACGTTTGGAACTCTTTTGTTATCGCCCAGCATAAACATTAGCTCTCCTGCTTGATACACTGGCAACAAAGGGAGAGGAAGGAGCAGAAATAAATGCTGCCGACTTTGTTGTCTCTCCTGGTGTTCTCCTCCTTGCAGAGTTTTACATGCCATTATGTGCCTGTAGTTTGATGGGGCTGTGCAAGGCACATCTCTTCACTGCGCTGTCCGTATTTTATTTAATTGCAGTTCAACAAAACAAAGAAAGCACATATATATTCATGCAAGCCATGCACTAAAGGTAATACTTACCTGATTGGGGCAGAAACTATGAGGGATTCCCAGCCCGGAAATCACAGAAGAACACACGGTAAATTGTCACCTTTTTTGAACGCCCGTTTCAGAACGAAACAGAAATGGTCATTTTAGCTGCCTGTCCGGAGGTGAAATACACGGCCAGCGAGTCCCCAGCACGGGACCCTCAGATTTAGGTTACCAGCACAGCGGACTTCGAACCGGCCAAGGAAAAGCCCTTCCCCGAGCGGGTGCTTCAGGTGGTAAAGGCAGAGATGTCAGCTTTGATTTGAGCTAACAGAAAGGAATCTTTGGATGGAAAAGCTCCAGGACCTTTGAATTAAATGAAAGACCAGAACACTCTACAGAATGTCTGCAATAACAGTCTCTACAGAAAATTATGAGGAACTACATAAATCCACCCTCTTCCTCTTCACACAGGCTCATTAAAGCAGTACTGACTCTCTGGGCAGCTATAATTCTGCTGAGTGATACCCTGGAATCACCCTGTCAATACCCAGTGGTGTGCTGCCTCTCCAACTATCTGTGCCCCTAATATTCCTCTCTTTGATGGGATTTGCTGACCTTTAATCTGATGCTAGTTTACTCTCATCACTGAAGTGCAAGTCAGAGAGCAATAAAACGGCAACCTCACTGATTCAAAAGGGAGAGCTAAAGCGCCACTAACTGTGAATCTAACCTTTCGTAATGGCTCTCCCCTTAAAAGGGGAAACATGAAGTGCAAGGCAGCTAAAACAAACAATATTTAATGCTGACTGCAAGATTTATTGCAGCCCTTTTTGCATGAGTATTAAATTGGAATTTCAGGGCTGTAAACTGAGGAAGAGGAGAGGGGACAGCCAGCGCAGACGGAGCCGTGGCCCCGTGCAGCACCTTCCCCACGCCACGGGCACCGCCGGCAGCACACGGAGCAGGGCGTCCGCAGCCGAAAGGCGCGGGCAGCAACGCGGGGGACGGCCAGCCAGGGCTGACCGAGCAGACACCTGAGCCCAAAAGGGCAAACGGACCCTGAGCAGGGCAGGGATGTGATAAGCACAAGCTGCGTTCCCGACGTGAGGGATGCATGCGCAGGCGTGCGCGAGCATCCTCTCCCGGGGAGCCCAGCACTGGAACGGGCGCTGGATGTGCAAAGCACCCGCAGAGTCATCCTGGCCCTGAACCGTGAGCCAGGGCCACCAGGGAACGAGAGACCTCGCGCTGCTCAGGAGGGTACGGGGTGAGGCCGCCCACCAGGACGGGTCCCTGGGCACAGGCAACAGAGGACTGTGGCGAGGGCAGAGGAGGGATGGGGAGCGGTTTGTCCCGATGGAGCCCCTCCAGCTGGGTGGCCCCCAAAATGGGTCTCACTGGGAGGAGGCACTGTTTAGCACATGTCCGTTGCAAGAGGGAAATCAAGCGGAAATAAAGGTTATTCTCAAAACGCTAGTGCTCTTCCCCAAAGGAGCCACTGGGGGCTGTCGCATGGCCTCTCCCCATCTCTCCAGCCCCGAGCACGGGGGCAGCTCCAGCCCTCAGCTGAGCCGGGGTCCCCTCGTCCGGCTGCGTCGTCACCACCCGGCGCTGTCACGAACAGACGCAACGATCAGTAAAGAGCTGGAGAACGGCCCGTCTCTACATGTCCCGCATGACACCTCCATCTGTTCTTTTACCTATTCCGCAAACTGCAGGAAATCGCGACTTGCAACGTGCGCCACGTTCTCCGACGAGTCCGCGCACTTTGCCTGTCCCAGAGCGGCTCCTCCTGCGCTGTCGAGCCGGGGTGCGGGAGCGCAGCCGGACACCGCGACTGCGCCTCGGTTGTGCCTCCCGACCGACCGTTCCCACGGCCGGCACTCAGAGAGCAGCGCGACCGGCACCTCCAGCGGCGCCCCGGGCTGGCGGAGTGCGTGCGCGAAGCGAGCAAACACAGGAGGCAAATCTCGCACGTTGTATACACACAGATCAACAGCAAACACACCGAAGTCACATCACAAAGTAAAAGAGAAATTATTGCATAACAAATTTCTCCCTGGCTCTCTGGGGAAAATAAAGACTGACAGCTTTGGGTTTAACAGGTGTTGCCAGAAGATGAGCTACTTATTAATACTGCTAGGAAGGGAAAGGATGATAAAAACTATAATGCGATTAATTATTTATGTTTACGAGCATGATTTTTAAGAGTTACAGTTTGTCGTGCAAATTGCCTGGTCTGGTTCGGCTCGACACGTCGCACCCCAGAACGTGCCTGAGGGCTCTCCACAACACCTGCAGCAATTACCACGCCAGAAACGGCGGCAGACCCGCGGCGCAGGCGGCGGCGTGCCGCCCCGGCCCGAGGCCTCCACCCCGCCTCCGCCGCCAGCGTTTCACTGCCGGTGACAAACGCACGGGCCGCATTTTCAGAGGGGGAAGAGGCTGAAACGGAAGCTTCCCACAAGCGCAAAAGCCAGGAAAACTCCCGCGGCCATTCTCTGCCTGGCGCGACTCCCTTTGCAGGCCAACCGAAGGAGGCGAGAGCCCTGGTCCCCACAGGGGTCCCCACGGGGGTCCCCACGGGGGTCCCCGGTCCCCTTCCAGCTCGGAGGTGGTGCGGAGACGACGGCTCCCTCCGGTCCCGCAGCGACCCGCGTGTGCGGAGCGCGACGACCGACCCTCAGCACCGGCATCGCCAAACCAGCCGCGGATTTGCACGTGGCAATTACTGCACAAACCACCACCCAGCACTTCTGAAAAGAAAATTGGAAGCGTACATTTGCAGAAACTCACAAAGACAGACTTTGTCAAACCTAACAGGCGCTGATAAGGGGAGAGCTTTCATAAGGGATACCAAGAGATGTATCAGACGAGAGCAAGGCTGAATACAAAACAGTATTAGTATAAGAAAGAACAAAGAAAAGGCCTGCTCCGCGTAAGAACTGGTAATACATTAAAAATTTAAAACCTGGCACGACAAATCTGGATACTCCCTGCAGAAGACAACTGATATTAATGAACAGGCCTGTGCATTCATTGTCTGGGATCCCAGAGGAAAAAAATAATGCTGGTTACACTGAATTTTTTAAAGAGAAATTCTTCTCTGCACAAACAGCTCCTCCGCCAAATCACCAGATTATTCCTGGCAGTTTTAACCTTAAAAAGCGTCTAAAAACATTCCCCTGCCTGAGCGCCAGATTCGCCAGAAGCCACCTCATTTCTCCGGGCGATTCCTCAGCGCGGGACTTCACCAGAGCCCGGCGTGCCCCACCAGCACGCATTTATTCAAGAAAAGGTGCTCAGGCTTGGCTGAACCGCCCCTCGCAGCCCCTGATAAAGCAGCTCCCTCAGGACAAAGCAGGTTTTGGTTCCTGCAACGTTTGGCCCGGCAGCGCTCGAGGAAGGCCAAAGGCAAGACGACGCGGGGCCCCCGTGGTTACAGGGGCTTGTCACATCCTGGACACGGGCCCCGGAGCAGCCAGCCTGCATTCCGGGCTTGGGGTCGCTTCTGTGGCCCGGAAGCAGTAACCAGAAAGTTGGGAAATGCCGAACAGTGCACAGGCCTCTCTGCCAATGGCCACCGGTACCAACAACTATCCAGGTTGTAATGAAGAGCCAGAGAAGCGCTCGGTCGGCATTTTCACTCGGTTGGCAAGCGTGATGTGAAAACCTCCACGGGAAACCTCTCCACGTTATGGCCTAAGCCCTGAGCAGCCACAAGCCTGCCAGCTCCACAAAACGTGTCATGGAGAGCGGAAACGTTAACCAGAAGGAGCTGACGGCGAGAGGGCTGCGTTTGGGAAGGAGGAGCGGGGCGAAGCCAGGAGCAGCCAGGGCACCCAAGCCCAAGGATGCACAAGGGGCTCAGCCCCTTAGCTGTGCCAGCCACGCTGGTGCCAGTCCCCCGAGGGCTGTCTCTGAGCCCCGGCTTCTCCTCTTCGTTCTCAGAGCCCGCACGGCTCCCCAGTGGGAGCGGCTTTGGGAGCACACCGTCGTTGTAGTGCCATGCAAATCCTGGGGAAACCTAACGAGCACCCAAGGCCGACGGTGCCCGTTGCCGTGCATGGCTCCGAGCTGCAGCGGGGCTGCGGAGTCCTCTCGGCCACGGGAGCGAGCCAGGATGGGCCTGGGAGCAGTGCCACGTGGCGAGGGATGCACCAGGAGCCCTCCGCTCATCGGCTCCAAATTGCATTTCCCTTCCCTGTAAGGCTTTGGCGCTGTGTAACAGCCGCACGCTCGAGCGCGCACAACAAGCAAAAGGCTCATTGTTACTGCTGCCGCGCTCCTTAGGTGGCTGGGTGCCTGGGTGGAAACCCACCTGCCTGCAGCAGCGCGCGGTGGAAGAAGCTGGGAATATCAGCAGTTTGTAGCAGGGTCACCCGTGCAACGCACAATTATGCTGGGGTGAACTGTGTTACAGGGAATGCCTCAAGTTTTAAACTGTCATTAGAATATCGTGGCCTGATTTTAACAATACAGCAGCGCTTCTAATGATCTTTAAGGTAATTCACTATTCAGACCCCAAGCAAAAGATGCAAATGTACCACTGAAAGCTCCTTATTAAATACCCACAGGCTACAGTTCTGTACAATAAGTGGTCCAGGTCTTTTTAGAACATCCTAATTAGATGAACAGAGATGCAGAAAAATGCAAAACCAGGTCATGCAGCAAAAATGTTGGGGGGAAAAAAAAAGCTGCCAAACAACCCCCCTCCAAGCCCCTCATTAAATACCCTCCCCCACACCGCATCCCTTATTAAAACCCTTGCAGTGTGATGAAGTGGAGCCAAAGGCTTCCAGCCCACCATCGCCCCCAAAATAGAGGTGACCGTTACTGTTAAAGTTAAGTTTTCAGTTTATTGCCAGGGATATGTCTAACTGATGATATAAATAATACTATGAATAATACATTAAGCAAAAACCCAATCTGAAATTAAATTTGCCTTGGGTTATCTCCCTTTTTACTATATACATACAGAATTATTATGCGCTAGGGGTAAAAGAAAAAAACCAAGCTATTATCAAGGTAACACTTTTTCCCCCTTTGAAAGTAGCAAGAATTGCTACCCCTGAAAACCTGCTGTCTTACACCAGAGAGATCACGGCAGAACTTCCCTTCTCCCTGGAACAAGGGGATAAACTTGGAGACAGGTTTCAAGGCTGACTGGCAAGATTCTCTTCTGCACGACTCAAGCAGAGATGTTTGCTCTGGCCTGGCGCGTCTGTGTGCGAAGAAACGCGCAGCATCGTTTGCAGGTGCACTGAGGTTCATCAGACCCTCCCGCCCGGCCTCGCTGGGATAATTTACTTTCAGTGCTGGGAGCCGGTCTTACATTTATTTGATCTTTATGTCTCCAATTTAGCTCAGATGAGTACCAGCCCTTTACTCACTGGCTGTTTAGCATTTAGCACTGACCTTGCTTTGATTTCCAAAACGTTCCCACCACGGCCAGTGTAGGCAGAACAGGGACCAACCAGGCTCACATCGGGTGAAATCCCAACTGTATCTGGATACCAGAGGAGAGGAGTGTTACAGCAGCAGCTGGGGCGGTGAATTGCCAATGCACCGAGACCAGGCACCCACGTCTCTGCCAAAATTGCAGAGTGATCTTAGATAAACCACTTCTCCCCATGCCTCAGTTTCTTCCGAAGGCGAGGAAGACTGTGGGTACTCGGGTCACTCCACAAAGCCCTTAGGAGTTTGGCTGAAGAGCACTGGGAACTAAGGCCTCAAAAATATGTTGGCAGCTATTTCCAACCAACCCCAAGGCACCAGCGCAGCCAGTCATCAGCCCCTGTACCAAAAGCGAGCTCTTTCCCTTCTGAACGCAGTGCCAGAAGGCAATAGAGATGGACTGGAGATCTTCTGAACTACTGTATCTATCCGCCAGGTCCTTCAGGTGACTCTCCATGCCGCCGGGGACGTGCATCCCGCTGCCGGTCTGCTGCTACGGCACTCCAAATACTGGGGCACTCATGCCAATTATGGCAGTTCACAGGTTGGTTTTGTCATGTGGGCGTTAGTTCAAAGGCAACCCACTGAGACCGGAAAAACTCATTTCCCGAATTCTCTGAGAGAGAAAATTTGGGCGACCAATTACAGAGTCTGGGAGACTGCAGAAAGGGCAATCGGCTCTGCTCCTACGACAGCCAGCCGAAGCGCTGCCTTACACCTTGCTCGCCTTAGATGGGGACATTTGCATCCATTATATTTCCATAGGTGTTTCCATAACACAAAGTATAAGGTCTTTGGTGCCAACGCATCCCGGCTTTTCTTCCGCCTCTCCCTCGCGCTCTGCTCTGCGGCCGCTGGCTGCCGCAGGAGGACAGGCTCTGACCGCCCCCGGCACGCCAGCTCCTTGGCTTTCCTCTTGAATTCCTGAGCCTCGCCCGGGAGTGATGCTGGGAAAGAAATGGTTAATGCACTAATTACCATAATTAAGAGTTGCCAATTTAATTATAGCTGAGAATATTAATGCTGTAACATTTGTTGGAGTGCAGAAAACAAACCTTTAATGCACAGACTTTGTTCACAAACATCTAATGGAGCCCTCCTCCACTTCGCTTGGTGCTTCAGCGCTGACACAACAGCGATAGGTTCAGATTGAAGAACTTGTCAGCAATCAGGCAGGAGGAGGCTAATTAGCTGGCAGGTTAATGAGTGTGATGGCTCTTGACAGCATTTTGTTACAGCCTCTACTGTATTTAAACAATAAATGATTATTACTTAAACACAGTGGAGACAGTCTTATTAGGAGAGCTAGACCATATATTTATTTTCATAAAAATGAGACTAATTCCTCAGTGTAAGGAATAAAATGTAAAACTTTGGCTGATATTAGTTTCACCTCTGAACCTCCAGGGTATCTTGTCAGAGGAGGAGAGCAAAGGTTTTAAAAGTCCTTGTGCTCTCCAAATGCCTGAAGCCCAGGTGGCTATAAAACATTAAGAGTAGTGATGCAATTTAAAGAGCTTCCTTGTTTGCCAGCCACAGGAAAACACACATAGCAAACTCCTCCTCATTTTCACCCTGCGTGTTCAGCCCCGGTCCCTGTGCGCAATAGGCGCCGGGGCTTCGCCGTCCCCACGGTCTTCGGGCTCAGGCTGGGCTCTGTGTTCTTCCTCCTTTGGCAACTGGGATTTGGAAACAGGTGGTGAAGCAGAGGAATAGCTCTGTGGAGAGATTAACCCATTTCTCTGTCCGGTTAAGGGGGAAGGGGGACATCTTACAGCACTCTTGTAACCCATAAACATAATGAGAATGAGAAGGAAAGTGTCTACACCCAAAAAATCCAAACCCAGGTAAATACGGTGCCTTTCCCGCAGAAAAGGCGGGTAGGAGCGAGCCACTGGCTGTAGTCTGAGCTGTATTTACAGGACAGGCAATTGCAAATATGTGTCCAGAAAAACCCTACCTGAAGAGAATTAAATTGAATCCGTAGCTGTGTAATAATAAGGGAGGGTTATTTCAATTTAATATTTAGTGTTCCCTAGGAATTTGTACATAAACATGGAAGAAACAAAAGGCCTCACCTGCTGAGACTAATACCATTTTCGAAATTATTTTTGCATACATGAAAATGATTTGTGCCCCTCAGCGCTGCTGCTGAACACGTGAATAAAAACAGAAAAAGCAGTGAACTCCTCAAGTCCTGCCTAATCCTTCGTACCGCATTTTACATATTTAAGACTCAAAATGCCACAAGCCAAGGAACATGCAGCAGCGGTAAACGGCCGGGTACCAGCAGCATGGGGTAAAGGCAGGCCGTACCGTGGCTCGTCCGGCGAGCGCACCAGCAGCGTCACTCCCGTGAGATCCCACCGCCTCGGGGCCACGGGGCTGGGAGAGGAAAGGCGCGAGCCCAGGCCCCGGCGTGTACGCGAGCTGCCGGTGCCGGAGCCTACCCGCTGCAGCAGATGGGCTAGCCGCGCCGGGGCCGGCCGGGGCGGAGGGAGGCAAACGCCCCGGCTGGCCTCCCCAGCTCCCCGGGCGGCGCGGGGCGAGAGCCCGGGCCACAGAAAGGCCGGCTGCCTCACCAGAGCCCGGCCCCAAATTCCTGGGGAGAAACCCCACTGGCAGAGGGCCACCCGAGCTCCGAGCCGTACCCTCAGCTCCTCACAGCGCAAACGGAGCACACGGACAGCTCGTTACGTCATCCCGCATGCGAGCGTTCATGGCGCGGAAGCCAGCGCGGCCTGCGCGTCAACACAAAGTCACGTCAAGCCCAAATCAAACCCGCGGTTCGCAAGCCTTGCCAAACAAGGCAGACTCTTTTCCTTCCAGACCCGAGGATCTAAAGACCACACCGCGCTATTAAATATCGCGAGGTTTGTAAATATACAGAACTCGGCAACAAGGCCAAACTTTCCCGACAAAGCTTTTGGGCACCTCGGCTTGAAAGGGCTTCTCTAAATTTTAATTTTTTTACATTAAAATATTAATAGCATTTGATAGAGCAATTGTAACCCAGCGCCATCCCAGGAAAAGCTGGCATCTGGCAAAAACCACCAGACTCTCTAGCTGTTTAAATGAGAATATTCTTCAGTCTGAAAAATTATTTATAGAGGGTTTTTTTACTACCCTTGTATACTGCAATGTTATTTCCTTTCCCACACACTAGCAAAGTCCATTTTCACAACTGCTATAAAGCGGCATGTTCACAGCTAGTAAAACAACTCAATAAATAGCCTCACGAAGCTATAGCTGTCTCATATCCTTTCCTCAATAAAAACAGAGGTGAACTGCTTATTTTCAGCAGCACACTATAAGAAGACAGAAGCATTATGACTGCTCATACATTCTGACTATCATTTGCCACAAGCTATATCTGTCAGCATTAAATAAAGCTGCATTATAAATGTAAACAAAACACCCACATCTACAAAATGAGCTGTCCGCCATTGCTAGAGGCATGAATTGAACCCGCTTATTGACTCAGCTTGCTCTTTTTATTTATTCTCCTACAAAGACATGCATTTACTTTACCCTACAAGCATAGTGGGTTTAGGGGCGGTAACTTGTCTCCTGCACAAGCTGAAAAGGCAGGTTGGTGACAAATGCAGATCTTAATGGGAACACCATTAGGTGGGCAAACATTGAACTATTATTGAAAAACTGATTTATTTTAAAAGGTTATCCTAGACCAAAACACTACATCATAAATAATTTGCAGGATCAGTCAAGTGAATTTATACTTATGATTTTTTTTTAAAAAGGTAATTCATTGCAATCAAATAATAATGCCAGTTTGAGAGGAATTACACTCAAATATCAACTGCTCAGAATTTACAGTCTGAAGAGGTTAAAAGGTGCTCAGCTCTACAGCAGCACATATCAGGCTTGTTCCCTGACAGTGCGTTATACATCTTTCTAGACCGGGAAAAAGTTCTGTCCCTGTCAGACAAAATTCACCTTTGCTCAAGACCAGATCAGCGCTCGCAGACACTTACGGGCTCCCGGGGGGGCGTGGGCACGTCCCCCGCCGCCGGCCCTCCCCGGCCCGCGGGCCCCGGGCCCCGGCCCGCGGTGGGCAGCGCTCGCAGCAGCACGAAACCAGCCGTGCCCCCGACGGGAGCGCTCCTCCGGGGGTGCGCGCGCCGGCGGCGCCCCGACAGCCCGCCGGAGAGCCCTCCCGGGCTGGGGGAAAGCGCGTCTGCCGAGGCCGAACGGGACCGAATCCCGGCGCCCACGACACGGAGCTGCTGGTGCGCTCGGAACTACCGCAAGGTAACACGGGTTGTACGCAAATACTGCGTGTTCCCCAATTAATAATCGCAATCAATTATTTATATAGATATTCACATTTCTACAAAGAAGGGAGAATAATTATAAATAATGCATTGGATAAGAGAGAATGGATTCTTTTTTGCAATAAGCTACATAAGAAAGAGCGGTTTTGCCAGAAATACAAGCAAATAATGTGGTCCCATTTCTCAAGCTGGACTGCAAGGTATACCAACTCTGGACTCAATCTTGCAGTAGTGGAGAAATTACTTTCCTGTAATACAGGTAGCCATTAAAGGAATTTCCATAATATTCCTACAGGCTGGCTCAGAGAAAGCTGTGCTTCGAGACAGCTTTTTTTCTGTCAGGCGGTGGTATGATTAATGCTGCGAAGATAGTCTTCCTTGGAAAACTCACCACAATTCCGAAATTCTCTGGTTTAGATATGACTGGAAATAGCAGTCGAGCCGAGGCACCCGGCTGGGGCACCACGGATCTCCCTTCCCCGCCCGCCGTGCCTCACCCCCGACCACGTGCCGCTGGGCGCAGGGCGCTGCCGAAGGGGAAGGAGCTATGCCCAGCACTGCCAAGCCGTGCACGTGGCTGCTGACGTGCACGGGCCGCCACCGAAGCGGGACCACAAGTGCTGCTGGCTGGACTTCGCGCAAAGCAGATTTTGAATCCGGGCCCCCCGAGGCCCCGCGGCTGCAGTGCGATATTGCTCTTTCCTTTCCCCCCAGAACCCCAGCCGAGAAATTCGAAGCCGACTTCCGACAGAAAAGGGGGAGCGAAGCGCTAGTGAAGCAATTGGATGATGTTGGCACAAGTCCCCTCGTTACATGGGGGCATCCCTCATGAAGGGACAGGAACAAGTGTTCCACTGTTTCACATCATCCATTCTTCCAGAGGTAGATATTAATTATTCCTGCTTTTCCATTTTAAGATAAGCTTGTTAACAAGAAATTATAGGGTAGCTCGGAGCGGCTATCCATTGGGTTGCCTGCATCAGAGTTTATGATGTTTACAGAGAAAAAGAAAATCAGCGTAAGGAGTAGCAGAGAGTAATTAATGTATTGTAGTGTGGAATTTCCACTTCCTACCTCCATTTAAATCAAATAAAGCTTGGCAGTGCCAGAGTAAATCAAGGGGCAGCCACCAGGGAGAGAGGATCGGCAGAGGCATTAGAGCCGGATCCAAACCCGTGCTTCACCCAAGCTCCTACTATTATTACTTGTGCAAAGCAAATATTCAGCCTCCAACCCTAAATCATTTCAATTCCTATTTCCAAGTATAATTTAATCTTTTTCAGCGACACTTGATGCTTACTTCATCACAGCATAATGACAGATTAAAAAGTTGTTGAATTAAATATTAAAGAGGACTTCAGGCAGTTCTGCATTTTTAAGGAATAACACAGATTGGAGATGAAATGAGAAGCCCAAATGCATATTTTATTCCAAAAGGAAAGAATACATATATTTTTCCTCCAGGCCACCTACTTTGTAATAAAACATAGGGCAGGTTTTTATTTAGTGGATAAAAGCATGATATAGTATTATAGGATTCATATAACTGTAAACTGGTACCACGCAATGGTGTCAAAGCTAATGACACTGTATGATCAAACACAGTCCTTTGTTAAATATATATGTGTATCTGTACTGCATATCTGTACTGTATATAACTCTATAGAGTCATTTACAATATTTTCATTAGACTACTTAAGCAAAATTTATTGACTCTCAGATGTGAAAGTTTATCTTGTGATGACACCTCCTGAATGACATCAAAGTGTAGAATGCAAAACATAATTTAAGCTATTATTGAAATACAAATCATTCCAAGGAAAATTATGTCAGCATATGAATAAAAAAAGTCACTTTAAATTTAAACTGTACTTTCAAGTGTCTGAAAGTCTTGAAGATAAATAGAGATGAAAACAAGTTTTGAACTTTAAAAGAAACCTCCACGTTTTGATGAAAAGTCCCAAACTATTGTACTGTAATACAATATTAGGACATTAACCTTTACATATAAAAGGAACAAGGAGTACATCTTCAATATTTTACATATGTATTAATACTTCTCCTTAGTGACCATATATAACACCTTCCACATCTGTATCTCTGTAAGCGTATGGGTCACACATTTTGCTTTCATTCCGTAACGTACATGATGCACACACGCACACAGACGGCAGAAGCTGCATCTGGAGAAGCCTTTGATTGCTGTGAAGCGAATACGGTGAAATCAGAGGTGTCATCTGGATTCGGTGCGGGGCAGACATCGTTGTCAGCACAGCTCTGATACAGCCACCATGTTTCGTGCACAGAAACACCCACGGGGGCGGGCGGGAGAAGGGGACGTGACGGGCAGCGGGAGGGCAGGGTGGCCCTAATTCAAACGTACAGGTCCCGCGGTTCACAGTTTTATCGTAGGACTGGGGGGCAGCACTTCAATGCGTACCCACCCACCCAGGCACTCCGGCTTTCTTCGCTGGTATTTTCATGTCAGGTTTACCGTACCCAGTAAACATTTTCATACACAGTGTCACATCCCCTATTTGCGGCATTAGCCAAAGGAGTCTCCGATATTTTAACGTGGGTTTGGGATGTGGGCTGGCGATGGGGGAGGCCTATTGCGCGACCCCATCAGCGGGGACCCCCGCTCTTGGCAGCGGAGAGGGCGAAATTCCTGAGGTGCAATGAGCCGTTCTCAACCATTTGTCCTGGCATCAAGAGGAGCAATTTTGCTACAGAACTAAAGCCTTGGATGCTGGAAACACAAGAAAAATCGCTGGAAAATAAACAAACGAAGAGATTCCTGCTGTCGGCTGGTGGGGCCTGGCCTCGCAGCCCCGCAGAGGCCGCCCACGCGGGGTCCAGCCGGGCCCTGCAGGCCCCGCCACGCTGCCCACGCCAGCCGCCCCAGGCACGCTGCGGCCACGGGCCTGCAGCCCCTGCTCTGCTGCCTGCCCTCCCCGGGCAGCGGCAGGGCCCGATCCCCGGCCTGGCGGCCATGGAGGGTGCTCGATGGCAGCACCGACCGACATTTGCAGGGCACAAGAGGGGCGTGAGGGGCCCATGGTGGCCTGGGACACAGCCCTTCCACCGGGCAGGGCCTGAACAACTTCGGGGCCAGCATGTGCTTCTGATTAGTGCGATATTATTAATTATTATTGCCGTTATTAATACCAAAGGGATCTTAGCTGTCTTTTTGTCAGCACAACCACTCTGCCTTTAAGTCATTAAGCCGCAGAACAATAACGGCGGGCGAGCCGACAAGAGAAATGCCATTGTTCCCTCTCCCCAGCCTGAGCGGCTCGTCCTGCTCCCATGTAAATGAACTTAATGCTCTTCATTCAGGCGCACTCGGAGGGTTCTCATTTACTGCCTCTCTCTCTGTGACAGCATTTTCTCACCAGCCCTGACTGCATAATTAATGCAAATGCAGCTTTAGTGTCATGAGCTGGGCTCCTTTGGTTTACTTTGGTACGACACTTACAGAGGAATATTAACTAGAGAAAGCAGCATCACAACAGGGGTGGAAAATCAGCCTGTCAGGGACTCATTCCAAATGCCACGGAAAGGAGAGCGCCTTCAAGATTGTTTCATCAAGGTGATTGAGAACAAAAACTACTGAGGAAAATTCAAGCTTACATTTATGAGCTTCTCCACATACATTATTTATACCACCAGAACCTATAGGAACATTATTTCCAAGCACATATTCATACAAAGACACTGTTTGGGCTGAGAACTGGAATTAAATGTACACACACACAAGCCCCGGTGCTGATGGCAGGTAACCACGAGCACTGCCCAGGACGCCCTTTGTGTGCGTGTGTGCCTGCTCATGGGAAGTTCACGGGCATTCAGATTTATTCTAGCACAACTCCACACACGCTCGCTCCTCAGAAAGGTCAGTGAGCCGCGTACCCGCTATAGCCCTTTGCAGGGATAATCCTGCATTTTAATCCTGCCTGTTCCAATCAAAATTGGCTCTGCTGGTTGGGTTTTTTTTCTTTCCCAGTAAACCAGACAGCAGTTCTGCACTAAATACATGAGAATTAAAGCAGGAGAGCAGCATTCAGATATGTTATCAGTACTTTGTACCAAACATCGCAAGGAAAGCATGACTTTTTTCCAGAACAGCCATGCCGGAAATGTTTATTCAGATTAATTCTGCTTGTATTTTACTACCAGATAGTACTCTGTCTTGTATTTTTGATCTGTAACAAAAGTACATTTGCAAGCACTACATGTTTATTTTGCTTTGCTGTTTATTCTTTAGTTACACTGAAAGACATCTCTTTGTATGTTTTTTCTGAATTTGGGAATTTTTGCATAATCTTTCTTTATTGCCTAGTGCTTCCAGGCACACCAGCACTGGTCAGATCTTCTGAGAATGCTGCACTTTACTGAGCTGCTAATATTACAGTTCACAAAAATATGCATCAGATTCCTCTCTCCTCCTCCTCCCATCGGTGCTAATTTAAAAAACATGAGAATTTTAGCAGTAATAAATATGGACCCTGTTTATCTGCCCTCCTGTGTTGGAGACTTTGGGTCACCTTTTCAGCCTTTTCAATGTGCCTGTAGAGACTGAAGACCAAGCCTTTTTTGACTAGGAAGCTGAGATTTTCCGGTGATCCCAAAACCTGAAAGTTTAACAAAACCAGCATCCAACGTAGCAAACCCTGTTATTAAATCCTAAAAACTGGCGACACCCCGTCTGCTGAATGGGAGCGAGCTGGTTCCCCGCTTGTTTACTTCCCAGCCAACAGACAAATTGAGCCCTGCCAGAGGACACACGAGCCCACGGAGCTCAAGTGAGGGTGAACGCGTTTTGTCACCTGCGCCTTTGGACTGCACGCAGCAGCCACCGTCCCTCCTCATCCAGGATCGGTGCCCCAGATGAGGGCAGCCACCCCAAAGGGGCCTCGCGGAGGAGACTTGTGCGGGAGGCAGCTCCGGGCTCCGGGAGAGGCTGTCACGGCAGGAGGGCGAGCCCTGCAGTCACAGCCACTGGGGTCCAGGCTGCACGCAGTGTCACCCACCTCCAGACACACGGCATTTGCTCTGCAGAAAGCGACACAGCTAATTACGGACGCAGCTCGAGTGCAAAGGTTTCCTTCTTTCTTTTTTTTTTTTTTCCATTTTGCAGCCCCTCGAAACTAAAGGCATTTTGCACACCCCGGGCTTCAACTTTTCCTTGCTTTACTCTCATTAACGCAATTAACAAAAGCAGCCGTGCTCCACGTGCCAGAGTCCTGCCCCCCGAGCCGCGCAGGCAGCCGGCGGGGCTCTGCCTCGAGTCCCCCGGAGGGCGAGGAATGCGGCGTGGGCCATGGGACGGCCTTACTGCCCGCTGACTGAGGACCACACCAACTGCAGGTCCTCACCAGTTGAACTGAATATACAATAACCAAAAATAATACCTTTATCCCCTCTAATATACCATACAACCGAATGGATCAAAGCGAACATGCCAGTCAAACGGTTTATTTTAGACAGGAAACAGCCCCGCAGACCATTATTACAAATTAAAGGTATTACATTGAAGTCATTTTTAATCCCTTATAAATGAATAACCCTTCTACCAACATTAAATCATCTTCTTCTGCAGAAGTAACATTTCCTCTCCGTGGCGCAGGATATATTCCCCCGCAGACCAGGGAGCTATCCTTCCATTAGAGCTGGTGGCGACTGATTACACTGCACCAGGACTCAAATTCCCACAGAACTCGCACTTGCGTCTTCCCAGGGCAGAGCTGCCTTATCTCACCCGTAAGCAATAATGCCACTTTATTTTCAGTAATCAGCACGCAGATGATTATTTAGACGCAGGCTCATAATCCTCCTCGCGCCAAGTATGAAAAGATCCCGATTTGAAATCTGCAGTCAAGAAATTCCACCTACTGCAAACAGGCAGCGTGGGAGCCGAGCCCCTCTCTGCGCTGCGGTGCAGCGAGGTTGTCTGGGCTTATTTATATTTGTTAGCCAGACGAAAAGTAGAACGCGAGTCTGGGAAAAGAGCGAGTTCAGCCAACTTTTAGCATGAGCCGTACAATGTCCATTTTGGCACAGCTCTAACAGGGCATCAATACTGTCATTTTAAACTCGGGATCAGTACACAAATGTGCTATAAATGGGAAAATCCCTTGTGATACTAGTGTGAAACATGCAGCTCATTGATTTTGTTCTTGATGGTCTGCTATTAAACTAGCGAACATGCTGACCTTGTGTGCAAAGGCAGAATAGTGTGCATGCAACATAAAGTTGAAAAACAGCTTTAAAATGACTGTTTAAAACTGTAGACTACAAACCTTAAAATACAGACAAGCATTCCATAGTTTATTTTAAATTGGCAACCACAATTTAACAAGCTATTCTAACAAAGGATTAGCATAGCATGTGCTTTTCTTTAGCCATCAATTATGACACAGGGTAATGCAGGGCACAACTTAAGTGTCAAATTACAATATGCTATACAAAACCACTTTACCACACTGCCTTCTGTTTGCTTAGCAATTACTAGAATGCACACTGCTTTCCATGGAAAGCCTTGGTCAGAATACTTCCTGAGAATTATTCTACATGTGCACGTCCTTAGAGATTACAAAACGTCGGCTGCTTCTTTACCATATTTCTACCATTTAAACGAAGAACAAATATGCCGGTGTTTATTTTTATGCTGTAATTTAAAATAAAAACTCCAGCGCATATCTTCGTTGCAGATTCCATTAGATAAACGTTTTTATTTTTTTAAAAATTGATTAAATATTGACTATTTCGGTGGGATGAAAACAGCAATTGCCATTTAGCTCGATGACAGTTTCAGATACTTGGTCTGTTATTAGGCATAAAATTAACAGTTTTATCAATTTCAGATATGGGATGATTGCATGCAGATACTGATATATGCAAAATATACAATGCTAAGAAGATGTGTGGATAATTTAGCAAGATTTAAAATCTTATCTTCACATAAATCAGTCATACTTACAAATGCCTGCCTTACGAATTGAAAAAAATAATAAGAATTATATGTATTTTAAATAAGGAAGTTTTTATTATCCTTGTCACGTGAATATAGATTGTATTTCATACAAACAGGGAGGGGGAGCGCCCTGTTTTAGCTATTTTTTCTGTGCTGCTGTCCTTTCTCCTGCATTTGCCTAAAGGCTCTCAGTAAATTACACTCCAAGTAAATGACTGTAATTTACCCGTTGAATTCCCTTGTTCAGGAAAAGCACACACCACACATTCCAGCGTTTCCACAGCTCAAATTTACCATTCTCGATGTCAAGAACAATCCACGGGCAGTAATTTGAAACTGTTTGAGCCTTCAAATAAGGGAAATTAGAAATGTTTTGAGAGCTAAGATTTTCAGTGAGGAGATAAAACCTGATAAAATCTGTAACAGTTCAATTCCTTCTCCTTTATATTTATAAACAGGGCACTAAACGTACTGTTAAGCCGGTACCCTGAAACCAGCTCAGCTCGGCCGACGCCGCATAGGAAGCAATATTAGTAATAAAAGGAAAGCATTTTTAATGAGGTAAAAATTTTTAAAGGCCTAACAACAAAAATAAATGTAGGCGACCTTACAGCAAAGCAGAGAAGCAGCACATAGCGCTCAAGTCCTGATCCCCCTTAAACCGGCGGCCAAGCTCCCCGCGACCTCCGCCGGGCTGGAATTTCCCCCGAATTCCCATCTAGGCTTAAATTCAGCTATTTGTTATTAGGCGGCTCTATCCTGACAACACAGCTAAGGCTGTACAGCTGGGCAAATCTCAAAATTAAAATATTCCATAAAACAGGATTTTAATTAACATCTAGAGCGATTAAAGCAGAGAAATCCATACATGTTCATGATGAATTATCCCACGCGGCGGTGGGGAATGTTCTGGGCCCGGTGACGGATACGCTGCACGACCAGACACAAACACCTCCCCTCGCCTTACCACGCACAAAACCCCCGTTAGCACACTCAATAACCACAACCGCCTATTTCACTCTGTCTAAAGGCAGGTTTTCATACGCTAAAACTGTTATAAATCCTCATTATCCTAAATAAAATTACAGCACTTTAAACATTTCCAGGGAGAACATTCTCTCTTCTAAACAACTACCTTAGCGAGTAATAGGAAGCAATATGGTTGCACTTGTGTCACAGTTGGAAGTCTTTTTAAACTGTCGCCCTGCTAGCAAACCAATTCTACATATTAAAATGAATGGATTGCTTATTTCAAGGGGAAAAATCATTTATAAAATCAAGACCATTATTAAGATACTGTGACTTATTTCCATTCCGGAGCGCATGAGAAACAGATAAATGCAGCAACCTATGCACACTGAAATGTCTTTTTTTTGATGCCACAATTCTCTTTTTCAAATGAGTCATCCATGCGTACAAGTAAATTAAAAATTGATCTAGATTCCACATGCAAGGAGCTGAAGTTTTTACACGTTTCCGTATTACAAACAAGCACAGCTCTCACAAACATCTGGCTACAGGCTTTTATTTCTAAAACGTAAGAGATCCTCCTCCTGCCTTCCCTGCTCCATACTCGTGCTGCGCAAGACACCCGAAGGCATACATGCAGTATTTAGGCTGGGTCGCCGTAAACGTACCTGACCTGCAGCAGATTACTGTACATTTTTAGTGCGTAATTGGCTGACCTCCTCATCAGTTGTCGTCTTAGCCTGAAATAATACCCTGGCCTGGCCATATCGCCTATTTATTCAGGACCCTTTAACAGATTACTTGTTTGGATTAAATCTAATCAGAGGTTCAGTTAACACACCACAGCAGGTTTGGGAGCGTGCACCTTGTAGTCACTGAGTAAATTATAGGAACCCTATAATTTGATGAGAACATGTGGGCATTTTTCCACAAGCTCATAAATTACTGATTGCTTTTGGTAGGTTTCATTGATACTAATGTGTGCTTCCCTCCATGTCTCTGCCCCAGATTGTTGCTGGCACAAACATCGCCACTTGGAAACCCAGTAAATTACTGAAACATGTTTAATCATGAGGTTTAAAAACTTTGCACATTAATGATGGGGAAGGCTGCGGCTCCTGAGCTGCAAAACAGCCTCGCTGTGGGTTGCCCAGGGCAAAAGGCTTCCAGCGCAGATCTGCTTTCGAGTACAATGGTGGTGCTCGGGATTAGCACGCGAGATCTTCTCAGCCGGGGCTTTTCTGCCTGCAAACTCTTGCCTGCCAGCACTTCCATTTTTCTCCCGCTTGGTCCCACTCCCCAAACCAGACAGCAGGCTCTGCACACGCTGTACCTTGTGCAAACCTCATTTTAATGGGAAAGGCAGCTAATAATAAAGCAATTAGCTGCTTAACTAAGAAACTGCCAGTTTTGCTGTTGTCTTTTTTTTAATCATTGAAAATTCCGCCGTTAATTTCAAGCCATTTGTAGTATCCGTTTTCATAATTGCAAACCTGGATGAATTGTTTCTAGAAGTTGAACCATGGCTGATGCCAGCAGAACCTATGAACGCATAAAAGCTTCAGTTTCTAATGTCACTATCAAGCCAAAAACAATTACACCCATTTGAATTATGGCAACCAATAAACTTAGATAATCACCATATGCAACATAACATTTTGGCACTTGAACTAAAAACTCTTATAGACAACTATAGATTGCTGCTAATGTTGAGCGTTCTTGTCCTACCCAAGGCTGCCAATAGAAATGCCAAAGCTGCTGAATACTGCTCATCCTCGTAATGTTGTCAGTGAATGGCACATTCACACAGCCCCCAATCCTCTCTTCCCAGGCATGGTCTTCTCCAGCTGCAGCTTAATTTCCTGTGACTTGCCTAATTACTGTAATTAAGGATTAATTGCCATTAATTATTCACACATAAGCTCATCGCAAATCATGGGGTAAATGTCTTATGAAAGCTGCCATACAAGCCATGTATAAACACACTGGGATGCTCCAGGCAGGAGAATCTATCACTCAGCCCTGAAGCAAATCTCTGTGCTTCTCTTACAAAAACAGCTATAACTCTCAGAAACTCGACAGTCTTTCCAGGTAAGCATTAGGTTACAAAGCATGTTTTCCTGTGGAAGCCACAACGGTTTTATTAGTACTATAAATGCTGTTTTATCTTTCCAACTGCTATTTTTATGTTTCCATTTTTATTCTATGGTGCTCAGTTTAGGACAAGCATTTGCTCGGAGGAGGAATGTCTGCAGTTGCTGCTCCCCCACCCCGTGCCGCGGCTGTCGGAGGTTTGCAGCGTAGCACCATGTGATGGGATCAGCGTGCCAAGAACAAAACCCAGCTCCACATCAGCTGCAGGACTGGGCTGGAAACGCCTCGTGTTTCCATATACCCAGCTAGCGAAGCCAGCGTTCGCGTGCTGCGCGCACTCGGCGCTCACACATCCTCCGAGACGGTAGACCGTCCTGCAAGACAGGGCCGGGAAGAAACACCGAGCCCAGCAAAAACGATGGATGTGACAGAACCAAACCCGGAGCACTGATGAAATGAGCCCAGCATTACGCTAGCTGGCTTGATGGTTCCTCTGCTTTATTTTAACTGTCTTTGCCATCCACTTTCAAAGCAGGTTCCTTTGTTAGCGTACCAACATAGCGCGGGACGTCGGGAGCCTGGGCACGCGGCGTTGGCTGATCTGTGTACAGCTACCAGAGAGGGCACCAAAGCCAGCACCCCCTTTACCAAAACTCTGCATTACTGTCAGTCTCTCCCAGTTCCTTCAATGCCAGGCTTAAAACTGTAAGAATTTGATTTAACAGAGTGAACTGCAGTGCTGTGGTATGCTGCGCAAAGAGGCAGGGAGATCCTATATCAACGCTATGCATTACCACCGAAACACTGCCCCAGGAAATTTAAGTATAAGCAGGCAGAATGTTGTTCTAATTGTTATGTTAGTACCTTCTGCAGCAAATTAATGCATGAAACATTTTCATTTCGGTACATAAGTTTGTGTGTGTCTGAGTTAAACATTTATGTTAATGGACCTTCTGGCAGATCTGTAATGTTTCAAATACTCTTGTAGAACAGCTTTTTCTAAATACATCATTTAGCAGTTCTTCCCCCATTTTCTACCTGATCTGGGGCCATGCAGGAAGGAAAACTATTTCACAGTTTTAAAAACCTCCTGCTTGAGTAACTACAAAACTCAGCTGCATTCAGGCAAGGTAGCAATTAAGCCTGCATCGCCACTAGCAATGTAAACTGTATTAAAAAAAAAAAAAAATAAATAAAAGGCACACTAATAGCCAGCATATGCTGTGATCACAACACCCTGCATCGGCATGCTGCACTCCCCAGCCACGCGTGCAGGCTGCGCCCCGCTCCCTGCACCCAGTCCCGTGCACCGTGCCAGCACCCTGCTGGGCTGCGGCGGGTGGCCGGTGCGCGGTGCCCGGGTGCCCGCCCACGCGCATGGCGGACCTCTGCCTGGGACTGCCCTCTCCCCGTAGCACAGCTGCTGGATGCTGTCACAGCGCCGGCTGCCCTAGAAACCCTCCGTTGATCTCCATCCTATAAATCTGACGGGAGGACACGCACGTGGCGTTGGGATGGCTGCCAGGATCCTGGAGCGTGCCAGGATGCAGCGCTGCAGGGCACGGAGCAGGGAAGGTGCCCTCCGCCCCTGTGGGTGCCCATCAGGCTGGGGGTGACGGGCAGTTCTGTCTGGTGGGGCACGTGCTGGGACACGGCACGCATCCGCACATAGGGCTTGGGAGGGGTGAGGGCTGGCCCCAAACTCCCCCCCAGCCCAAGCCCCAGCCTCTCAAAAGCATGAGCGGGTCTCAGGCCGCCCCCAAGGGCTGGGGCTGCCCACGGCCCTGGTCCCACAAGTCTGCTGGTGTCCCCTAACTGATGTTTCCCCATCTCGGGCCACCTTGGTGCTCAGGCAGCTGCCAAGCTCTGCCATGTCACTCTCCATTTATGGACTCCCAGCTCCCTTGATCTGGGTAATTAGGGTTTATGTGTTAATTGGAGTAAATGCAAAGAGTCACAAGCATAAATTTCCAAGCACAGTTGAGGAAGATGCCTTAGCAGACCAGTGCTGCGGCAGCGCAGTTGCTGGCATGGCTGTGCACCACGGCTTGGGGCCACGAGGAGGAGCGGGCAGGTGAGTGCTCCTGCAGTGGGTCTGCCCCCGCCTGGGGCGGTCTCCTGACCCCAGTTCCCACGTTTCTGGTTCTCATGGGCTGGGATGGCGAAGGCTTCCTTGGGACATAGACGCCTGGTGCCGAGCAGAAGCGCAAGAGCAGGGCCTGCTCGGCCATGAATTAATGTTGCTGAAAGTACCTGGAACGAGACCAGGTTTTACAGCCGCAGCAGCCGCAGGCAGGTCCCAGGGAAGGGACATATGAGGAAGGGTCACCGCAAAAGGCCGAGCGCTGGACTGAAGCTGGGGTGAGCCGGAGCCGTCCCCGCTGCCTTTCCAGCTCCACTGGCTCTGGGAGATGGCTGCGTGCGCCAGCAGGAAGGAACCCGCTCGGGCTGCCCCGTCCCGGCGTGCACAGAGCCGGAGGAGGACGCTTATGGTGTGCCAGCCAACAGCCGCTAGACGAGGGCAGCCCGACCCAAGACGGGAAACCTCCCAACTCACATCCCACTATCTCTCTGAAAGCAGTACCTGTGAAAAATGTAACTTCCCTGACAGAAGTGCTATTATTCTTTAAATATGTGACTTACACAGTAAAAGCATTTTCCCCCCTTGAATTAATTATATTTCACTTTTCCCCCCTTCTTCATATGTAAAGGCTTTCACTGTCCAGTGAAGGAGGCCCTCCTCTCCTGAGCAGATACAAAATTTGGCAAGCCTCATTTATCCTGAAATTTGTAATTCAACAGATGCTTCTACTAGCCCTTCTTGGTAACTATTGGGTTTGCGTGGCAAGGTTTTGGTAGTGGGGGGGCTACAGGGGTGGCTTCCCCTATGTCTGACAGAGCCAACACCAGCCGGCTCCAAGCCGGACCCGCCGCTGGCCAAGGCCGAGCCCATCGGCGACGGGGGCAGCACCTCTGGGATAACAGAGTTCAGAAGGGGAGAAAAACCCTGTGCAATGGCAGCCGGAGAGAGGAGTGGGAACATGTGAGAGGAGCAGCCCCGCAGCCCCCAGGCACCGGAGCAGAGGGTCCCCGGCAGCCCCCGGGGAAGCCCCCGGGGAGGCCGGCTGTGCCCCTGCGGCCATGGAGCTCCACGAGGGAGCAGATCTGCACCCGCACCCGGGGAGGGCCCCACGCCGGAGCAGGGGGATGCCCGAAGGAGGCCGTGACCCCGTGGGCAGCCCGCGCCGGGGCTGGCTCCTGGCAGGGCCGGTGGCCCCGTAGGAGGCACCCCATGCCGGAGCAGGGCAGAGGGTGAGGAGTCCTCCCCCTGAGGAGGAAGGAGCGGCACAGACAGTGTGTGATGGACTGACCACAGCCGCCATTCCCCGTCCCCCCGCGCCGCTCGGGGGGAGGAGGGAGAGAATTCGGGAGTGAAGCTGAGCCGGGGAAGAAGGGAAGGGGGGGGAAGGTGCTTTAAGATTTGGTTTTATTTCTCACTATCCTACTCTGATTTGATTGGTAATAAATTAAACTAATTTCCCCAAGTCAAATCTGTTTTGCCCATGACGGTAATTAGTGAGTGATGTCTCCCTGCCCTTACCTCGACCCACCAGCCTCTCATCACACCTTCTCTCCCCGGCCCAGCTGAGGAGGGGAGCGACGGCTTTGGTGGGCACCCGGCCTGCAGCCGGGGCCAGCCCCGCATAGGAACGTTGCGGCAGAAATACAAGTCTTAATTCCTGGGCATGGGAGCCTGAATGCAAATATAAGTATTACTATTATTTTTTTAATCCTGCTTTTAAATACTATGCTCTGCCTGGTTTCCAAATCAGTTTAAACTTTCCTAGAAACTTTTATAATAAACAGTCCTGCTACGTAATTTGATGTTTTTAAATGAAAGCATCCAAGCTAATCTATACAAATTAACAGATGTCCTCCTGAAACAGTTAGAAACAAAGAAATGCAGATGCGAACATCATCAGCATCCAAATGAGCTTATTGTAGGACCCTTTAAGGCACATCTGAGCATAGCTCCAGCCTGTAGTCTACCTTTCAACTTGCAAATGACAGTGTCACCAAACACTGTCCTTCCATCAATCAAGCTAGGTCATGAATATACAAAAGGCAGCAGAGAAGCTGGCTACCTCCTGCAGTTCAACTTGGCCTAATTATCTGGGCCTTTCTTTTTGTTCCCGTCTGAAGGGTGCACCCCCAGTCAGCTGCTGGGCAGCCCCAGGCCTCATCGCGGGAGGTTACGCACACTGACCCTCCTGCGGACAGCCAGCGCAAGTTAAATGTGAGCACCAAATGTCATCTTTCTTACTCATCATTATAAAACTTCCCTCCCCTTTCAAAATACCAATCTGCTGCCATTTTCAGACCCTCCCCCGCACCCCTCCAAGCTGTCATTTCGCAGCGCTCGCTGCCAGTCGAGTGAATTAGCATCCTAACTGATGTGCTGTTATTCTCCCGTGCATCCCTCGGATGCGTTAACTAATGACCTCCCCCCAGAAAATCCAGCCCGTCGTCAGTGCCTCCTCGCCGGTCGCGCAGCCCCGGCTGGCTCCTTCCGCAACACGGGAACCGCCAAGCCAACGGCCGCCCGTAGGAACGGGCCTTTTCCCGGAGAAAGCGGCTCTTTGCATCTCATCCGGCCCAAATCGGCGCTAACGCGCTGCTGTCACGTGCCACCGGCAGTGACAGGAGCCCGCGCCCTCCCAGGCCACCGAGTCCCCCGGCAACGTCACCGCAGCGCCCGTGCCAGCACCGGGACCCTTTCTCCCACGGCGAGGACCTGCTCGCGGCAGAGCTGTGCGTAGCACCGGCCGGAGGCTTTTCTCTGGGAGGGAACAAAAGCGCGGCCGGGCTGCTGCCCCGGCCAGCCTGCGCCACAGCCCCCCTGCACCGCCGGCCCTGCTGCCAGGCCAGGGGACGGTGCTCACGGGGCGAGGAGACCCCAAGAGCAGCCCGGGCGCTCCGGTACGCAGCCGCACCTTTGGGCACGTAACCCTGGCTGCGACTCGGGGGGCCGGGGCGAGCCGGAGCAGATGGTGCCCGGACGCCGGGATGCTGCGGGAGGTGCCAAGGCCACACAGCGGGCGGACAGGGACGCTGCCCGGCCCGCGTGGCAGCTCTCCCTTCCACATGCCACCCCTGAGCTCCGGGAAATAGACCCCAGGCCGAGGCGCAGACCCCGGCATGCCCCACGGACAGGGCTTGACTTCGAACACTTCAGCTTTGTAACAGCTTTGGCTCTTCAGCAATGTACTCCCGTCGTTTACACTTTTTCCAAAAGATTTTGGATCTCTTGCTGCAAACAAACAAGCAAAAGCCCTCTTGCCAGCCCCTGGTTATAAAATCACGTCTGGCGCGCGCGGTCCCCCGGCTACGGGTGTCGGTTGCACGCTGGCTCCGGGCGCTCCGCCATGCCTGCCACCACGCACGGCCCCGGCCCTGCTGCCACCCCCGTGTCCCGGTAAGGGGGAGGTCGGCCGAGCTCCCCTCGCCCGGCGGCGTGCTGGCCTGCCCGTGCCCCTCCACCCCTGCGCTGGGAAGGGGCTCTCAGCTGTAAAAAGGCTTTTGATACCGAAAGGCAATTCATGTAAGTGAAATACTCCAAGCCTGAAATTTCCTGTAGGACCCCAGAAACTCCAGAAGCACAGAGCAGGGAAGAAATTTTCAAATCCCTCTTTTAGAATTGAAATCACTTTATAGACTACCAGAACTCAAATAAATGTGGGAGGAATCTGAATGACTGCAGGTATTTCCTGCCTATAAACGATCGTCACCTGGTGAGAGGACCGATCCTGGGGGTGGGTACGCCCGGGGTCGGCTCAGCGAAGCCCTCTCGCCCTCGCTCCAGCCGCCGGGCCCCCAGCCTCGGCTGACCCCGCAAGCCCCGCTGTGCTCCGGGCACAGGCACCACGAGCCCTGCGGCGGCCGGCAGGATCAGCCCTCGCCACGAACACGTGCAAACACCTGCAAAAGCGTCTTGGCCACAGATGTGAGAGCTGCGACCCCGCGCCATCTCCCTCCTGCGCCCAGGCACGAGCGGGCACTGGGCGTTCCCGCAAATCCCTGTTCAGAGCTGTTCACAGAGCGGCGGGGAGTTAGGGAAAAGTTAATCCTGGAAATGGCCTTCAGAAGGAAACTGTAGCACAGATAATTTATCACATGGAAATGAATGCAAAAATAAAATCTGCATCCCTAATTCCTTTTTCCTTTCAAAGCGTGGTATCTGATTTTGCAAACTGTATTATATATGTTTACATTTCTATAAAAGCAAGTGCTCCTTGGAGGAGCAGCTTAGGTAATTCACATTTGCATCATGTGTAGCTATGATAAATAATAAATATGTAGCTGATAAATGGTACTGTGCAACTGGAAGACCTATTTTTTATTGAATGGCTGACTAAATACTCATGTAAAAGTCATAACTTGATGCTTCTTTTACCCTGGGGCTGCAGTAATTTATTGTTGTAATTTATACACGCTGCCTCGGTGAGGGGACAGTTTTAGACCAGCCCAGGGACTGCCCCGTCCCACCGGCTCCTCGCTTTGGGTGCACGGCGGGGCGGGTCCCAGGGGACACGCGATGAGCGGAGAGGTGCAATAGGTCAGACCCCGGCGTTTGGGGTGAAACGGTGCCACGAGAGCAGGGAAAAGGTGAGCACAGAGTCACGCCCTGGCACTACGTGGGGCTGCGGTGCGTGGCACGCGGTGCGTGGCACGCGGTGCGTGGCACGCGGTCGTGGCAGAGCAGAGAGATCGTCCTCCCCGGGACCCCAGCAGGGAATCGGGCGCAGGAGGGGACCCCGGCTGCTGTGGCAGCACCAAGCCCACATGGTGCTCTCACAGCATCAGCACACGCTTCACAGCCACCCGCGCACGGGCACCCGCGCGCAGGGGCACCCGCGCATGGCGGCACGTGTTCACCCTCACACGTGGGTTCGTTCCCCGGGTGGAAGCAGGAGCCTGTCGTCACCTCTGCCCGTGTCCCATTCCTGGTGGATGGTAAATCCCCGTCCCAGGGCTGGACCCCTCTCACCGGGATGTGAGTTTAACCCTGCCCACCCCAGGCTGACTTCGTGGAACTGCTCCGGCGAAGCCACCGGTAGCCTAAAATCTGCAACTCAGGCAGGAACACTAAAGGTTCATACGGCAAAGACCTGCGGTCCAGCCTGTGAGACAGAGACCGTAAATCCTGCCATGTGTAATGGTTGAAACTTTTCTGTAAAAAACGTACAGAGGACAAAACCATCCTTCCCAAAACACAAGTGGGCCCCATCACTGCCAACGTTCAACAGGATTAATTGGAGAAGGAATTTAAGAAATATATTCCAGGCAATATTCTGCCTTCGATAATTTAGAGGCAGCCATGATAACCACTATTTGTACATGACAGTCATATGAAATAATAAACCTTGCTAGCTATAAACATTACCAAATTCTGACACTATTGATTTATTATGTCTAACAGTGACATCAAACCGAACAACTGACAGAAACAATGTTACAGCTTTAAGAGCAGTTTGTCAACGATTAATTCTGCCAAACGGGGTTTAGTTTTATGCTGGGACTGCTTGTCTAGCAGTTGTCAATCCAAGCAAAAATTACTACTGCCACACGTCTGCTCACGCCAGCCCGAGGCGCCGCTCCGCTAGCCCTCATTACCCCTATCACTGCAAATACAGATGCAAGGCCAGTCCCTATTTAATATGCATGTTAATTATGCAAATTATTAATTGGGCTGGTGCTTGAGGACTTGTGTTTATGCCCAGATTAGAGTCAATAACTGTATCACACAGCATTTTAAGCCTGACCTGTGACAGAAATAAAGCTGTGCTGAAAGCGACATTTTCTCCTGCCTGCGCAGCGCTGCGGCTCCTCGTCGCGCCGGCTGCGGCGGCTGCAGCGGCTCCGCCGGGCTGCGCGCAGCACGAGAGCACAGGGATCGCTCCCACTGGCAGCGCGAGGCTGCGCGGCACCTGCCCGGCACAGTGGGCTTGTCTGCTCCTGAACATACCCCCATCAGCGCTCCCGGCTTTTGCCAGGTATTTTTACAGCCATTCTCTCTTCCGGCAGGAACGTGGGTTTGCACTATTATATATTACACTGTCAATAAAAAGTGTATGACATGATATTATACGTTGTAGATTTGTTTGATTTTTTTTTTTAATCAAATACATTTAAAGGCGCAAAGATAGAGGGTAAAGCTACGAGGCTTTTCCAATTAAAATTTACAGCAGACAACGTTGTAAATTTTATACAGTTGTAATGCTTGCTGCAGTTGTGCTGAAATGGGAACTATTGATCAGCCTGATTTCCCAGGATACACGAGGGGGAAACAAGGTATTGCACAAGCAGAAACAAAACTTTCATTTGTAAAGCCTTCTATTATACTTTACTGCCCTCATTTGGTTCCAGATGCATCTCTCTCAGCAGAAGAAATAAGGTCAGAGCCTCTTCCCCAAAGAATAATGGAGGTGAACAGGGAGCTCCGTGTCTCTGCACTGCACCGCGCCGGTGCTGGCTCGCCTGGCGCAGGTGCCGGCGCAGAGCGGCAGCGCTGCCGGGGCCACGGTGCAGCACGGGGCAGCCGGCACGGTGTGGGGGGCTCGACGGAGCCCCAGGACCTGCGCCCAGGGGTGCCCAAGGGGCCCCTGAACACAACCAAAGGGCTGTGGGCACTGGAAAATCGGTTCGGGACCAGCGAGGCCATGTCTCTAGCGAGGATAGGATTTACAAATGCATCCATCTTAACGTACTGCGGGGAACGCAGAAGATGGCCCATTAAAAACGAACGGGGGAAGGCACGGGGACGTGGCCGGGAAGCGGCAGTCCCGGCCAGCAGCGCGGACACGCTCGCTCGGTCACGTGCCGTGTACCGGGCTCTCAGCTACGCCACCGACAGAGGCGCAGGCCGCGACTGCTGTTCCTCGCAAGACGAAACAGAGAAAACCCACGTCATGCAATATTTTATCGAAGTCGCTAGTGATGCCGCAAGGGGCTGGCATAAGGCGCTGCAAGGCGCGGGTCCCCGCGGCGCGGATCCGATGTGTGCAGCGTCCCGCAGCGCCGCGGGAGGCGGCGACTCCAGTCCTGGCCGCACGCGGCCACCGAAGGCCTCCTGGACCTGTTGGGAGGGGGTGACCCGGCCGAGGCGGGGGGCACCGCTCGCCCTCTCCCCACTTCACACCCGGCACCGGACCCTCGTGCGGCCTCGCCACGCAGCCCCCGCGCTCCGCGCCAGCGGCGGCTGGCCTTCGGAGGCAGACGCCGCCGGCCGAGGGGTCACCACGTTTCAGGGCCGGGCGCTGCAGCGGGCAGCGAGGGGGCCAGCGCACAACAGGCAGCGCCGAGCTGGGGGTGAGCAGCTCGGCAGGGGAGAGGCCGAGCGGCAAGAGGCCGGTGCACCTCCTGACGCGCCAGGGAAGGGCCCGTGAGCCGCCGGCGCCTGCCCCGCTCTGCCCCGAGTGCCCGGGCACTGGTGGGGGAGCACGA
Source organism: Phaethon aethereus (assembly GCF_964289735.1). NCBI lineage: Eukaryota > Metazoa > Chordata > Aves > Phaethontiformes > Phaethontidae > Phaethon > Phaethon aethereus. Next base: position 12,110,958 of record NC_138596.1, on the reverse strand, counting down.
GGTGGGCGCAGCAGCGTTGCCGGGGCTGGGGAAAAGCCCTGTGCCGAGCCGGGAGGGAGCCTGGTGTCGGGCGGCTCACGGCGCCTCGGGCAGCACCCTGTTGTGCCCCAGCCTTCACGGCAGAGCAGGCTCTGCCCGGCGGCACGGCCACCACCCCGGCGCTGACGGCTTTCTGCTCTTTTCCCTCGGCTTTTAATAAGGTTCAGACCAGATACGCTCTCTTCTCTATGGAGAAAATACCAGTTTTAGTTGAGAGCCTGGCACAAACGGAGCTGCCGCCCGTCCGACAGCTCGGTTAGTCTACGCTAAGAGCATTTACATGTGAATTATGGCCACCCTCGGACTCAAATACGATGTTCTCTCTCATTTACACATTTTCTGCAGTTCTTCCTTTGCTGCAGCCCAACCACTGTGCCAGGCCCTGGGTGCCGAGGTTTCTAGCAACGCCCGTGCTGGCTCCCGAGCAGCGAGGCTCCTTGCCAGGGCGCCCCAGCGGCCACCAGCCCATGCAGCTGAGCACCCGTCCCCAGGGCAGGGCACCCACCCCCGGGCGCTCGGGGAGAAACCCGGCACCTCCCTCAGCTGCGCCGGGGGAGACCCGGTCCCTGCGAGCGACTGCTTTGAACGGTGCCGCCCGGCGCTGCACGGCGAGCTAAAACCGGCAGTGTCACCTGCCTGAACTAAAGTGAATTTAAAATACAAACAACAAAGCCGGCGCTAAGTTAAAAGGAGAAAAAAACAGACAATGGATGATCCCAATAATGGGAAAAGATAACAAAGCCCCTGGATCCTAGCATCTGGCACTAAATGCACTTTTCTGTAAACTGAATGGCGGCTTCCAAACTGCGCCAAGCATCACTCCTTTGCCAAGGCAGTAAACAGCTTTTATCAGCAATAATGATGGCATAATCCCAGCTAAAAAGGAAAGTAACATATGGCAGCAGCCCTACAAACACCATCCCAACAAAGTAGGGGGCATTTTTATTACAGCGTCCACTTGCAGAAAACCTGCCAGACTACTTCTCTCTTTCCTCCTCTCTTTTTTTACAGGTTATCATCTTCGCTGTTTGAGCTGAATGTGGCATTTGGGAGTTTTAAACTAATGAGTTCATTTTTCTAGGAAAAAAAAAAGAAAAAAGAGGAAGATAGGATACCCAGAACTGACAGATGACAACGAACACAAACAGTCTTGTGAAGTGAACATATATGCTTAACACAGTGCTGGGGAAAAATAAATGCTGCAAAGGTGCCACATTATTTCAAATATTATTATACGGTTTAGTCTTAGGTGCAATGTTCCGTTTGGAAAACAAATATGTGGGAAGTAATAATTCAGACCTTAACCAATTTTTTTCTCTAATGATGCAATACATTATATAGGAGCACTGCTAATAGGTCAGGTGTAAATCAGTGCAAATTTTGTTTACAAGCTGATTTCAAAACCAAAATTAATCTAACATTATTAACCTTTTTTAATGGCTGGCATCCTCATTTATATTTGTGGATCTAATATTCACAAAACTGATTTTAAGCCCAACTGAGTATTTATCAAAACCAGCATGAGACACAACGCCCGTGTGAAACACATTGGGGTGGACGACAGGATAGTTTGCTGTCACACCGTCTTGCTTTTAATTGATGAAACAACGGTTCGCTTGTTCCCTACCTTTTAAGATTTGCTGAAATACCATCTCCAAGTAAAGAAGAGATTCCAATCTCACTTCGTCTATGCAATCTCATCACGCAATTATTTGAAAACATTATGATTCGCTAATTATCATGCTAATTATTTTGCCCTATACATTTGCCATCATGTTGTACAATTAAACACAGAGCCCAAACCTTTGTTTATGCCACGGAAACGCATGTGCTGATTGGGGAGCAAATGTGGAAAAGTGGAGGAATGCACTAATATTTTTTTGACATCTTTACCTATAAATATTTTTTCAGACTGAAAAATGTATCTAATAGCTCCACTCACTGATGTGCACTGCAGTTTACCACAGTGTCTATATTTCTGTTGTCAGTTTTACAGTATCTCCCTTCATTAAACCTATCAAGTTTTCCTTTTGATCATGCAACCAAGGCCAGAAGACAGATATCTTCCTGGAACAGAGCAGTCTGCCAAGTCTTTCACAAGACCAGCTTTAACCTCCCTATTGATTTTCTCAACACTGCAGCCATTCATTGTTTGTGACATTTGGCTGTCGGCTCTTTAACACCCTTCAACCAAATCAATTTCATATTTTTGTCAATGCCCTGCTAGAGGATGAGCAAAATGGGAAGAGACTTAGCATGATTTAGAATGTTGATTTTCTAGAGCGGTTTTATCTGTAGTTTTTACAAGCCTTATAAAGTTAATTCAACATGTTTATTTAAGCATATGTAATAAATTGGGAGAGAAGCACTACCGGAGCTAAGTTTCAAATCCCCCAAATCTAATTCAAGAAGGAAACTAAATTATTATATCAATGTCAGTAAAAACAGACGTGCGGCAATCCTGTTCCCTCCAAAACCCAAATACAGATTAGGCAGGTCCCTGCCCAGCCCCTGCCCGCTGTGCCAAGGCACTGTGTCAGCGCCGTGCTCCAGCACCGACGGACCCACCAGCAGCGCCGGCACCTCTGGGGGGACCTCCCCACCCTGCCCCTGCGCGTGGTGGGGGGATGCAAGGCTGAGCCCTAAAAGAGAAAGAATCGTGCTTCTGAGCAATGGGCGTCAGAAACCAGGGCTTGCCAAGCCGGAGAGCGAGCCGCGCCCCTGGGAGCGCTGGGGAGATCGGAGCCGACCCTGGGGGCGGAGGGACAAGGCTCTGCCCGGACTTCATCTCCCGCCGAGAGCCTGGCACAGCCGTCGCACCCGCCCGTGCGCGGTTTCAGGGATGCTGCTACGAGCTGCTCCAAGTGCCGCTGGTGGGAACAGGGACCCATCGCCACAGGAAAGCGAGCGAGGAGCCCGGCCCTCACCGTGCCCTGAGCGTCCCACGACCCTCCCAGCCAAACCCAGGGGACCAGTAAAACACAACCACAACTCCAACCCCACCCAAAGCAAACAGCAGGGTGCAACGTGTCCATCACCCGACGGACGTGGGAATCCGTCAGCCGAATCCCTGAGGTGGGACCACCAGCTGCAGCCCCAGGCCCACGCCTTTCCCCCAAGCCCACACACCATTGCTCCGACCCACACGACACCCCAGGGATGCGTTTTGGGGCTGAAAATGCTCCGGGCCAGCCTGCGGTTTCTGCACCCTCCCGTGCCCCGCTGCGCACCAGTCTCCCTGGCCAGTGCAGACACACGCGTATCGTGGCGGGGCCCGGCATGCCCCCCAAGTGTGCACAGCCTCCGAGGGGCAGATATAGTAGTGGGAATCATTTTTACACAACATCTTAGATAGACCAGTGGCATTAAAATGTGGATTAACAGTTTGGCAGCTTGAACAGCTTCTTTGGAGTCAGCAGGCACGGTGGTGTAAATATGTATTTAGGGCATTTCTAGGATGCATGTTACAGCCGCAGCGGATTATACCCGTGCCTCCCTGCACACCTGGATTTATGCTGTGTTTATCAGAAGGCCGATAGATACCGTAGGCTTGGTAAATATTGTTATGGAAGCAGTTACTGCCTGTAATGATCTAGTCCGATCTTTTGTGTTTGCCTACACATCCCCTCACGCTTCTGGTTTAATCTCCTGCCATCAGGAGGTACGTCGAAAGACAGGACAAAAATGCGTTTGCCGAGCAGGACGAGGGGCTCGTCTCGTGTCCTACGCGTCGCGGAGGTTACCCTCCCGCGCGCGGCCCGCAGCTCCTGGGGAGCAGGGGCTGTCCTTTGCATCCTTCCCCTCTATTTTTAACCGCTGATAAATTGGAGAGACTCCTGGTTAAGCCGTGTTGGTTTCAAGGACGTGGAGGACGGTGACGGTAGCAGTTGACACTTCATTACATCAGAGATGCGAGCGGGAGGGGGACCCCTGCCCCCCCGAGGGGCTGCTCTCATCCTGCCCGTGCCATTGGGGTGCCCAGCTCCGCGCCGCTGCGGCACACACCCCCGAGCATGGCCTGTGCGGGGCGAGGGGCTGTGCTCCCCCAGCCCAGCAGTTTGCTGGAGACCCCCCCATCTCCGCAGGCAGAGGACGGCTCTTGCGGGGCTCCCCCGAATCCCTCCGGCTGCCAGACCCCCCCAGCGTGGGGGCTGCGGCACTGCCAGCATCACGCCCGCCCGTACTGTGGGAAAAGGCCTGATGAGAAATGAATTTGAAAAACCAATTGTAAAAAATAGTTTTTAAGTCTCTCAGCCTTGTCCCTGGGGAAGGAGGACATGGTGTGTTTAAAATACTGTGCTTAAAATAAAAAATAATCTCCATGCTGGCAACCTATTTTGCTGGGTTCCTGATATTGCCGTTTCCAAGACCACATGCACACCAGACCCCCTCCTCCCCAGGGACTCCGCAGGACAGCTAGAGCCAAGGTTAAAAATAAAGCTTCCAGGATGGCTTCCCAGCCCGGTGTCCTTTAAACGCAGACTACACCCAAACCCGCCCTCCATTAAACCTCAGCCGATGGAGGACTGACGGGGTGGGACGGGACACCCAGGCGGACTCCTGGTGGTGCCCAGGGCAGGCGGCTGGAGCACGGGGGCCACAGGACCCTCCGACCAGCTGCTGCTCCCAGGCACCCCGGCATCTCTCCCAGCTGAAGCAAGAAGCCGGTGGGAGGCGAGCACTCGGGCTCCTGCGAATGTCACCCCGCTTCAGCCCAGTCAGCCCTCCCTGAACAAAGGCGCCTTCTCCTGCTCCGCCGGCTCGATGGAAGGTGCAAAGCCCGTGAACCGTTCCGGCACGCCAAGAGGGACGTCAGCGCCAGAGACTGCCTGTGGAGGGGAAGCGGTGCAGAGGGGTCCTGGAGCGGGGGTGGCCGGGCACGGCAGCAGCCACCCTGCCCCGGCCCCCCGAGCCGCCCGCCCGCCCTCCCCGGCGGCGCCTGGGGCCAGGGCTGCTCACAGCGAATACTGGCAGGATCCATCTGTCCAGCAAAAAGCCGTTTGTCTCACGTTTCTGCCTGTGTCACGTATGACCTCAACTGGCTTATTTGCCCAGGAGCCTGCCCCAAAGCCTCACCTGGCGTCCCAGCAGCGGGAAATGGCCGTGGACGGCCGGGGTGCCTCTCCTCTGCCGCGGGGGGCTCCCGGAGGACGGCCGGGCCCGAGGTCTTCCGTCTAACTCGCCCAATGGATTCAGGCACGTGCTCCCCCCGCTCCAGGAGGAACCCTGAGCACGCATCCTCCCAAGGCCTTTCCAGGCTTTTTAACCTGCGCCCTGCCAATTTTGCAAGTCTGTTTTCCCACTGTTTCCCATTGTCACATGGACAACGTATGTGACAGTCCAGGAGAGAAACTCTGCCTGATTTAACAACAAAAAACGTGAAAAAAAATGGGTTGGGTCCTCAGCTGGTGTAAGCGATTGTCACTCCACCGAAGCCATTAGCACTTTGCATCGGATGAGGGTCTGTCCCAAGGTTTGGAGGTGGCCACAAAAACCTCTCAGCTGCGGGTCTTCGGCACGCCCCTCCCCAGGATCCCCGCGCACAAGCCCTTCTTGTTTTGATCAGAGCTGCCTTTCAGCATTATGATAAAAAAAAGCACCCAGACTTTGTTTTTTTAAGTAAGTGTTTCTCAAAATTAAAGCAAGAACCTGTCCAGTCTCCAGCGGAAAAAGCGCAAGGACCAAACTGTGAGCAGGAGAGGGGCTGCGCAGGAGGAGCGCTACCTGTTCCCATGCACCCGACACGGTTATTACCCATCTGCCAAACGCACCGGCTTTCGGACGCTGATAAGGCAAGCGGGGAGCTCGCTCCGCAGCCGCGGGGCCAGCACTGCATCCCCGCGGGAGGAGGGCTGCGGCCGCCTGCCTGCGACCGGCACCTGGGCCCCGGGAGGCAGCGGGCTCCCGTGCCGCCCACGGCCCCCACACCCTTCCCGGGCCCGCGGCACGCGCTGGCACCCAGCGGTAAAGCAGCGGGGCCGGCGCTGCATTCGCTCCCCACTGCCCTCCCCTGTGCTGACGATAGCCGTCGGTATCTGCTGCAGCGCCCTGGCCCGGCTGGCCGGGACGCGGAGCCCAACGGCCCTGGGCAGACGGGCTTCCAGGCAGGAGACCCGGCTGCTTCAGCACGGGGATCAAGGAGCTCCCAAAATACCAGAAACACGATTCAAAGCATTTTTCATGCCCAATGGAGCGGCAAAAGAGCAGCCTGCAAAATGTATTTTAACATATTTACTATCTTTTTAGCTTTCTGTCACCACATAGGAGGACACAAGAATTTCTTGCTTGCAACAGCCCCAGAATATTCCATTATTCCCCTGTTATTTTACTGTGGGATTTTTCCCACTATGCCCCATATCCTCCTATTTTCAGCTGCAGCGTGTTTGCTTTGATGATGCCTTAACCTAGAAACAGTCTGCAGTTGTTTACCTGCTGGTAGAGCTTCAAATATTATATTCTCACATTTTTAAATCAGTGCAGACACCTGAGACGAAAAGTGTCCCAAAAGCTGCCTACAAGAGCTACATGCTGGTCACTCTTTCTTGTCAAGGTTGATTTATTGCCTCCTTGCTGTTCAATTTCACATTTTGTCCTCATCATATCCATGGCTCATGATCATTCTAGGCTGACCCTTGTAGGGCAGGCAGGGAATATTGATAAAACAATTATCTGTTAGCCGTTCATTTGATTTTCCATTTCAATTACGGATTGCACGAGGCAAAAGGAAAAAGATTGCATCATTGATTTTTCTACCTTACAACAGTAAAGAGTTGCTTTGATGGTTATAAAATGAATGCAACTCAACCATGCTTTTAAAGGTCATATTTTTTGTTTTACTGTATTTCTTAAAAGCCTTAATATATGCAACTGTACGGGGGGGAGAAGCCTGTATCGTCAGATCAGATAACTAGATACAAGGCACACATACGTCAGAGAAACGCGGGTGGAAAAAACCTTGCTCTAATGTGTTTACGATAAATCTGATCTTCCCCAGCAAACTCCTCGGAATGATTCTGCAGCCACGACGTGGCTCTGGAGTCAAACGCCTGCCTGCAAATGCCTCTCCTCGCATGTAGCTAAGGAGAATTTAACAAGCCGTTCCTGGAAAAGTGGCCTCCTGCCTGACGGAGAGCGCCGTGCTCCGGCTCCCGGCTCCGCGGCATTACTGCACATTAAGAGTTTGTTCGGTTCTCGCAATATGCAGAGAGCGGCTGCAAAAAGAGACACGCTATCCCTGCTAAACAGGACTATGTTAAAACTTCACCTATCTGAAGGGATGATAATGTGCTCTTGCCAGGCAGTGATCCGGGACGGTCACACTGGCGCAGGAGCGGTGCTGAGCCCACGGCACTCCATCACGGTTCAGCGCCCGGTGCAGCTCCGGGGGATTTTCACATGGCCGACCCTCGGAGAAGTTCAGCCTTTGATCAAGGTTTAGCGTGCCTGGAGTGGCCGTGGCGCAGGAAAGGGCTTCCATTTTCTGTGTCATAGGGTGCCAATGCTGATCTCCTTAAAGCCCTAGAGTTTTCTTCCAAGACTGGATTACGCTCAGCAATTAAGGTAATGAACTGGCTGAGGTAACAAAGCATAATGATCTCTTTTGTCCTCTGAATGCTTATGAACTCTGCTCATTCACAATAGTCTGGAATGCAAAGCTTTCTCCAACACTGCGCGGCTTAAAACTGTGTAAAAATGATTACTTCCATTATGCCTTCATGGTTTGACGTTTTTAATTTAAACACCTGTAATATTTAAGCATACTTCTCAGAACCAAAATACCCACTCTCAAAGAATGCTAGCTTACATTCTTGTAATATTTTGACATCTTATGAGTATTATTTTAATGCCTGAAAAGATAATGTGATGAATCCATTGCAAATATATCAAAATATGTGGATAGGGGACTGTTTCTCGCTTTTTTTTCCCAAACAATGGATTTTTCAAAATAAAGACAATAGCTGAGAAAGCAGTAATGTTTTCATAAGGCATTATATTGTGTCAATATTGGAAACAGCCGAACCGCATTGTCTCTGCATATGTGCAGGCAAACGCAACACAACTTTTGCTTCAAATCAAGCCCTTTTATGCCGTATTAAATACCAGCTTGCACACTGCAATCCTTTCCGAGTGCAGGGTATTTTGATGCAGCTATTTCACTTTTTTAAAGCGTTTACTTAAGGTTTTATTTATTTATTTTGAAACATCTGGCTACTACTTTTACGTTTTTTTCAAATTTTTTGCATGATATAAACCTTCTGCACTGCAGAATCCGCTGCACTCTGATCTTTCATCTTAACACATTTCCAGCCCCAAATTTCACTTCAATCTCACCTCATCTCTCCATACTACATTAACCCCTGGCAATTGCCTTCCAAATGACCCCATTAAGCTGTAATTGCCTCAGCAGGCCTGCACTTTCGCTTGTAATTCTGTACCTCTCATCTCCCAGACGTTCTCTCAGCATCATTTCGTGTTCTGGCTCCCTTCACTGAGCTCAGCTTATGACCTCGCTGCACCATGGCCGAAATGACTACTAAAAGCATAACAGAGACGGAATTCCATTACTTATTTTTAAAAGTTCTCTGGTGCCCTAATGTAATATTCTTTGGGGAGTGTTGTCAAGGATACCAAGCACCAGCCATTAAAACCTTTTGTTTCCCAAGGCATTCAGTCTTTTATTAATAAATAAAGATAAAGAGAAGCTCATCCACCCTCCAGAAAGTCAGCGTGTGCTTGCAATGGTCTGGTACAACTTCAATCCTTATTCTACCCCTCGTACGTGGGGAACAGCCACGTTACACCCCGGAGGAAGGAACGGCAGGCGGGCAGCGGCGGTGCGCTCTGCCCGGCACAAGTGCTGCCGCACGCAGATAAATTAAAACCGTTCTGCAGATAATTTTGCAGGAGCAACTCTGCACAGTAATGCCTGCCTTTAACATATGCTGCCTTTGCACCCATAATGAAAATTAAAGCTGAGGTCCGGGTAGCCTTGCGTGTGGACACAGCACAGAGGAGGAGGAAAAATTAAAACTATCATATCCCACTGTCAGTGCTAACAGTCTATCAAGGATAATGGGAATCCCCAATGGGGGCGAACAAAACAGCATGGAAAAAGCTGGCTAATCCTTTAACTGGGTTTGTGGCTCAAATGTGTTAAGGAGGAACCTCCTGCTCACGGCTGTTGCGAGACGGCCAGGAGACATATATTTCAGATTGAAAATTAATTGGTGCTGGATCCAAGCAAGCCTTTGTAGCAAGCAGTAACCTTTTCATTTTATGGTCATGACACTGAAATATTAAGAGCCCTCTTCTCCCATAAACTATATAAACAGAGGCACTCTGAAAAATGGAGGTAGTTTTTTTCTGTGGCAGAGAAGGAGTTTTACTCTTAATTCATAATAAAACTTAGCGCCGAGGCTGAGCGTGGCGGTAGGTTCACGCTCAAAGGGCGCCGGCGCAGGCGGCGGCGGAGGGGACGGCACTCGCCCGGGGTGCGACGGCGGGGCCGGGGCCGCGTGGGGCATCTGGCTCAGCACCGCCAGCAGACCCGGCCGGGAAGCTGCACCGGCAGCTCGCCGGCAGAGCAGGCGGCGGTCACCGCGTCGTCCCCACCGTAACTTTCTCTCCGGCTGTCACACAGAAAGGAGCCGAAGCGCGCGGAGCCGCGGCTGCAGGCGGATGCTGGCCGCGCGGAGCCCGCTGCGGCGAGGCGCGCGCACGGGAGCGGAGGGCCGGCGGCAGGGCCCATCAGAGGCCGTCCCGCGCGCCGCGGCCGCGGGTGGGACAGCCCTGCCCATAGAGCGCTGGGGGTTGGGACAGGGTGTCGGAAAGGTCTCCGGTTCGTGCATCACCTATGAGCTGCTTCCTTAAGCCTCTGCTGCTCGTCACCGTCAGAGACAGAGCGCTGGACCCGCTCAGCTCTCCGTCTGATCCCGGAGATCCTATGGCTTGGGTGGATTTTTTTAACTCTATTTGTGGTAATAATGATTTAGCCTGGATTTTTAGCCAAGAAATAGATTTCATCCAGGATTCCCAAATACAAGCAGATTCTTGAAAGCTTTTCATTTCTCCTCCCCAGAGAGGCGGAGAAGGCCCGTGTCTAAGGACGTCTGCATGTCCGTGATGCTGGGAGGTGACACTGCTCACGGGAGCCTGTGTCACGTTAGGGCTGAGGCGATTGCATTTTTGGGGGGAAATATTGCATATTTCTCTGCCGGGGCTGCGCAAGCTGACGTCCTCCTTGACTTCTGTCGGACGTGCCGGCACCAGCGCGGTAACACGGGACAGGGTCTGTCAAGGCTGCCCCTCCGCCCCGAAGTCATCTCCCCCGACCAACTTCTATGGGGAGTCCGCACAGGTAAGACGATAACATCAGCTGAATCGCGGATCTGCTCCGAAGGAGACGATAACAAATAAAATGGAACTTTTACGCGCAGGGACGGTTTCTGCTGGCGGATGCCTGAGCTTGGCTCGCTCCTCCAGCTGCGTGTGAGCTGCATATTGCAGCAAACATCACAGCTCTGGCTGTATTTATTCTACACACTAGGCAGGAAATTTCCATTTCATGCATCACTCACATTTTGTACTGATTCTGCGAAGTCAGTGCTTACACTTAACATAAAACCAGGAGGAACTCTAATTGGTTTGGTGTTGCTATTGTTTGAAATTTCAGTTTAGGCTCATTGGGCGCCAATTTTGTTTGCCTTTCAGTAAAGCTTGTGCTACTAGAGTGAAAGGCAGAGATGAGAAGCTGAATAAAAGGTCAATCTAAGTACTTCAGTTATTTTTGTTTTCTTTAAAATTAACTTTGCTTTTATCATATTCTGCTAGTCTGTAAAGCACAGATAATGCCATTTTTGTTAACACCCTGAAAAGAGATTATCAGCACCAACAAACGCCGTGATCAGCAGACCTGGTTCTGTCCCGGGTCGATTACAAGCACGCAGCAGCAAGGATCGTCTTAACCTCCGGCTTTGCACGTGAGGGACCGTGCGTGGCCCCGGAACGTCACCGGCGTGCCCAGACCACACTGGCTCCCCAGCACTTAGGAGCAGCGCGCTGCCGACACACGCGCTCTCATGCCGTGTTGCGGCTTTTCTCATTATCAGCTTGAAGAGGACTGAAATCCTGCACAGAATTTGTTGGCCTTTTCCATGCAGAGGTTACAAGTACGTTGCCAAAAACGACCCTCAGAAACGTTACAGATACCCAAACAAGTGAAATCACTAAAGACAAAGTACCTCCATCTCCAAAACTTTGCAATATTTCTTGTTTGTCTAGTTATTGCAGTAAACACGAGTTAGAGAGGCACTTTATCGCCATTTCCAGAGTTCCTGGACATCTCTAATGAAAACAGCAAGTCATGAAGCATAGCGTGGCATCAATGCCACAGCAGAGGCAACTGTGAAAAATGAGTTGTGCTTCTCATATTCCAGAATCCTTTTCCTCTCTTCCCAGAGAAAAGAACTAAACTAAATAACTCCATGCCCCATTTACTTCTCACCTACCTGGGGCGAGGGAGGCATCCCTGAGCTCTTCGCACAAGGCACGCCGGAGGGATGCAGCAGCCTGTCAAGGGCGGGGAGGATGAATCAAACGATCAAATTTTAAAGGAGTATTTTCTGAGCGCCAGGGATGCTGGTGTGGAATTAAGAAGCAAAGGAGAATTGCACGCGAAACGCTATGGAAAAGGACACCGGAATAGTTTTGCAGGTTTGATTGTTCCGGTTGCACTGCATGTGAACGCAGCTGACACCGCACAAAATGGTGGCCAGAGAAATCAAGTGTAAAACGAATAACCCATCCGCACAGCCCCGCAAACAGTGCCGAGAATGTCGGCACAGAGACGGTGCCAGCCAAGCGGGCTTGTTAAAGAAGAGCAGAGGAGTTCCCAAAGCTTTCAAAGAAAATCTCCAACTTGGGAAAATTCCCTATTTATTTCCAAGACTTCCCCATCTGTGACAATATTTCTGCGGGCTATTTGAAGTGCCAGCTGCAGGGAGGGACTGCAGTCATGCATTGCACAGCTCCGCTCTTCTGTGACTTTCCCATCTCAGTAGGACAGCCCTGGGACAGCCGCAGGGAGCACCTCGGGGGCCGCGGCGCGGTCCCACCGCCGGCTCGGTACTTAGGGAGTGATGTTCAGCGTGACAGCTCGATGGGGGGAGCCGGCCGGCAGACGTGCTCTCTGGCTGGAGGCAGCCTGGCGCACGCCGTACCCGGTACCTGCACCGCTCGCGGGTGCGCTGCTGCGCGCACAGCCCGGCGTCGCGGCACTAACCGGAGGAATGGAAACATGCCGGTAATGTCGGCACGGAACAGGTGCCAACGCAGACCTGCCAGGAGACACGGAGCCGAGCACAGCCCCGCAACCAGCGAACGGCACTGTCAGCCCACGCCGCGGTTCACTCAAACTGGCCAAAGCGAAGCATGCCAACGCAGATGAAAACTTTGCCATCAAGGCAACGAAGCCACAAATGCCCTGACATGATCTTGGAAGGGAAACGCAGCCTGTCAAATCTCCACCCAAACGGGGCAGCACGAGAGCGCGGCTGGAGGAGGTCACCGAAGGGGTTCCCCGGCGTCGGGGACGCTTTGCTCTGGGAGCAGAGCAGTTCTCTCCCGAGCCGCTATGACACCAATGCACGAGGCATTAGGGTGCCTTCAAGATGCTGCCCAGTTTCCACAAACAGATGGAGAAGGCTGGTAACCACTCACGGGCTGACAGGACAGATTTGCTGTGGGTGAGGGCTAACCTCCTCAGAAGGGACATTTATGGCATCATTAGGAGCCCTCCCACCATCTGTGCTGGGCGCTGGAATTGTTCTCTCCTTCATCTTTGGCTGCACGTGATGAATGGCCAAGAAGAAAAGCCAGGTGTGACCCGCAGGAGGAGCTCGGCCCCCCCGGTATTTCATCCAGCGCTGCCCGTTTGGCTCTCAGCGAGCCGCAGTGGGGGCGCACGCCCGGCTCTTTCTGCGGAAGTTTGCGGTGAGGCTGCCGGGCGCCTGCGAGGACCCCGAGACAGGCAACCTCATTTCCACCAGCAGCTGCCAAAAGGGTTATCCTTGCTGGGGCTGCAGAGCACAGGCTGCAGAGCGGTGGGCAGCCCCGAGGCCCCACGCCGCTGCGGCACGGGGCGCTGCCGCCCCGCCGGCGCGGGCAGGCGAAGCCCGCCCCGGTCCTTACCCCACGCCTCCTCAGCAGCTCAATGCTCGCCGCTGGGCTGCCCTGGCAGACACAATGAGAGCGTTTATTGCAAGTGCACATGTCGGCAGAGCCATTTTTAATTGAAAAAATAAATACAATACTCTGCATCGCCTCCCTTTGAACCTTGCACTGAGAGTGAAATCTCCCGTTTCCACCAAAGCAGTTAGTTTCTATCCTAAAGGACACATCTGGTGAGCTCCATTCTTCGCTCATTCCGGCTCCTCGACATTTTTACTTTTAACTCCTAATTAACTCCTAATCCCTGAACTCCCAAGGAAATTCTCGGTTATTTTCTTTCCTGCTCTGCAGCCCCCGACACCAGCAGACGCAAAGTGCTGCTCGTTCCATCTCAGCGACAAACACACAACCACTCGGTCATATAGTAACACCTTACCCAGACTTACTCAGTCCACGTTTTATCAATCCTGTGCAACAAACCTGAGTGAACTATAGATGGGTTCTATAATTCAAAGCAAGAACTGAGCAAGAGGAAATTATGTGGATAATAAGACACCCAAAACCTATTCAGCAGCCCTGCCGCAGTGACCAGTCTGGCAAAGCACCACTCTGCAGCAAAGACAAACAATGAAAACCAAAAGCATCAATGGCCTCCATTATAAAATGCTTCATATGAAACAAAATACTCTTTTTGTAGGTAAAAATGATACAAAGCAGAAGCTGACGATAAATTTTTCCTTTCAGTTTTAATCAGGCTTCCTGTTGTAAAAGCTCAGCAGACAGTGACGCGAGACACTGCCTCCCAACTTCGGTTCACCTTTGCCGTTCCACCAGGGACACCGTGTCAAGATTGTTCAGCTTTTTTGATGAGTGCTGCGTGGGTAACTAATGTGTAAATGCAGATACGTATAGAAAGCAGTTTTGACAGTGATGTATTGCAACTGGTTCCAGATGTCGGCGAGGGATGCCTGGCCAGGCACCTGGGGCCCGCCTGCCACGGAGCCGCACCAGCACCAAACCAGTCTTCAAAGAGATCACAAGGCTTTAACTCTCCAATTATAATCTTATTAAACAACCATCACTCGAGCTTCTGCTTCTCCTCTTCCAGGATGCCTACAAAATATCTCTGTGTTGTTGCTCACATTTTAATTTTAATTAAGGGGAAATAAGCTGCAATGTGAAGCTTAGCATTAAACCCTGCAGTTTGGCTGTCAATGGGAAACTTAAAAGCAAGCTGTTGAATCAGTCAAAATTAACCTCATACTAATGTTTAACGTTTTTTGTACCACTACACCAAAACCCGCACATTGCACATGCCAAACATTTAATTAGATAGCCCCTAAATGCTAGAGTAAATGTTGAAATGGCGCAACAAATACTGCATTTCCCGTGGAAGATTACAAACAGGTAGTGGATCCGCCTTTGATATTGGAGCAAACTCTGTAGAGGTTCTTTTAAAGAAGGTCTTGCACACGATTGTAAAATCCACGAGAAATGCGTTGCTGAAAACCCCAGGCATCCAGCCATGATTTGTGTCCACGGTGCCCAGGACTGGGCACCCTGCACGGGCCAGAGGGAAGCGCGCCCCGTGAAATACGAACACTGCCCAAACAGCTCCCTGCCCAGACACGCTGTCCTCCTGGTGCCCTAACGGGGGGGCATTTTAAATAAAAATAAAAATGTGTATTGAAAAATTAAGCAATTAATTAGTGCAACTGCAGTCATACTCAACGCACCGTTAGTGCTGACGAGCTGCTGGAAGACATGGCCAGAGGAGTAACCAGGCAGAGTGTGTGCTACGTTCCAAAGAGCAGCATTTAACCTAGAAAACTGATAAAGTTGCACTTCTTACAGCAGAAGTGTTTGTAGCTCAGCTCCAACATCAGTGTTTGGTCTAAAGGGAATTTTTTCAAACAACCTGTCTGTCTCCCACCTCCTTCAATACGGAACCCGGCGCTCCCATCACAGCCGCTCTCGGGGATCACGCTCCAGCTACGCTCCCTCCGTGCGGGTTTGATACCAGGCGTTCGCTCCTTGATCAAGATAGCTGCAGAAAGCAGGCGTGCTGCTTATCCCAGAACAAAGAGGGAGACCTGCGCTGCTGATTTGCTCTATCGCATCAAAGGGTTCAGGACACGTTTAATAAAAGCACTAGCAGGAATGAGGAGCGGCGTGGGAATTACACCGTAGCACCACTGCGGCGCACGCTCCCCTTCCACCCAAACCTCCCCATCCACCGCCACCCCGCGCTGTGCTTGAAGCCCCCGTGATCGACAACCTTATTATGAGTAAACTGTTTAACTACCGCCTAATCGGGTGTGTTGGGTCTCGTGCCGCTTGGTGTATTGATTGGGGAAAAAAGACAGACTGACCAGTCTCTGTTACTTTTCCAGTTGGATCATCAAATTTATTCCTAACCTGCATTTAAATGATCAATCTGTAAAATTTTATTACTAGCACAGAATGCACTAATGAATGGTGCCAGATAGCACAAGAGCCGTAAACTATTACTTCCTTTCTGCTTATAGGGCTTCTGTTATGACAAACCTTTATTAGCCATTTGCGGCATTACACAAACCACCCAGCGCTGGGCTTTTTTTCCGTCTTCTGCAGCTGGCAGGATGGAGACTGTCCCAGCCAGGAGAGAAAGTTTCAGGGGCATTTCGATGGACCAGTGAGCTTTTTTCAATGACACGCTCTGCATTTTGAGACAGTGGGTAGGAACCAAAGGACCTTTTGCTTCACTAAAGCAGAAACTGATAAAAAATGGCCTTTTCCTGCAGTCAGTAAGCCAGGATAGGAGCAAGACGATGCAGATCTCTCACACACAGCATGTTAATGTGCAAGAGCATCCTGGTGTGAACAGCCTGGCTGCACAGGCAGCGTTTCTCCAGAGGATTGGGCGCGCGCTGATAGCAAGGGACGTCGAACGCGAACGTTACCGCCTGCCCCGAGCCGCACCGGCCGCAGCCGAGGGCACCCGGGGGCTGGCTGGGGCGGCACGTGGGCTGGAGCTGGGTGAGAGCTGCTGCCGGAGCCTGGGCTGCTCCCTGGGTGCACGTGCGTGTGTACACACGTGTGCATGTGTTATTGCACGTGTGTGTGCGTGCGTGCAAGCGTGTGTACGGCTCTTGCCGGATGCTGGCCCTTGGCATCTTCTCCACCAGTGGTGGTTACGGGAGGAGGACTGGGAGCAGGCGCCTTCAGCGTGCCCTTACCAAACCTCACGGAGCCGCAAACCTCCAGCAAACACTCCCTGCGGCAGAAAGGGCCGAGAGCGGCGGTGCCCGGCTCTGCCCCCCAGCCCAGGCCACCGCGGCCAGGTGGGCTCCTCTCCCCGCTGCCAGCAGCCGCCCAAGCCAGATGTGTCCCGGCAGAGCCGCTGCTCGCGGCTGAGCTACCCGCGCCCGTGGGAGGGACGCCGCGCTCTCCGCCCGGCTGCGCTACGGGGACCGACGGGGAGGGTGTCGACTCTTCTGGCACAGCATCGCTTTTCCCCAGCCCTTCCCATTCCTCGGTCCCTCGACATGAGGAGCTACCAGCGCTTCTAGGCTGAGCTTGAACATTGTGTAAAGCACTGCGGTGATTTTTCCCCTGATTTTCTACTTTGTTTTCTGTTTCCTGGCTAACAGACTGGTCAGAAGTTGTGTCTGGAAAACCCCAACATGATTTGGGCAGTTAATACCAAGACAGAATATTGGGCAAGTAATTAAGATGGTTGGATAATTGCGAGGAATGTTAATTCTTCCAGGCTTTGTAGTTGAGAACAACGGATGGTTTGCAACCAAGCCCCCCCGTCAGGACATCACACGCCGTGCGGGGGAGCGAGTCGCGGCGCACGGGGGCCCAGCAGGTGCCTACACATATGACAAACCACAAAATCCTGCAGAAAATTCCCACTATTCTGGGTGCACTGCTGCTGTTCTGTACCTCTCACTGCCTTCGGATGGGGAGGAGGAGGATTACGATGAGACACGCAGTGGGTGTTAAATGCGTTTTTTTTCCTGAGGAGACGGGTCCTGACTTAAAATCCACTGAAGTTAATGAGGGTTTTGTAAGTTACTTTCCCAGCCTCTGGCCCAGGCTCCCCGCTCAGACCAGCTGATCCAAGCCATCTGCACCAAAAAACACCCCTTCCCCTTCTTTATTTTGGTGCACTCGTGCCCTGGGATGGGTTTGCTGAGTTAGTAACCGTAGGGAGCAGAACTAGTGCTCCCAGTGACGCTGTGCTACCGACAACGGGAACGCCTGGTCCTGCCTGCCGCTGCCTGCATCGTCTCGCAGGAGCTGGCTGCAGGGTGCGGGGCCTCCCCCCGCACACATGTTCTGGTTAGAGTAATACAGAAGTCGCTAAGAAGTGCACTCATTCCATCGCTGCCATTTGCAACCAGACTACAAACCAGCAACATATTTAGGGAACCATCCATAAGCATCTCATTCGAGGTAAAATACCAAATGAGCGAAGATTTGGGCTTCAAACAGACAGGATGTAAATGCAAGTAGGAAACATATTTGGAGGCTAAGTTGGGAGCCCTTTTCCACACAGAGACTCCTCAGTGTGGAATGGCCTGGCAGGCAGGTTCAGCCAGGCAGAAAGGCTGAGATCATTCAAGAAACAATTAGATAGCACCGTGCGGGGAGCGGAGTACTTAGCAGGGAATGCACCCTGATGCTCCGATGGGCTTTTACTCAATTTAACAACGTAGCTCGCAGCCTCTGCTATCCTCTCCTCTAGGCCAGGGCAGCCAGTTGTGAAGATCTTTCCCAAATATTTTTGGAAATAATTCCCCAGCCTGTGACACGGGGGTGGTGACAAGCCTCCTGCGGTGGCGGGCGGAGGTGGGCACGTTGCGTTTTGTAAGCTGTTTGCAGCAGGCTCGGTTCCCGACGGCCGGGACTGAACCAGGGCAGCAACGGCAGCCCCACCGTAAAAGCCGTTGTCCCGCTGCCGTGCCCGTCCTGCGGCGCGAGGGTCTCGTCTGGCTGGCGCCGAGATGGAGCCGCACGTGGTGCCGCAGGCGGGAGGCGGGGAGGGGGACCAGCCGCCAGCTTCCCATCTCACAGGCCAGTGGAGAGGAGGCACACCACCGCGGGGACACGCTTAGTCTCCGTAGGAGTCACCGACGTGCCAGCTGCATGAGGACTGCTCTCCTGCAGCGCGCGGGAGAGGAACAAAGTCAGGTTCAAGCATCGGGCACCGGCTACTGCCTGTCTAGAAATAGCACTCGGAGACAAACTCTGCTAAATGCGACAAAACTGCTTGCATCCCATTGACACGAGGCCCCATGCTGTGACTTGAACTAACAAATATTTCATGATCTGTATGTGAAAATCTACAAATGAAAAAGAAATTACCGTAGGTACACAGTCCTCCTCCAGCAAAGTAGTAGTAAAAGGAGTTAAGAGACACTAAGGAGGCATGGTCGCTTATCACAAATATCCTCCCAGAAAAATAATAATAATCATCAAAAATTGCATTTTAGGACATCAACATTAAGAATATGCTGCTTTAAAATGTGCTCTTTATCTCAGAGACAGCATGAGTGTACACCATGTGATGGAGCAGTTGCTATGGTAATGCTCTTTATTGAATAGCAGCCTAAACAAGTGCATAAAGCCCATTTACAGAATAGCATGTGCAAGTCCATGGAAGTCGCTGAACACGCCAGCATGGAGCAACTGCCCCCAGCCCGGGGTGTTTGCAGACCCGTGTAAATCCAAAAGACTGGACCTCTGCTGGATTTTTAACAACAGCCCGGTTTTTATCGCCCAGGTACGTGCAGCTCCCCGTCCCCGCAAGACATGCCCGAGGACAGCGACGAGCGTGCAGGACAGGGCACACGCCTGGCAAACGTTGCTGCTGCTGGCCGTTCCTCGGCGCAGGCTCCGTGAGAGCGGCCGCCCTCGCTGCCAGCGCCGCAGAGGGGGCGAGGGGCAGGGGTTCCCCCACGGTTTCCCCCGCAGCCTGTAGCAGAGCAGCCGCCAAGGCCGAGGCCACCGGCGCGGCCAGCCCCGCTCTGCCGCCTGCACGTGGCGCAGGGGGACACCCCACGGTCAGGTGTTGGTGCTCGGGGCACAAAAGCAACGCTGCCGTTTCCCAGAGGCGTTCGAAGAGGAGCCCCGTGACGCCCAGCCCGGAGGGACAGCCGTGGCACCTCGCGTCCTTCGTGGCAGCCGGAGGATGCCAGCGCCGGCGGGCCGGCCGCCCCAGGGACGCGCGGCGCTGGGAGCCCCGCAGGGGCGGGTTCTGCTCTGGAGCGGGGGCGGCGGCGCGGGCAGCACGGGCTGGGCTCGTCCCGCCGGCCGGGAGCGGGACCACGAGCCAGGGCGCAGCTCAGCCCAGCGAGGCACGGACGGCCCCGTGTAACAGCAACAACGGAAGTTATCTCCCACGCACCGGGCGCGCGCACGTGTGGGGGTGTCGGGAGGCCGGCGGCGCTGGGCAGCAGCAGGAGCAGCTCCGGGGGAGGCGCAGGTACCCCCAGGCGGGACCCTCCCACCGTCCCCGCCGCGACGCCCAGCGCCGACCGCGGCCACCCGGCTGCAGCGGGGCCCGGCCCTGCCTGCCAGAGCCACAGCACCCTCGGTGTAAACCATTTAAAACCGCTTTTCTAAAGTGTGGTGACACAAGGACGGCACAAAACTAAGTTTGCATTCTGCCATCATTTCCAAAACTTGTTTGCAAACATCACATTTTTATTTTACTTATTTAGGGAAAATTACACAATTCTTCATAG
Organism: Phaethon aethereus; assembly: GCF_964289735.1. Classification (NCBI taxonomy): domain Eukaryota; kingdom Metazoa; phylum Chordata; class Aves; order Phaethontiformes; family Phaethontidae; genus Phaethon; species Phaethon aethereus. The sequence continues at coordinate 12,091,015 of NC_138596.1, read as the reverse complement.
CACAGTTTAAAAATAACTCCACTATTAATGCAGGCCCTTTATTTAATCACTGGCTAATTTACTCCTGACAGAAAGTAAATTCCACTATTTTCTGTGAGGCTTTATGAAATTGCCATCATTTTTAATTAATTCTTAATTAAAATATATTACACCACAGCTTCTACCCATCTCTCTTGATATTCTAACATAATCAATTCAAGACCATTTACATATCATTAATTAAAAGCCTTCCTCTCTCATCCTTAAAATCATAATGAGGCTCTATTTCTCATTAGCAGCCTTTAAGGGATAAAATAACAATACAGACAAGAATGAATGGTAATTTCAAAAACCTCTTTTCTGCTCCTACAGCCCCTCAGACTGGACAGTGACATTTCTGAAGTTCGCTGCCGAAGGAGTTCCCGAACGTTTTGCAAAAATGAATAAATAACCCACCACCACCGGTGCTGCACCGCAGGCCTCCGTAAACGCCAGCCGCAAAAAGCAGGAAGCGGTCTCTCTTTTTCCCGATCCAGCGCCGGGGCGAGACGCCCGCGAACGCGGCCCCCAGGGCGGAGGAGAGGGGAGCTGCGCCCGGCACGGGGAAGGCGGCCGGGCTCCCCCCGCACCCCAGCGGGGTGCCCAGCCGAGGGGGACGCGCGCCCCGCGCGGCTCCGTGCACAGGACCTGCCGTGGGCGCAAGCCACGTGCCCGTCTCAAGCCCTAACTCGCGCTGAACGGGTGGCTCCAGCCCCAAAGCCCAAGGGCCACCAGCAAAAGAGATTTTCTTCAGCTCGTGTGCTTTTGTCCGAAGCCGTAACGACCCCCCAAATCATTTGCAATTGCCACACGCAAAAATGTCTCAAATATGCACAGGGGACACCGACACAGAAATTCAAACTCCTAGGCGTTGCCGTTTCCTAGTACCTGCCAGTGTCGGGATGAGACCCATCACACTGGTGTGAGTCAGGAAGGGCTGAGACGGGGAAGATAGCGTTAACTTCCAGTAATTAAACTCTAGAGCCAAGATACGTGTCACGCGTTCATAAATGAGCTGTGATATATGCTGCTACTGTAAAGAATTACCATTTATTGATAATGAAAGGTAAAAATTAACCACCTATTCAATGATTCTTTTCCTTTTCTAGAAGTTTAAAACCACATACGTTTCAGAAAAGATTTACAGCGACTTGTGGCTTTTAACCTGCTATTTTCAATATTTTGGCTGCGAGTTAGGAAATTAATACAACTTCCACCATGATTATTTTTATGATTAGCGTAAAATAAAATTTCACGGCATATCTTTTGCCTTGCAGCCAGGACAACGACTGCCTTTTTTTACAAAGCCTCAAGAAGAGGCTGGATTAAACCTTAATTTGTTATCACCTATTTTTAAATACAGTTTGTTATTCACAGCAATTCCTAGGCAGACCCTGAGCAGGGAAGGGAAGCCGAGCTAGTATCAGAGAGTGACAAAAAACAACACAAGTAATAGACAAAAAATCAGATCTATGTCTCGGGAATGTTATGCAGAGTTATTGTCACCAACATTAACGATATCTATGTGCTGCATATCAGGCAAATCAGATTTATATCACTGTCTTCTGCCAATTGCAGGTGCTCCACCACAACTTGTCAAGACAGCCTGTCTGAGTCTTCACACGTCAGACAGAATCACAGCACTTGGTGTTTTGGTCTGTTGACAGCAACTTATTTTGATGTGTTGTCACAATATGGAATTCTTCGAGGCTCTGCACCATGGTGCCAGCAAGTCCTACTGTACTTTCCTGCTGCCAGATGCTACAGTTCGTAGAGGGAAAAAACACTGACAATTTATAAAATATAAAAAAAGAGGGAGATTTTGTATGTGTTCTGAAGATGCCAGAGCTGAAAGGCGCCCTGTGAGCACGGCCAGGAGATGGGGAGCCCAGCCCTGCGCCCCACGGGAGTCCCGCGGGATGGGCACTGCTGGGGACCAGAGGGACGGTTTGCTGAGACATGTCACCCCTCTCCAGAGGGGACCCCTGCCCTCTCCCACCGACGCCCAGGCCCACCCGTGCCATCATGGCAGTGGTCACGTTCTTTGCTTGGAGCCAAGTGCGGCACCGGAACGTGAGCTTGGGCAAATTTCACTAACTGCTGGCAACGCGGCCGATGCGACACCGCGCTCCCCTGGGGGGCTGTCCCCCTCCTCACCTGGTCCCAAGCTGAGCGGGGTTCCACAGGCACCAACTCACAACGGCCACTACTAAGCCAGAATAAATACCTTGATTTAGGGAAAGTACCTAAGAGTTCATTTTTCACCTGTTGTTTGGCTTAAACAACAGTGTCCCTGCCCGGGGATGGGGGCCCCGTGCCGGTGAACGGGCGATGCTCGGCAGGTCCCCGCTCCCTGGCGAAGGGAGTTCCCTTCGTTTCTGGATGTACTTGTCCAAGGAGCAGAGTATGTCCAGTTTCCTGCCATGAATTACAGGGTTTGGTTTTGCCGAGGGTGGCTGTGGCCGGCCTCAGCAGGCACCCTCTGGAATGGCCTCAAACATCCCCAAATTAGCCCACTTTTCCCAGGGAGCACAAAGCGCACGGCCTCTCACGTCCAAAACAAGGTGGTTTTCTGACCACATCCATTCTGAATCCTGAGCTACTTTTCTGGATGTGGAGGTATTTCGATGTGGGGTTTTCCCCTGGCCCCTCTGTGCCCCCCCGGGCTGTGCCCCCTCCCACCCCACCACAGGCTGGCACGAGAAGCATTTCCTGAGGAGGAAAATGGGCTGATTACAAGTCAAAAAAGAAAAAAAGACAGAGGTAAGTAATAGTGGGGAGTTCTTTTCAAGGACTGCTTGATTAGAAACAACCACATTCATATTCAAACCTTTTAGAAGCCAAGTTGCCTTTCTCAACAAGGTGTCTCTGCGGATATTTGCCCTGCTTTGTTATGGGGCTCCTGACACTTCTAATAGAGCTTCTAAATAAAAAAAAAAACAGTGCATTTGTACTGCCAGGCAATAACCTTCACATTTTACTCCTCATTCATAATGAAAATTAAGGGCACACGACCTGCATGCTAGGTGGCTTCCAGGACCACATGCAAGCAAATGTAGGAAACGTGGCGGTAAGCACTGCGGCCGTAAAGGGACCGTCGGCGTGCGTGCGGGGGGCTCCGGCCAAACGTAACAGGCGCTGCCCCTGCCACACGGTCCCAAGGCCACCACGAGAGGCCGGCCGGTGAGAAAAGCATTCCTGCACTGTAGTAACGCCGCATGAAAATCTGTTTGTGATTATTTTTTCATTCAGAAATATGATACAATAAAGATATCACTATTATTCTGTGTTTATACTGGAGGAAAAAATAACTAATGCAATTCGATCCCATACAAAAGCACAGCGCTCGCAGGAAAGAAGGCTGTAATTTGACAATCAACCCTTATGGAACAAACCTGATGTGCTGAAATGTTTATTCCAGCAGAAATACTTCCAGAGAATATTTCAGTGAAATGAGGTAAAAAGTAGAACACTGATAAGAAAAATATCACCGCTCAGGAAATAACTATAAGTACCACTTCGTATGCGTCCATGAATTGGCTACATCCAGCAAAGAGCCCGCTCCGGAGGAGCCAGCATGGCAGAGGGGCATCCCCGCGTCAGCCAGCCCTTGCTGCGCAGCGCCTACGGGCGCCCGGCCCCTCTGATCGCCCAGCTGCTGGGAGGCAAGCGTGAACGAACAAAAGCGACGGGCGAGCAGTGGGAGAGCTGGCCCAGGGGCGTCCCGAGCTGGTCTGGGAGACGGGGAACAGCCCTCTGGGCCGCGGGCAGGGGGGACGCTGCGCGGGAGCTGTTGGGGTTTGCTCGGCCCGGTGGGCTGGATGGGCGAGCCCTGTGCCGAGAGCTGGCGGTGGGGCTTCCCTCCGGGACGCGCGGAATAGCAAGCCCTTGCTAAGGGGAGGCGGTTGGCGGCAGGAGCGCCTTCGCCTGCTTCACCTTCCTGGGGGAAATGCTCCCGAGTGTCCTCTTCAGCTCTGCCACAGCCCAGCAGGCTCAGGACCAGGGCAGCGGAGCCGACAGCCTGGCTTTCCTGCTGCCACCTTTAAGCAAGTCTGGTGGCTCCGGAGAGCCGTGCTCGGCCAGGTGGGGAGGCGCAGTGGGGGCTCTGGCCCTGCCACGGCTGCCTCCCCCGTTCCAGGGTCGCGCTGGGCATAACCAGCGGCTGCCGACGGAGGGGAAAGCAGCACTGGCCTGGGCAGCGCCAGCGCGGGGGTCAGGCCCTGCCCCTGCCCCCAGTCTGAGCGGGGCCAGCCCCGCAGCCGGGCGCGGGGCCGCCGCCGCCCGCTCCTCATGCCCCAGCTGCGCTGCTCTGCCAGCCAAGAGAGGGGAGCAGCGGCACCGGCGGGGCGCAGAGCAGGGGATACGGCCGCCGCCGCTGGCGCGCTCCTAATGGTTTCTTAACAGCACTTTGTGTGTGCGTGGTGTGAAAATCTGTGCAAGTGTGGGAGACTGCCGGCACGTGTAAGTGGTACAAATAAGAGAGCTGGGCCTGAAGACTCCGTTTGGGCAACCTGCCATTTGATCCTCATATCCCAGTGATCACTATAACCAAATGGAGTCAATGACGCGGACACCAATTAACACATGCCACTCCGATTTGCTTTTCTGTGCCATACTTTATTAAACACTTTCAGATGTAATTGAACAACATTGTTACACAATTAAGCACCATACAGTACTGCACTTTAAAACAAAAGCTATGACAGTTCTGTACTCTATTAGCGCTGTTAGATACTGTGTAATGTAGTAAGTAATTAAAAGCTAAAACTACGGTACTGTAACAATCCTAATCAGACTCCAATTTCAGTAGCAATAGAAGTATATTAATTTTTTAATACAGTGCAAGTACCTCAGCATTATCCTACAAAACCTACATGTTGCTGGCTACCAGACTAACCAGAGACATCCTCTTTTTCTGCTGGCAAACGGGAGCTAAACTGTGGCTGTGCCGGAGCCGTGCCGGTGAAGAGGGGACTGCCTGCCCCGGTGCTGCGTGGGATGGGGGGACAAGGCAATGCTCGCGGCTTTCTTGCCACTCGCTGTCACGCTCGTGTGCAGAGGCCATAGGCAGAGTCCCGCTCTATCGGCGCGGCTGCTCGTCACGTGCACTGCCACCAAATGGAACCGACCTGCTGCCGTGACTCGCCAGAGCGGGTGGCTGGGATCTGGAGCCAGCGGGGTCTCCGCTCCTGGGGCGGCAGCTTTACCTGCCCCATGCAGTGCCGGGGCACGGAGCAGGGAGGCAACGGCTGCACCACCACGCGCTCGGCCCTGCCAGCCCCTCTTCTCATGTCACGTGGAGACTCATGCCCTCGGGTCGGGCAGTGAAATCTGCCCAGGGAGATGCTCTGTGCACATACAGAGTGGGTGAGGATAAGCCAGCGTCGCGGCTGGCGGGGTCTGCTGCCCGCGGTGGGCACGGCTGCGGCTGGCAGGCAGGGCCCCAGGCAGCCGGGGCTGTGCCGGGCCGGGAGTCAGGCGTGCGGAGGGCAGAGGTGGCCCCACCTGTGTCACCGCCTGGTGCTGGAGGCTGTGCTTCCAAGAACGCTTCCAGCTTCCGTCTCTCAGGATAACAAAATGTCACTGCTGCACTAATCAATTCTGCAGCGTTAAGCATAGTATGTGGCTGCAGTGTTACCACGTCTCTCTGCTGTCCCTCTGGAGATGATATTCCGTCGCTGTAATGCATAACTGAAATAATGTGTGTGTGCTCAAGCACGATGGAAATCCAACGATCAACCACACACCACCACCAGGACCTGCTCCCTTCTCGCTGGCCTCACAAACTCCAGCTCTCTAAGAGGGGGGTATAATCACAAAGGAGACAGCTTTAGCCCGTGCTGGTGTAAACCCAACCCACAGCACTGCTGTGAGCTCACTCGACGCGGGGACATGAGGCGCACGTGGAGTTGAGTGCATGGAAAGGTGCTGTGGTCCTGTCTCATGCTGCGCTCCCCTCGCGATGCTCTAGCCACTGGCAAACACGAGAGAAGGGCAGCCCAGGAGCTAGTCAGGACTGCTGGCGGTCGGGACGACTTCTCGGTGGTGCTGCGGACTTTCCTTGTGGTCTTATACCACGCATCTGCTCTGTTGGGAGCCTCAGACACATGGCAGCTAAAAGCCTTGCCCCACTGTTAAGAGGATTAATACATCAATATAATGACTGACACGTTAAACGTCATGAGGACTTAAGATATTGCAGTGATGGAGGTAGGAGAAACTGTCTTTTAAATTAACTTTCTGACCTCTCCTGTTAAAATGCTGCCCTGTAGGGAGCAGAAACACAGTTATCCACGGATAACGGGATAACTCTACGGGCATGGGTGGAGATACTATTTGGGAAAGAACAGAACCCACGGCCAGCGCCACTTTGTGAAAAGTAATCTTCTCATCTACAGCACCCAGCGTAAGTCAGATGTCTCGCTCCCGTGGAGGGGAAGACGCCTTAGGACACATCAGCCCTTCCCTTTCTTCTTTCTCTGCTAAGTCCACATCAGTTCGTGGCTAAGAAGGAAGATTAAGAATTCATCCCCAAAAACCACTAACATTTGGTACATCATTTTAGGCAAGATACTCCTTCAGCAGCATACCAAGCCTCCGAAAAGTGAGCTCACAGGGACACAGCAGACTTTGCCCCTCACCAGTCATGTGTGTTTGGAGCACATGTCTTGGTCCTCACTTCTGCCCAGAGAGGAGCGTCTGTTCAGGTGTTACACAATTTTTCTAACTACAACAGTTGTTCACAGCACGTTCTCTATCTTCTATGCCAAAAGCTGTGATTTTCATCCTCAAATCACAAAAATGCTCTGCAACCAAACTTCAAAACTTGCGCAGCTCACTAGGAGTGGAACAGACGTAAATTTGCCTCTTTTTCTGGCAGACTGCTCTTCAGTTTAGGAAGGAATGCAGGAGCTTGCAGAGACTCAGATCTCTTTGCCTCCCCTATAATAACCCACGTCTTTCAGCAATGTCTCCCGACCGCACCACCCCGCTCCAGGCATCACCACAAACAGCACTGGCACAGGCTGGAGGAACGGCATATTCTTTCCTTCAGAGCATAAGGAAAGAAGTAGTAAGAGACGGTGAGATGTAATTACAGTATTTCAGGTTAGTGGGATGAGCAGAACTGAAGCACAGACAACAAAAGAAGGTTCTTTATCAGAAAACCTGCCTAGGAACAAAAAAAGGCAACTAGAACAAAAAAACCCAGCCAGAAAGAAAAAAAAAAAAACCACTCTCTGGTATTTCCAGGTCTCAGGCTTTGGAGCACATGTGATCAAAACACCTGAGAAAAGCACAACACCACGAAGTCAAAGACTGACGAAACCAAGCCAGAGCCACCATCCTCATCCCTGGCTGGCTGCTTGTTCCTGCCACAGGAACTAATTCATATTTGAACACATGAAGCAACAAATAATGCAACACTGCATATTAATACACATCAGTCTCAACAAAACCCACACATATTTGCATGTGAAAATTAGTCAAGATTCACACTCCTTGCTGTCTTGGGAGCTGCAGTACCATGTTTATGTTTAGCCTTGAATTATTTTGAGCGTCATGACCCATGAAGTGCTTGGTTTATGGAAGACCTTTTGGTATTATGTTGGAGCACAACTGGATGTAACGTTAGGGACGTGATGTGATGCTTGGTGGAAGGTATCTGCTCATAGGTAAGAGCACTGTACAGTTCTGAAATATTCCTAGTCTACTGGTTTGTAAATTAAAAGCTAGATTTTTAAAAGCTACTAAATAAATAGTAACATATACACTTTTGATAGGGTCCCATTAATTTTATTATGCAAGTTTGAAGATTTGAACCATTAAAACTTCTGAATTGGGTTATAGTTACTGTGGCATCATAGTTAAATTCAAACTCCATCTTGCATACCCTACAGAACGGGATGAGGACAGAGAAACTTTAATGGAAGATAAAGAGAGGCTTCAATGCAAGGATTGTAATGCAAGTGTGAATTAATTGAGATAACACTAAGCTACATCTTTTGGTTGGAGGATACATTACACCCGCTATGTCCCAGTCCCTCTTCTTGGGAAGAAGTCCATTTTGATGCTGGTTCATAGTAATTTCATGAATTTACCCAGCATTTTCATAAACCAATGGACACTCTGAGTGGAGCTGGTAATACGGTGTCCCTCAGAAAGACAGGCAGACCCACAGTGATGCCTCGGGGGCCACGGGCTGTTCCCTGGATCCTCTCCCTTTTTGTAATCTTGGATTAAATGTTCACTTGAGACTGCTGGAAAGTATTCAGAAATTTGTGGACTGAACTCCATGCTGCCAATAACTTTCTTATCAGCTACAAACTTCAGATTATTGAGCTGTGCTTTTAAAGTTGTTTATAAAAACTTGTGTCTGCTAAACTTCCTTCTGACGTACAGTGAGGACGTATTTCATGCAAAAAGCACAGTCTCTGTTATATTAGTCAGGACCAGGTACAACAGGAATGACTGAAAATGACTTGATCTTTTAACCATGATTGCAACTAAAGAATCTGAATTCATTCCCAAGACACTCTGTCAGCCACACCCCTACAACAAACATTCTGGATGTGAGAAGGGTCAACCTCGCAGACAGAAGATGCATTGTCTCCACCAGCAGGAAGAACGTGACCTAAAATACATACCATGTACTCGGCTCCCCCCGACCGAGGGCATAAAAACCCAGCGACTGCAAATACAGCACTTACTGGCAGCATCCGAGTACAGATACTCAACCACCCAAATGACCTTTTTTCCCTTCAACAGTCTTTTTGAAGCAAAATTTGTGGTGAAGGCTTCTTGCTTAAAGAATATATGGGCTTATGTCAAATGCATCAGCCCAGGGACTGATAATTGCTTGGGCTTAGAAGGCAGTGAGGCCAGGCATAGAGAATAAAACGGTAAAGGGAATACAGTGGTTATTTATTAACTGTAGCCCCCAAAGCCTTGTTGTATTCCCAAATCACAATCCTATCGGCATGAGAGGCTGCTGAGATGGAAATCTCGTAGCAGCTGCCTCTCCTGCTTCAGAGCTTGTGCTCCCCTCCAGTGCCGAGCGATGAGGGGGCTTTAACGCTTGCTGGAGGTACAGAATTTAATGCGCCCCATTAAAAAATCATGTACCGCCCTAAAAAACCCTCAAAATCCAACAACACCCCTTTTTCATTCAAGCACTTCCAAAGAAAAGTTTGTATCTGAACTCTCTCCTCTCCTGGGTTGGTGCCGCAGAGCGTGAGTGGCAGATGGTCTCCCCAAAACCCCAGGTCTGCTGCACCCCCAGCTCTGGGGCTCAGGACCCACACGTCCCCCTGCAACTCCTCGCGTTGGGAGCGTGCTGAATGGCTAATGCCAGCCTCGCTGACCCCTCTTCTAAAGAAGTTTTGAGATTATGCCTTGAGGCTTAGATGGGACTTAAGCACTCCCCTGGCCTTCCGCTGGCACAGGGCAGATCTCACCCGCGGCAGCGCCGGGGAGCAGAGTGCTGGTTACGGAAAAGATGAACAGGAATCGACGAAACTATCCAATGTAACGAGGAAAGAAGCCACCTTCACTCGTAAGATTTTAAAAACAATGACACAAAATCTGTGCTGCCCCGAATGTTGTTTGATGTTTTCTGTTGTTACGGAAATGAAAGGCATTTGGGATTTATGTCATTAAGGAGGCAAGATGAAAAGTCTCCAAGATGCTTGCAAGCACAGTCCTCTTTCTGATACAGAAAATAAATACTTAAAAATAATTTTCACTGGTTCTGGAAACCAGCCTACTGGCTTTTGGAGGGTTTTTTTCCGGTTGTTGATTCTGGCTTGTAAAAGCGAAGTTCATCAGGAGGAGTGCTGGAAACGAGTCTTGCGATTACCTTGCAAACATACCCACAGTCTTTTCAAACTCCACCCAGTAGAGCTGCCATCAGTAGTTCATAATCCTAGATCTGAACAGCTTTTCTGACTGCAAGCTGTCTGGGTAATTGCTAAGCTGTCTGAGAATTACTGTTGAACTCTGTCCTTTTTTATCTCACTGACTGACTACTATTTGTTATTAGTCCAAGTAATAATAATATATTAATGCACATGGTTAATATACAGAAGTATACGTTTGTATTGAAACTGCACTGCACTCTGCACTCTGAAGTGTAGAAAAGTACCACGAACAGAGCGAACAGTCACACAGAAAATCAGCTATCATCTTCCCAAAGGCCATACAAAACCACAGACTCGGTATTTAATAATTTCTACACATGAAATTGCACTGACTGGCAACGCTGGAAAACTCAAGGAATTTCCTAAATCAGCCCCGAGCAAGCATCCCTGCGCTGCACCGTGGTCTGGATGCAGTACACCAGCTCCGCTCCCCTCCTGCTTGTCGTGTGAAACGCTGCCTGTTAGCCGGGAAAGCGGCGGTACGAAGAGGCGAGCGGCGCGGTTGCGCTGGCTGCAGGGCGTGCCACCCAGCGCCTGTGCAGGCTGGAGCCGAGGAGCGGGGCGAGGCGCCGTCGCCTCGCAGCTCCCGGAGCTCCTGGTCGGGGACATGCACCTCCCAGGCGCCCCTTCCGCCCCCGCCGAGGCGTCGGGTCCCTCCCCGAGCTGCCCCTACGGGAACCGATGTGCGAGGGTCACCGTTCCCAGCTGGGGCTGAGGAGGTGCAGACCATCTCCCGGCCGGTGACGCTCTCGGTCTGGAACCACCTTGCACGAACAAGCCCCTGGGGCCAGGCGCACCGGTACCCGCCGAGCTGGGCACGTGCGTGTGTTGTGAGCGGCTGGATTACTGGGGTTCAGAGCCGGGAGCCATTTCTTACTGTGAAAGCTGAGCTAAACGCAAGGGTTAGATGTATCAGGTGGACTCGTGATTTGAGTCTAGAACTAGAGTTTTGCTGATGCCACCAAACTAAGCCCAACAGTCCCCTGACGACTGAGGCATTGGTGCACCATCTACGATTGCTCCGGTGACACAGTGGTAACTCTGGGCACCACGGAAAGTCCACGCTCAGTTTCTTCCAAAAGGAGAGCCTCTTATCCAAAAGTCTTGGAAATTAATGTTTTCTCCATGGAGTGCACTCCCTGCCTCCTCTTTTGTTTTTAAAGAATAGTGCTAATCTGTTGTGTCCATGTACAAAGTATAATGTGTATTTATGCTTCTAAAGCGAAATACAGCCCAAATTCGAGGGAATAGGGCGCTCTTCCTTAAAGTGTGGCACAGTGACATTGAAAATCTGCACGTCACAATATCCTGGGGAATCTGGTATCTCAGTTGTGTCTATGTAACATGTCTATTCTGTTAACAAAAATATTTATAGAAGTTTATGCATAATATTGATCACTACAACACCATGTCACTTGACGTAAGTTCCCATCTTCAAACAGAATATCTGTGCATTATAACATGGTTAGAAGTTGGTGCAATTTGTTTACTTTCAAAATGAAAGCTGTGAAAGTTGACTTAAGAAAACAATTCTTTTTTGTTGACCTCTACACAAAAAGAGAGAAATGACCTGACTAATGGGGTTAAGCATCCTCCTCCAGAGGCATGCATCAGACAGCACGTGTCCAGCCGCGGCTATCTGCTGAAGCCTGCCTACAGCTGCAAACGAACTCATGCGAAAGCAAAGCTATATAATGGCAGTGGTCGATAAATTTAATTTCTTATTAGCAGAACACTAATCAATAATCCAAACATTTTTTTTCTTTTCTTCAGTATTTTATGACTATCTGTGATGGAAGAAAAATTACTATATTAGCTGTTCTTTTAATTACTACCTGCACATGGTAGTTGGTTAGAGTGCAGATGAAGTTCTTGATGCAGATGACCTGACAACAGTTAACTGTGAAACTTGACTTAAAAAATGCTCCTTGATATATTCTTCTTTAATGGGAATCATGAACTTATTTCTCACGTTGTGGCATTTTTCCCTTTTGCCAAGACTCATCATTTTGCCTTCCACAAGGGCAAGATTTCAGAATCATCTGATTATTTGAACGATTTCACCCTTGCCCTAAAAATGTATTTCTAGACCTTGTATTTGTGAAGGAAAACCTCCTATGAAAATAGCACAAATTCATTTTTTAAATAAATTTCATATGTGAAACTCTGGACTATTTAAGATACAAAGCTTTTACTGACTGCTATTACTGATGACTATGTTGATGTTGTTCTTAAAAGTTCTTATTCTGAGACTTTGATTCTTTTTTATGATTATTCCAGTGTAGAACAACTGCCATTTTCTTCTTAAATTGGCCACTTCAGCCACAAACTACTCCCTCTAGAAGAGGATCAACTGGAAGAGTTCAGTATGTTTGGAGTATCTTGGCCTAGATCCAAATTCCTCTGTCACCGATCAAAACTCTGGATACAATCAAAACAGCAAAAAGGCAAGCAGTATAAACCCCATACATTAGAGCTACCCTACACCAGCCTTCGGTCCGTGCAGGAGGCTGAACAGGAGGTCTGACGGCTGTGTGAGACCGGGGCTGCTGCTGCGGTGTCCTGCATGGACACGGAGCATTGCCGGAGCCGTGTGGCTATGATGGATGGGCTGCAAAATTGTACCAAGAACAGTAAAAGACATGAACTTTTTGATTAAAAATGAGGATGCAGGTGATTAGCAATCTGCAGGGAACTTGAGGCTTGTCCACGGTCTGCTGATCTGAAAGACATGGGCAGCGGTTGGCTGCAGTGGTTGAGGACCCAGCACGGCTCCCGTCGGAGTGGCCCCTTCCCTGCGGCACACGGGGCAGCGAGGGGCTCTTCCGCTCTAGAGCAGGAGCATGCAGCGCTGCCAGACCTTGTTCCAATGCAGAAAGTCCTGATTACTGATGAATTATTAGATATAGCAATTTGTATGATTTTAAAAAAATACACAACTTATATTCAAATATTTCATTTTCAAGGCTCCTTTCACTGCAGAAGCAATGTAACACATGCTTCCTTATGTAAATAATGCTTCAAAACAATTGCACAGTAATTATTCAGTCCAAACCAAACAACAAATACCAATTAAACTGAATCGAAAACAGTGCAGCAAAGAAGAGCAGGCAAAGGGCCTTGTGTCATTAGTAGCGATTTCAACCTAAAATAAATCCTGTGAGTAGGAAGGTGCCATGTAAGGATCTCCACCTAACTTGTTGTTTTGTTATTTGCACAGTTTTAATAGGATTTTTCTATTAATCTGTGACAAACCATGAAATTTTATATTTTCACCATGACCAAGCCATGAAATTTGCCAACTTTGTCCATGATTTACACTGGGTCATAGTTATAAGGTCTGTTATGCTTTTTAACTAAAAACTACTGAAGCTTCCCCTTTGGACAGAATGAAGAATTTGCCTATAATTAAAGCAGGAATTGTTAACTGCTGGCAGTAAAAGTTTACAGCGTTGTTTGACAGTCACAAAGATAAGCCAGTAAAACCCTGGGATGCCGTGTCTACCTGCGCTTCCCACACACCCGAACAATAGGGTTATATCTCTCGGCATCACGAAATCAATCTCAGATTAGGTAATGAAATATGCACCAGCCTTTTCCCAGAACCTTTGACAAATCACACACAATCCTAAATCTTCATAAATCACGATTAAAGACAAGTATATCATCACCAACGCATATATCTTCCCATGCCTGACCCAGAGACTAATGAGAAAAGGCCCAGACTATCTCATCTGATTAATTAATTCAAAATGTCTGCTGTTATTCAAATGTGAGGCTGGTATTATTTGAATAACACTTGACAGCAGTGCCTGAAGATATCATTTCTGATTTGTGAAGCTGCTGCTGCATAACTGATGATAGTTTATGAAAATGTTCCATCGAAGCTGCTTTTCTTGGCACAACTGTGAAAGACTTTCTGGAGAGAGGGTTTTTTTGTCAGTAGTTGATGTTGCTAACATTGTCAAATATTTCCAAAATCTGTAACATCTTGGAAGCCCTTTTTTCCTGAAGCCTCGCTTGAATATTAGTTTCTTCGTGCTCTATGAATCAAGTATCTCTCTCTATATATATTTGCAGCAAAGCCAAGGGCAGCCGAGTTTGACCCTTTCCACGCTGCCTGCTCTTCCCCAGCTCAGAGGACGAAGCGTCGCCTCTCAGGGCCAAAGAAGGGCTCCGGGAACCGTCCCTCCCTGACCAGAGTCATGTTACTTCACGTCCGTGCTCAGTGCTGTGTTCTTAGGGATATTTTTTACAGCTGGGAAGGATAAGTACTAATTCCATAATAAGATGTGCACGAGCATGAATTTTGAAGGAAAAGACCACAGCCCCGTCCAGAACCAGCAACGTTGCTGGGTGACCTTGGCTGGTGAGGGTTGGTGCACCTGCAGCCCGCGCTCCGTGTTGCCATGGGGGTCCAGCCGTGCCGGAGCGGTCTCGTCCGTTCTGACGTCCCAACGGGCGAAGCCCCGGACACGGGGAATCAGCCCTGGCTTTGCTCCTGCCCTGCTGTGGAGTCTCTCCTCAAAACAGGCCCAGCCCCATTCAACGCAGTAATTTCAATTATTCAGATGGTCGCACTACTACTGGTGACTATAGACAAGTTTATTTCTTTTTCTGAAAATACTAGAGTCTCCTCTTTTTTTCCCAGACTGCAACGCCACTGAAAAATCAGAAAGCCGCACACACGAGCACAGTACCTGCTCTGTCCAGATGCCTACAAAGACATGAATGAGCAGACGCCATTTCCCAGGGATTAATGGAGAAATCAAGGCTGTGACACCAGTTGTGTCCCCAAAACCTAAAAGCCACCACTGCAGCTGCTGAAGGTCTCTGGACCCAGACGGCACAGGGAAAGCAGAGTCTGAACACAAACCAGCTTCCTCTGCCTCCCACCACCGCGCTCAAACGAGGGTCCTGCTCTAATGAGAGCGATGCTGCTACCTGGAGAATATGTGTCAAACAAAACTTACAGCAAAGGCTGCAGCGGGTTTTTTTCGTGAAGTTTTTATATATTGGAATGTTCCAGGACTCTTGGCCAGCGTATGAAGGGAAGAAACTGGGTTAATGTAAATGCAGAGCAACCGCCCGCCCAGGCTGAGATTTCCAGCGGTGCCGAAGGGCCGGATCCAGACCTGGGAGGAGCCCAGCGCTTCCCCGAGCGCCGGCAGCTCGCAACACGCCACCGGGGGTGGTAAAGATGCTCGGCGCTTAATTTCATAGCACCTGTAATAAGAGCCATGGGAACAGCATTCTGCAGGTCACTGGGCCTTTCGAGGCTCTGTTATTAGGAATAATTTAAATTACAACTCTACCAATTTTTTAACAGAAGTCTTCATTTTAAAATTTGCTTTTTCCAGGAGATAAAAACAATTAGCATTTTATTCTAAATATACCACAGCACAAAATACCCACAGCCCATTACAACCAATTTTTTTTTATTAGTGGAATGTGCAATGTGATGCCATGCTCGTAACAGTTTTAGAACTGTGCTGTTCTGAAGCTGCGTAGCCATAAGCACTAAAAGAGAGGATGTAAAATGTATGGTCTAAAACGAATATAAATCAATCATTATGACAGAAGTAGCACTTATTTGAGAGTCAGAAGTGAACAAAATATTCTGTGTCAGCAAAATGTCTCCTGTCAAAACCTGCTCTTTAAAATTTCACTACAATGTGCTGAGACAAATGTCCTTTGCAACTCCGTGTAAGGAAGCATGTTCTAAATCTTCATAATTCAAACCCTCCCCGTTTTCAGGGAAAAAAGCAAGCTGTAAACGGTTACATATTCCTGCTGATGAAGTAAACGTGCGCTTCTAGCCACGGCAAGTGTCAAATGCTGCTGCCTGCTCCATCGGCTCTCGCCCAGGAGAGGTGGCACCTCTGATCCACCCACCCAGGAAACCGCCGGGAAGACGCAGCAACAGTTTCATCTGTTCTGCTCATTCCTTAAGAGTGAATATTGAGCTGGTGGAGGTTGAAAGATCATCACAACGAAGCAGTACGTAAACCACTCGGGACCCCGCCTCTCTCTCACCCGGGACCTGCCGGCCCGTGGGACCTGCACCAGAGAGGCTTTGTGCCGCGGGCACCACCGTGCCCGGCGTAGAGCGCCGCTCGCGGGTTGCGCCAGGGGCTCTGTCTGCCAGACCGCGCGCCGACCAGCGTGCCGCTGCACCGCGTCCTGCCCCGAGACGCTCCGCGACGGGCCGGTGCTGGTCAGTAGCGTGTTCCTGACACACAGTGCTCCCTTTTCGGTAACCCGACCACAGCCTTAGCAGGACCCCGGCTCCCTTCAGCCCTCTGCCCAGAACCTCTCCCTCCCTCCCTCTATTGCCCTTTTTAGTTGACCGTTTACCTTTGATTGAACTATAAACGTTTGAGCCCAGTTAAACCTTACAGCTAAGCTATCTGGGCTAGCGGCGTCTTTTTTTCCTCCTCTTTATCCTTCCCAAATGCATCGCAAGCTCCTGAAGAGAGCTGCATTATGTCACTCTTCGCCGTATAAAATAAAGGGCGTGCAACTAAATCAGATCTCCATTCTTCCTTACTTGGGATGACAGCACAAGCCGACTACTTTTTCAGCGGTTACACTGTTTGCCAGGCTGCCACTACCTTAAGACACATAAAATACCAAATTTAAGACTTCAAAAGGGTAAATGACTCCAATTTATGTCGTCATACCCATGACAGAGCAACCTTTTCCATTTCGAAAAGGCTGGCGAAATATACATTGGTCTGTCGAGTGTGTCCCACATGTGTCTGGGAAGGTGTGAACGTAACAAAGGTTTTAAGTTTACCAGTTTAAAAGAAGAACCACCTTTTTTTTTAAATTATACGTTTTAAACTGGACACAATCTGCCACGGAGTCTCAAAAAGGCAGTATTAAAGGTCTGGGCTCCACTGCAATTTCTAAAAAATCAAACCCCCCGACAGAGGAGAGGACAAAGGCAAAGCAATGGCGGTTGGAAACAACCTCTTCCAACTCAAGATTCTATTTTTGCAACTGTATACAGTTAAAAAACCTGTCTGAAGATTAAAAACGCATAAAACTTGAAACTGACATTTATTTCCTGCAAAACAATCTATTTTTTCAGAGATAGTTTTTTCCAAAAGATGATAAACTCCTTCTCCTTATGTTGTGCCTTAAGACATCATGTGCTTTTATCCTTTAGCAAAATACGAACCAGCTACTAGGCTGACAATGCCAAGAACCATGACAAAATGGATTATTAATGAGAAACTGATCTCCAGAACTCTATTAATTTATGTCTTCCTGTCGGATCCCAAAGACGTATCAGCCCTCTCACTCAAAGAAAAAAATGCCAACATTGTACTTTGTTTTAAAGTTCTGCTTAGATGAAGAATTCATTATCCAAAGCACTGTTGTGTTATTTCAGTCTTCTTGTAGAATAAAGATTCTTTATCAAATAGCTTAGAAAGCCACTGACAAGTGCGAGGATCTTGCAAAATATATTTACATCAAAAATTCAATGAGGAATCTTGGATTTATAACCTTTTTTTCCTTTCCTCGGCAACACTCCTTGCCTCATTCTGACCTGTCAGCGCTTTGGAAATGAAGACCATGAAATTCCATCTGTAAAAACCCGAGAAAAACTAACACGACGGTGAGCTTTTAAAGTTCTTAATTATACTAATTATTCCACTGCAAAGTAAAATGATCTAACACGTAAACAGAAGAAATCAGATTGCTTTGTTGAGCACAAACAGCAAACAGACATAAAATACCCTTGTAAGCCTCCGTGAAAAAATCTATCTAATCTATGCTTATCATAATATTTATGAAATAAAAAACAGAGAGGAAAAATTGCTGTAATGTACTCTGGGTGACCTCTGCTTTCGAGAGAGAATGAAAACAGCCTTTTGCTTTTCAATCCCCATCAAAGTGGAGTTAAAGGAGGGACAGCATTCCCTCGCTCACTGCCATTAATCATTGCTTTCTTCAAGCAAGCGCGTATTAATTTCTGTCATCCCAAACATCATCGAGTATTGTTACAGCACCGTTCACTCCTCATTCACCACCAGTTGTTACCAGTTTCCCTACACTGAGCAGAGACAGGGTGAATCGTGTGGATTTCAGTGTTGGAGGCCTTTATCCCTGGGGTGCTGACACCAATTAAGCCATTTCAAGAAGAAACGAGAACAGGCGCAACCCTTCCCTGTAACGAGAGCTTGCACCTAGCGCTGGCAGGTTGCCATTCGCTGCCGCCTCGCGCTACGCAAACACCCTGCCACGTCCCCGGGAACCGCACGGCGCGTTTACAGCTCATCCGCGCGGCGCCCGGGCACGCTTTTTCAGATCTCCCGTGCAGAACTCGGGGCCGAGGACGGCACCGTCGCTTTCCGAATAACCCTCCCGGATAGAAAAAGGCTTTAGGACGAGATCTAAAAACTAACACAGGCTTTTCCCGGCGCGGTATTTGTTGGCCGGTTAGGTCGCCGTCGGGAGAGAGAGCCGACACGGGGCTGGGGGACGAGCTTCATTCCGGCGCGAGGCACGCACGTAGGACGAACGGCACCACCTCACCACCGCAATGCAACAGATACGCTAAACACGAAAATTAACTGAATCTTCCAGAATTACAGAACCGTTCAAGCTGGCTAGCGATGGGCATCCTTGCGCTGCTGGCATTGCATCGGTTTTCGTTTGGGGGCCCGCAGGAACTAAAAAAATGGCACGTTTCAAAAAAGTTACCTCGAATCCTTAAAATCAACACGTTTAATGAGTTTAATTAATATAATTTGTACATTGCTAAAGTGTGTGTAAAGATTTATCAAACTCTCTGGCAATATTGTTGATTTTTTCTGACCGCTTTAGATCCAATCATTCTCCTTGTTTTAGACATTTACATCTGCTTTTAAGTTTTTATGGTTGCCTGTTGGCAGGCAGCAAAGTGGAGCTGTCGATGCTGCTGCAGAATAATGCAAGGTTTGTTATGAATTAAATATTAGAAACCTTAACGCAGCGGCCAATAAGAATTATTTGCCTTATTAAAGCAGCAGAAGACGCTGATTAAATTTTCATTGCATTGCAGTCTTTTTCCCATTTCTGCTTTCAATTCATCATTCTAATGTATGAAAGCCTTGCCGAATAATGGCATGGGGACTTAATTTCTGGAATGCAAATATGGCAAAGAAAATACCATAAATACCCTCCCAGAAAACATTAAACAGTCAGTTCTAATTAAGTGAATACTAACTAAGTAAATATTCTCTTAAAGGAAGAAAAAAATAACTCAAGATGTCAAGAATTCCAAGAAGGAAAGCGCTAGAAATACAGGCACACACAAATTATATGGAGCTTTGATTATCTGAATTTCGCAGGAGGGAACTAAGTATGTTTAAACAATCGAGTTTTCAGATACTCCAAGAAATTTTTGTATTTATTAGTAAATATCAGAAAACACAGCCCTGTTTTGATTAACCGAGGCTGCACTTCGGCACTGTAAGTAAATACACTGCAGCGCATGACAGCTGTAGCAAGACTGCTTTAAGTCAGGTGATCCAGATGTGTTAGTTTTACAAAGCAAAACATTTTAATACTACTCACTTTACTGGTGTGGCACCCTTTAAAAATAAAATTCCTTCAGGGGAAAAAACCCTCAATCCTTCCAATGACAAAAAAATTGTGAAAGGTATTTGGCAATGAGGCTCGGCTGGAATACCAGTTAGCAATTTTACATCCGCGCTATGCGCAACTGCAGGGATATTTAGGGAAAACGCTCAAACAAAATCTTGTAACCGCGTGTCCTATAGTGAAGGTTGTTCACGTTTCTGCCTTAATGTGCATCAGGAAGAAAATGAACTTCAAGTATCCATTTCCCCTAGAGAAAATCTCTTCCCTGAAACTCTGCAACTAATGAAATGGGGATCTATAAATAGCAGCATCATTACCATGAGAGCACTTGCTTTGTACCAGTCTCTGCATCTGACCCTCTTTGCACTAATAACTAGTAGACTTCAATGTAATTCCTCTATAGGATGATCAATATCAGGACAGTTAAAATGTGATGTACATTTAAACCGTGGAGTGTATTTACTTAGGAAGCTTGCTAAAACACGAGCACACGCCACGCTATCGTGTACTGCCTCTCCCTGCTCACACTTACTACGGAGTTTCTTATTGTCTTAAATGAGACGAGTGCTGCTCTGTAACTTCTCTCCGACGTTCCAGAGACATGCATTGTGACAAGACAAAAGCCATAACACACCTGAAACGGTCCCTGCTGAAATCCCTCTCGATGAACCTCATTAAAATGGTTACTCCGTTCCAAATATTATCTACTGAAGCATTACTGTAGTAAACTCTTCCTTAAACTGTTGAATGCGGTAAGTGAGCATTTAATCAGTAAATGTAATGGTTTGGAAACGTGGTTTACTTCTAGTCAAAAAACGGTATTTTCCAATTGCTATAGATCGTTTCAAAAAGTTAACCAATATTTAATTTCACTGTTGGCTGTAAATTAAACTATCCTAGAAGATAACGCGGTTCAGGAATCTAGGGGGAAAAAGGAACTATTTATTAGGTGTCTCTGGAATATTCTGCTACTGCGTATAATTTATTGATACGGAGATATTTATGCTGCCCTTCATTAAAGGTAAATATTCAGTTACATTTGCATTTCCCACATACAAAGAGCTCAATTGTTCTGCTAATTTCATATCTCTTAAAATAAATATGATAAAACGTTCCAGTGGGTGGATGAGTTTAAAGGCTTTTATTCTCTGTGACAAAATTATTGATGACAACATATCATAAATGGCACTTACTCCATATACACATGTCACAAGAAAATGTAAAATATTAGAACAGTTATGCATGCAGGAACATTTACTTTTTAAATGAAAATATAACATCCCGATTTTAAAAACCATGTGGTTAAATCAAGAGAATGCATAGAGAGAAAAAAAGAGGACATGAAATTTCACATGTGCTTAAGCTGATTTTCTTTTTGCTACAGGTACTATGTATGTACTAAAATTTGATTGACTTCATTTAAGCCACAAAATACATAGTCCACCAGCAAACTAAAGACAAATGGTACCACCAAACAAAGCTTTCAGGCATGCTAGATGACTTCTCTGTCTCCCAAAGGTACTTGTTCAGTGGCGCTTTTCTTCCTGTTTGTTATCACCCTTCAACTTATTAAATATTAAGGTTGCCCAGAAATCTGCCTTTTATACCAAAATCAGCAGCCAAAGAGAGTAAAATGGATTCAGAACATACTGGGATGGAAAACTGAGTCAGTATGATTCAAACAGACTGTACCTCTGCTGGAATACATTATTGTCTGTTACAGGCAGTATTGGTGGAAAAACGTCGTGAACACATTACCAGCATGAAGACTTTCATGTTACAATCTTTTTTTTAATCATTCAGACATACCTCCGAGAGCCTAAAAAGGGATTATTGCAAATATCATGGTTTTTGTATTTTAATACGATTAATATTATACAACACACAAAGATATTTGAAAGCAAGGATTTCAGAGAAATAAGCTGAGTAAGTAAAGCTTGTAAATGTAATCAACACCATATTAAGATACTGGGCAGCAAAGGTTGCAATTTAAGAAAAGTAAAGCAGAATTCTCAGCAAATGTGTGGGGATAGGTAACGGCAGTTTTACCAGGGCTAAAAAGAAAAAAAAATTGCATTTGTTGATCAGTGCCAGCAGTTAAAACTTCCAGGCATATTTGTAAATAAAATCAAAATGACGACTTCAGATCTAGGGTTTGCCCCTTCACGTGGGCCCGAGACGGAGGAACAGGCAGGAGCCGGGCGCTTCCCACAGACGGGATTTGGAGAGTTTCGGAGTTAAATAAAGCAGATTTGTAAATGGCAGGATGCTCTCGCAACGACGTGGTTCTCGCTCTGAGGCAGCCGATGGAGCAGAGCTGCTCAGCGGCACTTGACAACAGCAGTGCTCCCACAATTGTAACCCTCAAATCCAATCAATCGTTGCTCTTTGCATTTCAAGCAGCTCCTGGCTGCCACTGCCTGAAGATAACTATTTTACCACCTCTGTCATGCCTAATTAACAAGTCAGATGTACAATTTAGAAATTTTGCAATTAACCTGCTAAAATATTGCTGGAGGATGCTAATTGTTATGCCAGTTGCCATAAAAGCTCATTTGCATAACTTATGTGTGAAAAACAATTATGAGCGGCGTTCACAGACGCGGTCCACAAACTGCTCCTAGCTACGGATGAGAGGGCCACAAAAACACTTAATTCATTGCCCACAAAATTATGTTCCCCCTTTTCTTAAACAGCATCTGTTTTGTGAAGCTATATTCATAGAAAATCCCCAAATCAACAATTAGGAGCATATGTAAATGTGCGATTACAGTTCTTTTTCTTCCATTGACAAGTTCCCCTTCCCGTGCGCGGAGAGGAGCGGGGCGGCGATGCCGGCTCCCCGCGCCCCGTCCGTCCCTCGCGCCCGCGCCGGCATCGCCGGGCACTGCCAGGGAGCCACCAGCCCGCCGGCAGCCGCGCTCCGCCGCTATCTGGTCCTCGCAGCAGATCGCTGGGGGCCACTTTAACAACAAAGAAGCTAAAGTCAATTGTTTCTTCCGTGAATAGGCTTCTGTTCTTCAGCATATATTTACCCAGGCGTTCAGGGCCGATTTTTACCATCAGATCGGAGTCTGTAGAACATGGTTGTTGTACAAATATTTACATTAGTGCTGACCACAGCCTTACTGCGGCACTCGGAGAGAACGACACTCCCAGCTCTGTCACCCCGTTTTGGAGGCTCAAGGCTCGCTCTCAGCTACAAAGCCAGGATCGCCGCTCTCCCTGTTTGCACACGCAGAGCAATAAGCTAATTTCATCGGACATTAGGGGCTGATGCACGGAATTTTCATCAGGCCCCAGCGTGCTATGTTTTTAGGGCAGAAAAACAAATGCCCATTTTTTGTTTCAGGGAACACAGGACGTGGACTGTGTGTTATTTCGGGTTTCCCTTCAAGCAGGCAGTTTGCACAGCAAGTGTTCATAGCCCATTAAATATTACTAAACTAAGTAAGGACTGCAGTCTGGAGCCCCGCAAAATGCAGTCGTACGGTTCAGCACCAATGACATCACGTCGCTACGCAGCAAGACGATGCTGCTTGTTCCTCTCCAAAATATTAGAGATTTAAAAGTTACATAACAATCACGGTGATTAAACAGCAGCTGTTATGATAATCAGTCAGTAAAAGGAAATTGATTTGTTTAGTGCTAGCAACTACAATATTATTAGACTCTCAGTATATTGAAAGGAAGAAATATTTCCTTTATTGAACACAAAATGCCATAAATTTAGGTAAACCGAAATTAGTTCATGTAATACACTGACATCCAAGAATTTATGTATATAGAGTCTATCATTTAATTTTCAGACATTCAATTTCTATACTTGGTCACAGTCAAAAGGTCAAGAACCAACAAGTCAATAAGTTCCCAAGCTCCCTATCGATATCACGTCACTGCCCTAACAAGTGGAGAGGAAGTAAGAAATAATTCACAAAAAAAATCCTTAGCTGCATATGGAAGGCAAAATTTCCCCCGCCATCCCGGGCCAGCGCTGGGCGCCCAGGGAGCTGCCAACATTGCCGAAACCTTGCGGTCCCGCGGCCCCGGAGCCGGTGGCACTGGTGGCACCCGGCAGGGCTGCCGTACCCCACGCCAGGCGCCCGCTCTGCCATTCTGTGGCTTTCCTTCCCCTCTTCCCTCTTCACCCAGTGCAACAAAGGAAAGAAATACGAGGTAGAAAAGCTGATAGTTCCCACTCTATTTGAATAACAAGTGAAATCCTAAAAATACCTCCACTGCATGTTATTACCAACTGTATCACCGGGTTTTATAGTGACAGGACTGTGCTATAATTCCTGAGAAAACCTCGGCATAAAGCTCCATAAACCCAGCCACTCCCGGAATGTATCACCTTATCTAGTGCACAATCATTTCCACAACTTTTCATGTTAGTATAATTTGTTCAAAAATGGTAATAAATACATCCTTGAAGTCAAATAAGAATCATTGCACAATCTACTGTAACTTGTTCTTACTAGTGATAGTTAATCATGCTACCAGGATCTCACATGAAAGAAAATAAGCAAACATTTGAGTGTTCTGTAATTACAAACCTCACTAAAAGCACACTTCCTTCTTTAATCAACAAATACATGAAAGCATGCTTTAAATACCCTTTCAAGTGTGCCATCCTGCCTGCGAACAGCTATCACTGAAGAAAAGCAGTGATCCCCATCTACAGTGAGCCATCGGTCTCTTTCTGTACTAAGCAAACTAACTACCAAGTCAGAAAACCCCAATACCCTTTTGCTACAGGTCTAACTATGAATTAAAAACCCAAACATTCCTAAGTAAAGCCAAGAAAAGTAGAAGTCTCAGGAAAGCCTAATCTCTTCAGCTGCAGGAGGTAAGGCTTCACTTAGGCTCACCATGATTGGCATAACGTGGATACTGTAAATAGTGCTAATATATTACTTCTTGTATAACAATTTTAATTATACCAAATACTTGATAAAATTATCCCTTTTCAACATATAGCACCAACTTAACACAAACTTCACAAAAAAATCTGATGGATAATACTCCCATTTTAAAGATAGGAAAAGTGAGCGCTCGCATTCACTTCAGTGAGGTGGCGGCCGAGCACTGGGTTTGCTCCCACCGAGGTCACCGCATCCCTCCTCACTTGAGTAGGAGGAATGTTTTTTCTTCTCAAGTCAACAGCAGCATCAGGATTCAAACGCAGAAATGCCAGGCTTTCATCTGCAGCACCCTCTCCTCCCAAACCAACGGCATCGGGGGTCTATTGGTATTGAGAAAGTTAAGGTTGGCCACAGGACATTTTCATTATTTAGTTATTTTAAGAATGTGAAACTCAAAATTAGCAGCTGGAGACCCGTGATGCTTTCTTTTGCTTTCTGTGAGAAGAACTGATTTCGCAGCTTCAGGTGCCTTTTTGCTCTTCCCGGTATCAAAATGGTTCACTATGATAACTGAAGTCTTTGGGTTACAAATTCCGGATCGCATTCTTTGGGCCAACCGATTCAGGAGCTCTTGGAAACTAAGCACAACCAGGGACATCGTGCTTTAAATAAAAACCATGCTATGGACTCTTTGTTGACGAAGAGCAGGGAGGGTGGATGGAGAGGGCTCGCAGGGTGCCGAGGGCAGGGGACAGCGGGCAGGGACCCGCAGCGAACGTGCCAGTTGTCCTGCGCTGACATGAAAACCCCTGTGGCTTCAGGGGAACCTCGGTGGTTTGTGTCTTATGTGGTTCACGTTAAAAATTTCCCAACAGTGATAGACTTCAGCTGCCAGGATCAGGGAGACCATGCGCATCTAGCATGAACAGCCCCCGCACAGAGCTCTGGGGCATTTTTTAATCCTTTTTCCTTTCTTTTAAATAACTATTGGTGCTCATAACAAGCCCTGTCACTCCAGCACTACTCCCCTGATTGACTTTGCGACAACGATCTGTGGAGGAGACGGGCGCACAAACAGCAAACATTCTGCAGGCACTCAGGCAAAGAAGACTAGAGAGGCTTGGGTCGGTTTTGTTTTGGTTTTATTTTTTCATAAATTTTTGTGCGATTTCCAGAATTACTTCTCTGATATTTTTTAAACACTATTATAAAAAGAAAACTAACCACAAAACTGTAGTAAAGCAACTCCGAGGCTGAATAAAAACCACACACACAAAAAAACAGAGGAAGGAAAATCTGAACTACATCAGAAACTCTCGCCTTTGAGTCATCCTGGAGCATCCTAATACTGCAGAGGTCTCAGCACAGTGATCTTACGTATCATATATGCTCTAATAAATAGGTTCAATGAGTTGAGCTAAGGGCAGAGTTTAACTATTAATTCAAAATTTCCTTGCTCTTATGGCTGTAAGTCAATCCCTTAATGTTACTTTAACACAGTTTCTGGCAGTTGAATAAAATCTATGGTCAATATTACAAGCCCTTCCCTCCTAAATGAAGGAAAATATACGTGTGATTTACATAAGAAATGATGGGAAATGCTGTGAGTGAGTGGGGGTGATAAATGTCCAAGGCCCCATCGGCCAGGAATCTGAGCCGACCATTTGACTCAGCTGGTCAGGCCCTGATTATCCCAATCCCAAAAACAGCAGAACTGGCAAAAATACCTCCACGCACATACAGTTTTCAGCACAGGAGCAGTTACCAGTCAGAGAGGTTATAATACAAAGCTGTAAGATATATCTAAAATAATACCACAAAAATCAGATGAGACAAAGAATTCTAATACTTTCCTTTTGTTAAGATACAGTAACTGAGAATACAATGAAATTCTTCATGTTCAGCATCTCCCATTAGATCAATTAATATTCAGAGAAAGGCTTTAACATGAAGTTTAAATAATCATAGAAGGAGAAAAAGAACCACCGATGTTCTAGAAGCTTCTCTAGACCTTTCAATCAATTTTATTTATATGCAAAACCAAGAGAAACTCAGAAAAAACAAAGCTCCTCCTGATGCTAAAGCTCTCAATTTACTGACAGGCAAATGGCTTCATGCTGCCACTTAATCTCATTTCTTGCATAATGCCCTCTAATTAGCATATCAAAGTGAATTAATACTTCTAGGGCATTAGCAATGGGAAAATCTGCTCCAGGCTTCACAATAGCAGTTAAGCAAGAGCCAAGAAATCCTCAAAAACACCACAAACCACTTTGCATTGCAAAACTGTTCAATTTATTTATCCTCTCTCTCTAAACACTTTTACCGCACACTGTTTTACTACTGTTCACCAAACAAAATGATAATTGCCAAAGTTACCAGCATCTGTAATGCCTGTTTAGAATCTTAATTTAGATTGTATACTTGAAGATCTCTGGATGCTTTCATTGACCCTATCATATACAATAGGATATACTGAAAAAATGTTGTTCTAAAAAAAGCAATCAGGATAATATTGTTAAATTCCATTTTCCACTTACAATAAATAATTAAAAATTAAATAATATATGAAAAAGCCACCTGCTGGACAATGAGGAATGAGAGATTAGCTTTAAATGTTGATGCATGACTTAAGTATAGCAAAAGGTTTTGACCTGTAAACACATGATACAAAACCACCCCCCTTTCCAAGTGATTGATTTGTACAGGACACATGATATTCAGTGATTCATATATTGTTACAAGTTCATATGACTGTGCAACATGGCTTGAACTGATCATTAAGAAAAGAATTTAAAGTAAAATACCTAAAATAGCATAAAATTAAAGTAAGTGCATAAGGATTTTTTCTATATGCTTTTATGCAAAACATGCTATTTTTATCCAATTTCATTTTATCCAACACATTATAGCTGTTACAATCAGACATCAGACCATTTCTTCCTTAAAAATATTTTCAGAATCTACTTCCAATCACTTTACAAAATATAAACTATAATTTATAGACAAGGACTAAAAACCCCTGAAACTTCATCATTTTAGTGCTCCCCATCAATCCTTAAAAACAAAATAAGAACATCAAGGGGGGGAAAACCCCCAAACGAACCCCAACACTAGTACATCTACCCTAAACCCAAGAAGGGAGCTGGAGCACTAACGGAAAGCTAATAACAAAGAGTAGAAGAAAATGCCGGGGTCAGTGGGGTTTTCTACATTTCTGCTTACAACACGAAGGGGGAAAAGAAAAGTATGAGAATAACAAAAAAAATTATGATGG
The DNA here is from genome assembly GCF_964289735.1 of Phaethon aethereus. Taxonomy (NCBI): domain Eukaryota; kingdom Metazoa; phylum Chordata; class Aves; order Phaethontiformes; family Phaethontidae; genus Phaethon; species Phaethon aethereus. The sequence continues at coordinate 12,063,341 of NC_138596.1, read as the reverse complement.
ATATTTATCTAGTACTTTGAACCTTCCTAAAGAATGTGCATTATTGAAAAATACATAGCGTTCAAGTACCGGGCTTCATTTCCTTTCATATTTAATTCCCCGTTTACTTCCACTGTAAAGACAGCATTATGGAGGAGCTCTAATGTCCAGCTGAGAAGCACAATTCATCTGTTTGGCTGATGAACTACTCCAACTTTATAAAAGCATGAACTATAAGAGCTGACAGAAACTTTAATAATTTATATTAAATATTGATGTGAATTATTTACCCCATTCATACTTAAAGACATGAATTGCCTACCAGAGAAAAGCAAATGTGACAAAAGGTCAACACGGTGGTGAAAAAAGGCAGGCTGTGTCAGGCATGTGTTATCTGAACCATGCTGATCACCTTGATAAGCGAATAGCATTAAACATGACTGCTGAGAAAACAAACAAAGCATTCTTCTCAGGGTGTCAATTCACGGCATACAAACAGCTACATCTAATTCTACCAATGATACCAGGACGGGGAAACTCCACTCGGGGCTCCGCTGCTTCGGACTCACTAGGACACGGATTGAGTATTCATTCCTGCTATTCATAAAAATATTCCTCGAACCATCGTACGCATGATGCGCAAGGAATTGAAAAACAGGCTAAAAATTGCGGACAGATACAAACCGGACTCTCTCGCGCTCTACTATATAATTATTAATATAGTCTTCGTATGCATTTAAATACCGCGTTACATTTGTAACAATTTAGTATGTCTAATTCTGCTTATATTTGTCTACGGTAGACTGCAAATATCATTATATTAATGTTTCACACAAATCAATATTTAAATTGAAAAAAGACAGCATAATATCCATATCATACAACTTTTTCATTGAAAGCTGTAGGAATAGAGCTTGATAAATTTGTTAAATCCTGGGGAAAAAAAAAAAAAGGCCTCTTTTGCGTTCACTACATGCTATTATAATAATTTACCTCTGAATGCAAAAATTCCTTAACTTTCAACAAGCAACCTAAAACACACCCCACTGCAACTCATATTATTATTTTCAGATAAGCAGGCAAATGTGTCAAATTAAAAAATAAAATGAAGGACTTGAAAAATAGCTATAAAATAAAATAAATCCCTGCTCCTACTTAAATTAGTATTGACAAGTAGGTCCAAATTTATCCTTTACAGGGGGTGGGCGGGGGGGAGGGGGGAGGGGAGAGATCTGGAAACACAGATCCTGGTAATCAACGTGAAGATTGTTATTTAAATATAGCAAGGAGCACTAATAATGGTAAGGTCTAAAGGTAGTGTGTAGTTACAGATTCTGTAAGACAAAGTAACATGAATTTCTCTAATGAAAATAATCACCAAAGCCGCCTGTTTCCTTAACCAGAGGAGTACCGCGTCAGAAAGCCACCAAAGAGATAGAATTTTGATAATGAACGTGTTTGAAACAGATGACCAAATGACAATCAAGATACTTTATTGAATTTATTTTTTTCCTAGTAGGACATTTATGAAGAAAAGCAATGTCATTGCCATAAGGACAGTGTAAATGATCTAACATTCTACTCCACGTCATCGTTTGTAATACATTTGCTGACAATTAAAAAAATATACCATTCAAAAGTATAACCAATGGTTCACTGAAAAATCTTGGATACTTAAGCACGAGAAAGGAAACAAAAGCTAAACAATTTAAACGAAGAAAATATGTATGCAGATAAATACACGATGCTTACTTCCTTACGTAGTCAGGGGTAAATCAAAAATATGTATTTAGCAGCTTGAAAAAAACACCAGGACTGCCAAAAAAAATTTTAAATAGCTAAACTGAATAACAATAACACCACAGCTAATATTTAGAAAACAGCTAACATACATGTGTACATAAATACACACGTATGCTATCAGTGCCATTTCATTGTTCCATTTGAGTCCTTCAATGTTCAGACAGGACTGCTAGGATTGCATTTTGTTATATATATTGTCGCAAGCTGTTGGCACTAAATGATAGTTTACCAACATTGAAAAGTTTAAATTTGTGTAATGCGAGGGAAGAGTTCTGTGATTCAATTTTTAAATAACCACAGTGAAGAAAGGGGTTAACATTTTCAAATTCTGCTAGCAGACAAGGCAAAAAGCAAGTTCTTCTCAAGCGAGTTACTGAACAGGCAGTTTACAGATTTTGCAGCATATTGACAAGGGGCGTTCCTGAAAGAGTTGGGCCATTTTCATCAATAAGGAGCTTTGCCGCAAGTAAGGGCACGATACAGCCCTTTAATCATCGGAATGGCATCGTATGGCTATTTACAGCTGTAGCAACAAAAATAAAGGTTTTAGCTTACATGGGGAACAGCAAGAAATTAACCGCGTGGCTACTGTCACTATTTGTCTAGTTTTCATGCCTACTTTTTTTTTCATTCTTTAAAACAGTTCTGCAGGAGAGGAGAACGTTCTTAATGAACATTTTCCTCCTCTCTCTTTAGACATAAAAAATAGTTCAACCAGCCCAACCAGCCAAGCAGGCCTTTCTCTTCCCCTGCGGACACCTCCTGCAGTCGAGAAGTTCATTAAGTTTTATGATCTTCCCAAGTCAGTCCTGCTTATAAGCCTCACAAAGGCCACAAATCTGGCAAACCATCATGTATGCCATTAGGCTTTACTAGTAAATGAATGCTATTTAGGGTTTGTGGTGACAGTAAATTAGGGTTTGGGTGGCAGCTATCATTGTTTCTGTTGGGCTTACAGAAATAAATAAATAAATGTGTATGCATATACGCACATACATTCAGACATCTTCATAAATGTGTGTTCCTATCTATATAAATGATATTTAAAGACAAAAAAACTGAATCATCTACCAACACAATCCAGAACCTAGCAATATGTCATTCCATTGGGAAATAATTGCAATTCCCTAGCCATTTTAAGACTGTGAGAATTAATATATTTTCATTTCTATCTCCATGAGAATAACCAGTACCTCAGGTATAGCAATGTCCTAATGTAGGCTTAATCAAATTACAAATCTGAAGGGTTTTCAGTCAGTAAAAAAGAGCTATTTTAAAAAAACAAAGGCGCAAATCAGTTGATTCCTAGTGCTAGGCGCATAAGGAGACAGACTGTTACACAGGTATGCAACAGATGTGAGCGCGCATTAAGAATGCAACTTTAACACTTCCAAGCGACACCTCAGAGAAGGGGCAAAATACAACAAAAGAGAGTCAACAGACTCTCACTTGCTTGTCTCATGTTTTATTAGTCGGACTCCAGTGGAACTTTGGGTATCATTTTTCTTTGAACTAATTAAAGAAATAAGTGGCAGTTTCTTTATGAAAACCATGCTACCTTGTGGTTGCCTCCAAGAATGCACGTATCTATTAATATCTGTAAAGCTCGTAAAATGCTTGTACTATGCAGCACTTTTTAAAATGTTAAAAAAGAAATGTCAGGCTAAATTCAGTAAGCTCAGTGATTTGCTTTGTTCATGGTAAATACCTCACAGAAAGAAAAAAAATCTTCAGCTCCTAACCCTAAGTGAGACAGAGAGGCTTTTAAAAATGTGATGCATTCATTAACCCTTGCAGGAAAGGGATAGAGTTGCTCTACCTAAACTGAGGAGATTCTTCTACGTGTTCTCTCACGACCAGTCTCACAAAGTCCTCGCTCCTGTACTGAAAACTACTAAAATATAAAAAAATACATAATTCAATATAAAAATGACTTAAATATTGCATTACTTATTTCAGAACAGACATGACTGCAATTACACTTTATGTATAGGCTACAATCTCCTTCCTCGCCTTTCGTCCTCCTCATAGAAAAAGGTGGCGATAAAGCCATCACAGCAATGCCCACTGCCAACACCAAGGTAAACTTTGGTTCTGCTTAAAAAGAATGAAATATCGGCGCATGACCCAGTTGCAGGCATATTTAAGTACTCGCACCAGAAGACAACGCAGAGTACCAGGGGAAGGGGGCCTCTGCCTTAACTGCATTTCAGACCGTTCATCCTTCCAGTTCAGAATTGTTTGAGCCGTTTCCTACGAAAAACAGCTAGCGTATTTTCTGCAAGAATTTATTTTCACCATTTCTTTGCTTTAGCATGCTAACTAAAGCCTACACAGACGTTTTGTCTCAACCGGGAGACCCTGAGTGAAAGTCCCCCTCCGGGAACAGTTTTTGGTGGGGCTGTGGGTTCATCTCCATCAATCACCCCGTTGCATTAATCCTATCCCTCCTGTGCTGCCGGGGTGGACGCCTTCACTCTTTGTTGCTTCTCAGCGATTTCACAAAAGAGGTAACTTGCAAACTTGCAAGGCTCAACTACTTGCAGCACAAAGGCAGGATCCCAACTTAGAAGTTATCACGGAAACACCCTGAAACGTTTCAGACCACAGAGTCTCTTGTCAGGTTCCCTCTCGCCTCCGAGACGGCGGTGGCCTCACCAAAGACCCTCTCTGCCAGTAATCCCCGCTGCTGAAAGCACTTGGGTTTTTCTTCGCAGCTCACCTCTGACACATGGTTGACTATACTTTCTTTTCAAAACAGTGAGGCTAAGCCCTCTGCAAATAAAGTGATCGCAGGACCTACGTCTGCCTCCTTAATTGAAATCTGCCTGCTGCAAAATGTCTGAACATCGAGGGCAGGTTGCTTGGCTGGCTCCCGAGCAGGACATGCAAAAAGTTTAGGGAAAGACAGAAAACAAACACAAGGCAGAGGAGAATAGAAAGGGGTTACAGGCTGATCGAGGCAAAACGTATAGCCTTTTTTATAGCCATCCTATAGGTGGGGAGGGAGGGCAAAAGGGGATCATTCCCCTTATCCCGGGTAATATAATGCAATATAAAGCAGAATCAATCTTCATATTCACAACACAGTCAATACCCTAGTGCTTAGCTGTCAGCAGAAACTGAAGTGGATCCCTGGTAGCAGAGAAACCCTTGGACATAAAGCACCATAATTTACTGAGAACTGTGCACTTTTAGGCTTCTCAGCTGAGATTCGCGCACTTTTAGGCTTCTCAGCTGAGATTTGCAATGATTTCACGTTTGTTGTTTTCGTCTATAGTCTTTATTTTTTCAGTGTGCAATTAAGGGGATGTGACTGAGTATCAATTATAGCTAAAAAGCCAGCCAATGCACGTATTTACTTTTTAAAGCCAGATCATAATAAATGTTCTTATTCTCACACAAGGCCGAATAATTTGCAAATTTTCTTCTTAAAAAAATTCTCTGTAAATTCAGTGATGTGAACAAATTGAAAAAAAATCCCCTAAAATGCCTCTAAAAAACCCGCAGAGTTTATTAGTGTCGCATTAATGTTGGAAAAAAAAAAAATCTTTTGTACTTTTGTGATTAAAATGTTTGGTATTTAAAACACCATCGCCCAAGAGCCACTCAAGCTTCGCTGCACTCTGCCCAAATCTGGGGTCACGGCATCCATCACTTGGCATTCCGCAGGGGCTCTGTGGGTCTCCTTCCCTTGCTCTGCTGACGAGGGTTCAGCTTTGCTCTTCCCAAACCTGGGCAGCGCACACCCTCACAAAGTTTATCATCCCCGCTGTGTGCTACGTACCCCAGGGGGGAAAAAAAAAAATTTAAAAAAATGATGCGAGGTAACACAGCTCTGACAAGTATTTTGCAAAGTGTCCTGACGGTAAAAAAAATAAAACAAAATAAAATAAAAGGGCAGCCCGGGCGCTACGGGATACCGGCGGGGCCGTGAGGAGAGCGGCGGGGGATTCTCCACCGCGCCATTTCACAGCGAGCCAGCCTGGCCGGGCCGCCGCCGGGACGGGCCCGCGGGCCGCTCAGCTCGGCGGGGCGGGCCGGGATCCCACCGGGCAGCGCGGCCGGCGGCAGCCGCCACCCCGGTTGGGCGTCGTGAGGGGCGGCAGAGCGCCGGTACCGTCCCCGCCGGCGGGCAGCGGTGGGTGGAAGGAAGGAGGGCTCAAGATGGCTGCGGCGGCGGCGGCGGCGCGGTCGGCCCTTACCTGTTTTCTCCTTGATCTCGCAGAGGACACTGAACAAGGCGGGTTTCATCCTGTGGCAGTTCAGTGCGTGTTTCCTGGAAAGAGAGCAGAGTACAAGCGGTTAAACGCGGTGTTTCAACAACATGGCGCCTTCCCCTAGAAGGATCCCCGTGTTGTAGTCGTCGTCCCCCTCCTTCCCTGCCCGCCAGCCCCGCGGCCCGGCGCCGGGAGCGACCGGTTGGTCGCTCCCGGCGCCGGGCCGCGGGGCTGGCGGGCGGAGAAGCGGGGCTACGGGGGGGCGGGCCGGGGGTCCCTCGCCCGGCCGCGGCTGCCGGGTCTCTCTTTCCCTCATTCCCTCGGACTTTTATACCGAATTATCTTTGTGCAAATGCCGCCCGACCGAGGGGTATAAATCAACACCCCCCCCCCTCCTTGTCCCCGGTACGATCGGTCCTGCGATATTATACCTGATTTATTAAGGAGATTGGGGGCGGGGGGGGGGGCTTGCAGAGTTAACATTCTTTGGTTTTGTATTTACTGTGATTTAAAACAGCCAGGGTTGCTTGGGTTTTTTTGGTTCGGTTTTGGTTTGGTTCTCCCCCCCCCCCCGCAGCAGTATCTTGTCAGGTTTGCAATTCATCTGCCGCCGCTTCGGGGGCAGGGAGGCGAGGGACGGGAGGAAGGAAAAAGTTGCACTCCTGGGGAGAGCGGAGCCGCCCGCCCGACGGACGGACGGACGGACGGACAGCGGCTCTGCGGCCGGTGTCCGCCGGACAGTGTCCACGGGGAACGGGCGGGGAGCAGCCGCAGCCTCCCGCGCACCGGCGCAAGCATCGCGTACTTATAGATTTATTGTATATACATATTTAAAAAATCATTAAATAGCAACTTTGGCTCTGCCTCGGCTGCTTGCAACGTCTCCTACGGCACCAAGAAGTTGCTCTAATTGTGAGACTCCGGGTCTCCGCAGAGGAGCAGGAAGGAGAGAAACAAAAACCACACACACACACAAAAAAAAAAAAAAAAAGAAAAAGAAAAAAAAAAAGACAAGGTTTAATTAGACGAAACCAACTTTGCTTGTGCCTCATCCAGGCTTTGGTCAGTGATGGTCATGATCTGATGGAGGATGTCGCCGATGTCCTGCTTCCTGCCGTCGCCGTCGGCCCCTTCGTGTCCGTGGGGAGGAGGCAGGGCCATGCCCCCCTGCACCGAGTGGCCGGCCAGGTTGACGCCGGCCAGAGTCTGCAGCATCCTGGACTGATCGTCCATGCCGCCGGCCGCGGCCCGGGCCGCGCTGCGGGGCGGGAGGAGCGCCGGGCTCCGCGGAGGGACGCGCCGGCCGACCTGCGGCTGCGGGAGTCGGTCTCAGCGCCCGGCTCCCCGCTGCGCTCTTGCACACACACACCAGAGAAAAAAAAAAAAAGAGGGGAAAAAAAAAAGCCAAACAAAACAACAACAACAACAAAAAAATCAGTATTTGTCTTTTGACCGGATCTCAGCTGTTTATTCCACTCTCTTCTCCTTCCCAGTGCAGTAAATCACTCTCTTCTTTAGTTACAATCTTCTTTCATCATCATCATATTTGTGGCTTGGATAAATGAGTTGATACGGTTTCTTTGCAGTTTTCTTTTCCTGGTACAATCTTCCTCCAAAGCTTTTTTTTTTCCCCCTTTTTTATTTTTACTGTTGCTTTTTATGTCTTTCCCCACTTGTCCACAAATCTTCTTTGAAAAAAGGCAAAATTAAAAAAAAAAAATCAAAAAAAGTCGCTTTCAGATCCTTAAGAAGTTAGGAGGGTGGCAAACAGCAAAAACCACAACAAACCAGGCGGACACCCCCACCCCCAAATTGCAACATAAAAAAAGCCAAGAAAACACAATCACAGAGGGGAAAAAAAAAAATTAATCACCCTCCCTCCCGAAAATAACAAATGATCCCAAGTCTGTGCAGCGGGGGTAAAACAGCAGCAATCAAAAGTTTGAACTTGTGCAAAGAAAAGAGCGGAAATAACGGGGAAAGAACTGTAAAAAAATTAATTACACACTCTCTGCAAAGCAATGTGCAAAAAATATCAGCCCGCTGGAATTTATGAGCCCCGCCGCCCGGTGCCCGTGTGTGTTTTATGTTGTTTGATGGCCGCTCCGGTGAGGGATTGACAGCCTGCCAACGCCACTCACTCACCGCGGACGTGTCACCCTGTGAAGGAGGAGAGCGGCCGCGCGCGAGAGGGACGCGGAGCGCGCCGCGCCCCGCCCCGCCGCCCCGCCCCTCCCGCGGGACGCGGCACCGCCCCGCCCCGCGCCCCGCCCCGCCCCGGCCCTCCCCGACGGGCGGGGCCGCCGCCGCCGCCGCCACCGCCCCGCCCGGGGCCTCCCGCCTCACGGGCCCGGCTCCGCGGGGTCGCCCTCCCGCCGGGCCGAGCGGCGGCGGCGCTCCCTGGGGGGCGCGGGGGAGGTGGCCTCGGCCTGGAGTGGCGGGTGCGGCGGCCAATCGCGGCGCGCGGGGCCGGGCGCCGGCAGCGGCTCTGACCACTCAGTGTGCGCGGGGCGGTGCCGCGCCCGCCTGCCCCCCGCGCAGGCCCCGCCCGCCGGCTGAGAAACTTCTGATTGGGCTGTTCGAACAGTCACGTGGCCGGAGCGACCGCCGCTCCGGCCCCGCCCCTCCTGTCGCTATGGTAACCCCCGAGCTGAGGCCTCGCGTTCCCTCTCGGCGCCGCCGCCTCGGCCCCCGGCACCCCCCGCGGTGGCCCCGGCCTGGCAGCAGCTCCCGGATCCGGCCCGCCGCCCCTACAAGCTCGGGTGCCGGCGGGAGGCTGGTCTTGCTCTGAGGCCGGGCGCGGGAAGGCGAGGCCCTGGGCCCGGTCGGAAGTGGTCTGTTCATTGTCGTCTCTGTGGCCGTGCCCCAAGCGTACTCCTCACGGACGAGCCGTGTCACGAGGCAAGAGCCCTCAGAGAGGATTTTCTGGCTCGGCAAGCTGCGCTTTAAAGTGAGCCGCTTGGAAGCCAGATTTTTATTTCAAATCTATCTTTTTGCATAGGCTGCCAAAAATGTGCGGAGAAATATATATATATCAAGAATAATTAAGACTTCATCCTATAAAGGGGTTATCTTCAGATCATTGCCACCACCCCCCAAATTGTTCTTGCATAGAACACCTGCCCCACACAAATACATAGGGGAAGTTACTTTCATTCTGAACGATTTTCTTCACATTTGGCTAGTGTGTAACAGAACTATTGCTACCGCCACCTCTCGAGGCAGGGAAAACCACCTGTAGCATGGCAATAAAGAGCAACAGTAGCAATTAAAATGATACTTAATTCGTTGTATGTACTTTACCTGTGACGGACAGTTTCAGTTGAAAGAAGTCATGTCCAAACTAAAATCTCATCCTTGTCTCTGACACTTCGTGGATGTATGGCTGACAACTCCAACTCAGCGCAGCTAAACAGAGCTCTTAATCTTTCTCCGTGGCTTCCGCTTGCCTCTTCTCTCAATCACGGTTGACATCACCATCATTGTACCTTCACTCAGGATCGTAACTTGGATGTCATCTGTTTGATTTGGAACCCTTAGCCATGTCTCATAAAGGTTATGTTTAACTGTTGTGGATTACTTCTGGTTAACATAACTACGCTTTTACTGTGCCTCCAAGCAATTAACCTGTTCATTCAAATTCTAATTATCTTCCATCTCAGTTACTGTACCATTTTCTGGCCTGAACAAATGTGTTTCTTAGTGGCATCCAGCTTTATTAAGAATGCTACTCCAAAGATCTTTTCTATTGCTATTATTTTGAATATTTCACAGATCAGTTAGTTTGCATTTGTCCACTGAGGGCAAACTTTCACAGAAGAGATGAGCAATTCTAACGGCTACCTGGCACTGAAACAAACAGCTCGGTGCTCTCCTGGGCCAGCACTGGTGCTTGTCTCACCCCACAGTGATCCAATTTGCCTCACCAAATCTGCAGAAAGCTGCTCTTCTGGGTTATTTTTTCTACTGGTTTATCAGGCTGAGTCAAGGAATTCCAGCATGAGATGACTGCTGGAGACTGTCTCTGTGTGCTCTGCTCTGCCTCCTGGTTATGGCCTTATGCCGCCTGTGGTCTGCCATTTGCTAGAGCAGTTTCAGCTCCTTGCCTTTGCTTGGCCACTGACACTGGCTGTTACTATCTGCTCTCTACAGTATTAAACATGTATCTCCACTCAGGAGCCTTTGGTGGCATTCTGTGTAATGCTTTTCTGTCCTCCTGTACTGTCTTTTCAAAGCTTGCTTTTCGTTGATGTGTACAGCTGTCTAGAGACTGCAACATCCTGGTTTCCTGAGGAATTAACCAATATTGTCTCATTATTTCCGCAGGAGATTGTGGAGGCAGACTGCATCAGCAAGTCTGAAAAGGGACGACACAAACGCATGGCCAACAGGCCATGGACAGACACAGAGAGGAAAATGAGTCCTGGAAGTATCTGGCAACATCTCCGGTTCTGGATGGCGCAGAGGTGTGAGGTGAACAGACCACAGAAAGTGGCTGGACTCGCCTGCTCGCTCCAGGCAGCACCTGCTGTCCTTGTGCTGGAGGCAAAACACCAGTTAGATGGAGCACAGGTGCAACCCCATGGGACGTTTCTCACGGTTTAAGCACGGCCATTATGGTTAATTTTTCTTTTGCAACAGTTCCCTTTGTTTAAATGCATACTGTTTCTGCTTGTCTACCGAGCGCAGTGTGGGAAGTTTGGTTTAAAACCACAAAATAAATACAAGAAGAAAACAAGAAAAAGCTATCGAGTTTGTAAAAAAACCCTGGTACAATCTCGATCAGAAAAGCATCGTATTTCTTTGTGATGAGAAACACAGCTGGAAGTCGTAACTGCTACAGTTTTCTTCATTAAAAACTCTGATGTTTCGAGATTTTATGGATGTTTCTAGTAAAGCTTATTACTAACTGTACGTGTTTAGCTGTGAACTCTATAAACGCATCCCTGCAGAGACACTCAGTGAAACACCGCCTGCAGAGCACACCCCGGTCCTGGCGGCAAGTAACGGCGCGTCCGCCCGCCCGCGCGCCCGACACCGGCCGGTCGTTCCGCACCCCCGGCCCTGGACAAAGCGCGACGTGAGCTCGTGGCACAGGCCGGTCCTGAGGCGCCGGGCACCCGCGCGGGACGCGGGGTCTCGCTGCCCGCGCTGCCCGGCTGCGAGAGCGGCGGAGTGGGGCCTGCCGGGCGCGGTGCCGGCCCCAAAGACCGCGGCACCCTCACCGCCCCGACGCCGGACCGCGCCGCCAGCGCCCGCCGCTCGGCTCCCGCCGCGCCCCCGCGCGCGCATGCGCAGGGCCGTGCCGTCGCCACCGTCACTTCCGGAGGCGGTGCTTCCGGGTCGCAGCGCGGCCCAGTGCTCCCCGTTCCGCGGCGTCCTCCGGCCCCGGAAGCGGCTGCCCCGGCCCGCCGGCGGGGGAGGAGGCGGCGCCCGGCCCGGCCCGGCCCGGCCCCACGGAGCGGCACGGCGGCGAAGCCTGTAAGTGCGGAGGCGCGCGGGGCCCTCGCCCCAGCGCTGCGGTGTGTGTCGCAGAGGGACGGTGCGGCGCCCGGCTGTGGGGTACCTGCCCGGTACCGGCCGGCGGCTCTCCTGGAGCGTCCCTCTGGTTGCCTTAGACCAGCAGCGTTCCGTGCTGTAACTCTTCCTTTGTTTCTTCAAATAAAAGTCCGTGGTAAATCTGTGGGATGAAGTAACGTGTCATAGCGAAGCGTGAGATTACAGTGTTGGAGAGATGTTTCTGGCGATGCAAGGACCTGGGGCTTCCCCGAGCGGCTGCGGACAGGCCTGCCCGCTGCTGCGGGGAGCTCCGGGCCGCCGCCGCCCCTCGGGAGTGACGTAGGAGTACCGTCCCGTCCCCCTGCGGAGCGAGGCGCAGTCTAATATGCTGCACCCAGCGAGCTGCCGTTGGGAGCAGAACGGGTCAAATAGGAAAGTTTGAAGGGAAAAGCTGGTAAGTGGAACGTGTGGCTAAAATCTTAGTGTTGGGCATGTGGTAAAGCGGGCAGACAGATAAGGGAATTCCAGGGTCAGCATTGGAAATGCTGCACACCTGGTTGGAGGCTCGGGGCCTGCAGTGTGGCCTGGGGTCTCATCTGGCCTCTTACTGCCCCTTCATCCAAATTACGGATGGCACACTTAAGAACTTTTTCTCGGCCATTTCTACAGCCTGCAGGTTATTGCTCTCGCCGCTTGGGTATTTGCAAGGTGAGCGCTTTTAGTGTTACCACACTCGAATGTGCTGCTGGATTGTGTTCTCATTTTTTCACATGCGGGGCGAGTGGTGATCAGAAGCAGCGTTCTCGCTGCAGGAGTATTGGTGAGGGAGCGAGCAGCAGTGCCTAAGAGATACAACAGTGAGAGTTGATTTCAGTGCTAGTGGAAGTTTAGTGATTGCCTACACGGGAAATGCTAGAGCCAAGCTTGGATTTTATCTGAGTATGTTCTACATCATTTTAGGTTTCAGGAGATTATCAGGTAGATGCAAGGTTGGGAATTATACTCTCTCAGCTATTTTTTCAAATTCAGAGCAAATCTGTTCACAGACACTTTTTTGGGTTAGATAAAAAAACAGATCGTTTTCTACATATAGACTGGTACAGAATTAACTGAAGCAGTGAATTAGAACCAATCTAGTACATTTCGTTTGCAGTCATGTTTCAGGTCTTTCTTATTATGCCGTTTCATCATCTGTTTATTGGTTTAACTGTTTCCTCCAGTTGCAACAAATAAGAAATGTCTCTAACAGCTGAGTTCTTACCTAGGTTTCCTTTCTGATCAGCAGAGGTCTCAGCAGGTGAAGCAGCTTGGCAGAATGATCTGTGTGTTATGCAGTCTGTAGGACAAATTTTCCCAACCTTCCTAAGTTGTGAACGTGAGGAATAGATCCCTGTAATGAAAGGCCGGTTATATTAACAAATGGGACAACAAATAAACAGGTTGCAACTTGCATCCCCCAGCAGCGGGGCAGCCCACTGACACCCTCCTGAACCAGCAGGGCTCCCGTGTGGCAGCTCTGTTTGACACTTTGCTCTGGAGATGGACGAGTGGCATTTGCTGAGGAAGGGGGAAGGAGGGCTCAGGCTTTCTTCAGTTCTTCCCTTTTAACTACCAGAAGGGACAGGCTGTGAGCTTTGGGGTGTAGGGGTGTGAGAGCAGAAATGTAGCAGTGCTGGCCCTAGTAGCACACAGAGTGCTGTTGCAGGGACACCTGCAAACTATTTGTATCATCGGTATTGTGGTGGTTCAGAGGTATAATACTGCCTTATGTTTGAGATGTGCCTTGCAGTGAGTTTGCGGTCTCAGGTTTTGCTAGCAGCAGTTCTCCATTTGTCAGAAGTGACCAAGTGAGGGCTTTTCTGTTAGACGGTACTTCTAGCAAAGACCCCAGGATGCGTTTTAATATTAATATTGTGTGTGTGTCTGATGAGAAGCTTTATTAAACTGTGATATCTAGCTATTCATTGTCTATAAGCTCAGTTTCAAGACAGCACAAGGGTAATTCCTTCCTTGTTCTCTTATTACTTCCTCAAGAAGTATTGTATCTAAATCAGTTATTCTGAAAGCAAAACAAAGCTCCTGGAATATATTTTGTGTGCTTTTGAAGGAGACAGACCAAAAATTTGTCAAGACGAAAATTAAAAGCCAGAGGAAAGGGAGATGCATCTGTTGTTGAAGACATGTGAATCTGTCCAGTTACATTTGACATAAAGTCCCGAAGGGCCTTGAAGTCTTGGGAGTTTTCTAAGTATTATCTTCATGAGCATTTGTGAAGCCAGAAGCAGCTTGCACCCTGCTATATTATAAAAAAAACCAAGGTGGTGACCATCCTTTTTATGCAATAGAAATCTTTCAATGCAATCAGAAGTGGAATGGCAACAAACTGAAAAAAATGACAAATACAAAACTATTTGTTTTGGTATATGCTTCTGTTTAATACACAAATGCTGAATGAACTCAGCTGCACGTCAGTGTCGAGGACCAGCAAGAATGTTTGTGGTACTTCTGCAGTGCTGCGCAGAGGCTGTGCTGAAGATCTCGTGGGTGGGCTGTAGCTACAGCGAGTCTCCAAGCTTTGTCCTGGGTCCCCCCAGAGCAAGCTCTTTAAGGCTGTGGACCTTCATGTGCTTAAAGCACCTTTCAGTCAAGTTTGGCTTCCACACATGTAGGCAGGCTTTATGAAGCAGCTGTATGAGTGAAATACAGGCAACTTATGGCTAACGCCATTCTTCCATGCTCACTTGCTAATTGCGGTATAGACATAGCTAGTGAGTCTTGCTCAGGAAAACCCACACAATGCAGCATCTCTCAATATTATACAGACAAACAAAGGTAAAATGTTGAAGCTTTCCGTTTTCTTTTTTTTAAAGATTGATGTTTGTAAAATTTATGGGGTTTTTTAGGCTCTTGAATATCTCAATGAGAAGAGCCAAAATAGAAGTTCTGGTCTGATATTTGAGCAGTCCAAGCCTATGCTTTTATCCTCCTTTTTGCAAGTGGGTATTTTATTTGTTCATCTTAGGAATGTTAAAGCTTAGTGACTTGTCTTTAAAGCATTTTAGACATATGAGCGAAAAATCATGGTTCCATGTAAAAGTGCAGTGCCGTTGTTGAAAGTATTTCTTTCCACCTTTCTGTGCAAGCAAAAGTACAGTGAGCTTCACCCGCTCGCGGACAGGGACTGCTGTTCCCCATTTCTGGAAAAGAGCATTCATCAGGAATAAAAATAAATTGGAAATTGTAATGTGTTATTTAAAAGATACTTTGGTTTTGTTCTATTATTTTAGAATCGGCAGTTAAGCCTTAAAAATGAACTCAAGTACTCATATTTTTTCTGTATAGTAAATTCTTATGAACACGTGCTGTGAAATTAGGTAATAGGTGTTCCAATGTGGTGGGTCATCACAATATGACATTGCAGATGTAATGTGTGTGTTAGGTAATGCTTGCTAGCCAGTATGAAAAAATAAGCATGATCATAGACATTAAAAATTAAGTAAAGTGTTTGCACATATTTAGATTAGGCAAAAACCAGGCAAGATGCCGCTTTTCTAAACTGCTTCTATCCAAACCATTCAGTACAATATCAGAATGAAAAATGACAACACTTTGTCATCTGTTCAAATTGATATTGCACTCTTTGCAGTGACAGCTGAAAAGGCCCACAGGTGCCATATAAAGAGGTGACCATGTTGTCATATTTCATTTAGGCATCCCTCTGCAAAGCCATAATTACCTAATTAGGTTGTTAATTAGGAGATTAGCATTTCACTATATTGATAGAATGCTCTTTGCAGGCATGAGTCTAGATGCAGATTTGTCTGCCCTAATTTATAATATCTGCATTTTTTTAATACTTATTTATTTGCTTAAAATCTTGATGCAAGATAGCTCAGGTTAGCTGAGAATCAACTTGTGCACAATTAAATGAAGATTTGACAAGATCAGGAAACAAACAGAGGAGATACATACTCCAATATTGTCTCCCTCCTCCCCTAAAGCTCAATAATTAAAATATTGGAGTTAGTATAATTTGCATTCTGATTAGTATGACAACAAAAGTATAGCCAAATTCCAGGCAGTTCATAAATAAAGAAATACATAGCTAATGCCAGATTGATTTAGAGGTCTGAAAACTAATAAATAATTTGTTGGAAGTTGTGCGTAATGCAGTGTTTTTTCATCATAACTTTCAAATTCCAGTTTCTCTTGTGAAAGAGCACCTCTTTAAGTGATTATTTCCTTTTTAATGATAGGACCCAAAGCATGAGTGACAGCTTCTCTAGATAAGTATTCATTCTTAAATGCACTTGAGCTTTTGTTGAAACATAAACTTGAATTTTCATATATTGCGGTTCGCTTTCCTTTATCCTGCATGCACAGGAGTCTGTCTGGCATTCAAGGATTTTGATTATTTGTGCTGCTGCAAACGTAGATAACCAGAATCATTTCTTTTGCAATTGCAGGCAGAAGTTAACTGTGAAATTATTTCATATAACCTGAATCATAAATTTTGAAGTATGTTTGCACCATCCTGTTCCAGTTTATATGATGGGAAATCAATTTTTTATTCTAATCTGCCCATTTTTTTTTTCATTAATTTTTAAGATCACTTTAAAGAGCTACAGTCAGAGAGGTGTTTTAAGTCCAGTGACTATGGAAGCCCTTGAGTGACAAGATGACCTGTAATGTTATATAATTCTTCCAGCCTACTGTATTTTGAGATCGTTAATAATTGTTTTAGGCCCAGGTTGTACCTTCCAGAAGTTGCATCTTTGTTTGGAAAATTTTTTGTTTACCTTGAATAGGGATTTAATTGTTTATTGCTTCCTTAAGGAGGACAGTCAATTTAAACATATTTTCTTCTAAAAAAAAAAAAAAAAAAAAAAGAGCTACAGCTTTTCAGAATAGGAGAGAGGAAATTTTTTTTCCTGCTTCTCACTTTTTACTTCTATAATTTAGAGAGCAAAATAACCTTGCAGGAATCAGCTCAAGAGTTTTGTGGAGAATTTACAGCTGCTTTTAGGCATTTAAACTGAAGGATTCTTAAAATTATCCCATTAAAATTGGTAGAATTTCAAAGTTGTAGCTCTTTCCTTTGGTAGAACATTTTTAGTTGCTTACAGCTTTCCCCAATTTTTGTAATTTATTCTACCTTATTTAGAGATCTATTAGCAAATTTCCATGTGTGCTCTATGTGATATATTTTGAAGCATGAAAGGCATAAATATCAAAATTTTTTGTGAGGAAAATATATCTTGTACTTTGACAAGTTGTAGCATGTCATGAAAAGGTGGCATTAGCTTGCAATTCTAGGAACAGCCGTCCTTAAGACGAAGATGAGGCAGTGGTAACCAGATTGTGTTTGGTGGAGCTATAAGTTTTTAACCTGATGTCTGTAAACTGCTTACAGGGACACGTGGCGTGCAAGAAAATGTGCCTATTGTCATTAGTTTCACTTTACCAAGTGAAGTCCATAATTCCACCAGAAAATGTTTAAGGAGCCCGCGGGTGAGCGCGGGGAGCAGAGCGAAGGGCCGGGGTGCCGTGGGAGGCAGACCCGGCGGTCCTGCCCCACTGCTGGCGGGCGTGAAAGTGAAACGCGGCCGGCCTTGGCTGTCGCTGCCGCTCTGTAGGGTAGTGACAAGCCACCTTTCGCTGGGCGGTAATAGGGAGGGATTTTGTCAAATTCAACTGTGTATATTTAAAACAAACTAGAAAATTCAATCCAAAACCACCGTGTTTTTCCAAAACTAAGGTAACCTGCGGTCTGCATTTATTTCATGCTCAAGGTCAAATATTTTCCTCTGAAAAGAGCGGTAAGAGCAGGTTGACACATGGCTGCAATCCCACAAGTCCATGTTGGTCCAGCACTGGAGCAGCAAGACAGCGCTTCCCACTGTCGGCTGTTGTCTGCTCTGATACGAGGTGGGTTGATAGGATGGGTGGGAAGGATGACAATCCTAAGAGGTGTGTGTTTAGCTTGTCCTTTCCCCTAATCTCACACTCGCTTTGATAGCTCGTTGACACTTAAGGTAGGATAACATGCGAATATAAATCAGACTGGGTTTTGGGATATGTATGGTATTTTTGGTGGGGAAAGAGGAAAGTGAGAAAATCTTAATTTTATTTAAATAAATACAGTATATCAGGCAAGCGGGAGCGTCACAAGAACACTTAGTATGTTGTGATGATGAAGCTGCCTCCCCAAATTCAGATGTGTTCACCTGTGTGTTTAAGGTATATCCTGTATAGCTACATATCCTCTTTTCAAGACCTTTGTGTCACCAACTGGGAGCTGAATCATTTGTTAAAGCGTTCTTCATTACTTATTGTATGCTGTATTATGAATGAGGTTGATCCGCCTAACAGCCTTGCTTCACTTGCTGTGAAAGTCTATAGATGCCATAAATATAGCAGTGGGTTACTGGAAGAGCAATACTTCTGATAAAAATAGTAGACTGAGATCCAGCTGTCTGATCTTGCTACAAAGTTCCTGCGAAACCTGGCAAGGCGTTCAGCCTCTCGATGGTGCAATTTTACATCTTTGAGGATATTCTCTAACTGCACAAGACGAATAGGGAGCTGTGCTCCCCATGGTCTTTGGGGCACTTCAGTAATACAGTGATGAGACCAAGGAGAAGGTGAGAGAGGGCACTCACATCCAGGGTGTTGATTAGATAATACGTAGAAGGTAAGACAGATGAATAATAAAGATTAAGAAGAAAGCGGAGGGCTGATTCAGCTCTGTCCACCTATGTGATGAATCATGGAAGGTGTTTTCTGATAAGTAGTATATCATTGTAACACTAACCTGTATATCATGTCATACATAAATACTGTTAAGGTTGCATAGGTTTCACATTGCTCTTCATTTTTAGTGTTAGCATAGAGTATGCTTGACAGCTGTCTGCAAAGTATTTTATTTAATAGTAGAATGATATTTATATAGTGCAAGTATTAAAAGAGCATTTATTTTTTGTTTATGATTGAAGAATGTGTAAGTTGCTGGTACTCAGAAAGTCCCTGAATTCTGTTAAATTCAGCTGCCACATGGGGATATGATAGTTGTGTGTGGGTATAGGGAACACAGAAGAGGCAATATGCTGGTAAATCTCAGTAGATCTGGAGATTGATCTTGTATCTGTAATTTTGCTGGAACTGATGACATGGAGGCTTCAAGGTATTTGTATAAAGGTTTGCAAAATTAAACTTTGCTTCTCTGAATTCTTTTACTTCATTGGATGTCATTGTTCCTCAGGCCAGGGCTGTGTCATCTAATTGTGTTTTGCCTTTGTCAAAAGGAGGAACCAGGTAGAATTGTGTAGATAACTACTAAAATGTGGCATAAAAATCTGAACTGAATTTTGGGGTCTGAACTTGTTTTCTGATTTTCTTATTTATTGTTTTTCCTGAGGGGTGCTAACTGTTCATAGAATTTCCAGGTAACATTAACTTACTGAGAAATTAGTTTTAATGTGTCCTTTTGAAAATTCTGAAGAGGAAGAAGAAAAAACGTGTTTCTATTAAACTTCAGAGTTTGAAATAGAATTTCTTGCAATTTTTCACCGTTCATGTTTATGGGAAAAGTAATTGCGTATGTAAAATTGTAGAGAAGCTTGGCTAATTTAGCACACGGACTGTTAATAGCATGAAGTCGGGGTGCATAGCATAAAGGTAGAATTCTCGCATCTGCTGTTACATGTTGTTAACTCCCTTAGCAGACATTAAATCATTTCAAGTACAATAATAGTGTGGGAGGTAAATTAACTAACCATTAACAATCTTATAAATACACAATTAACATGCCAACATTTATATGACACATTGATGGGGCAGCAGTAATTTTTGATTGGGAGTTTGCAGACCTTTTAAAAGCCCAAGGCGGTTGCTTATTTAAACAAGTTCTTACTGCTTGCAGGTAAGCATGGTCTTTTCTAATAAGTGGTGTGTAAATAATTAAGTTTAAAAAACATTCTCAGTGCACTTTTTAAAATATCCATACAGTGTATACTTAGTTGTGTCTGTATTCTCTAAGTCTCACGATACCAGTCACGCTGTTACGGTTTAAAGGCCTTTAACACGTAAATTACAGCCAGGAGACAGTTGCCTTATGGTAGGATATTTGCCTTATGGCCTCTCACTTTGAGGACAATGAGAAATCCTTCAGGGAGAGCAGGCCTACTTTCTGTAACGGAAATAGTCACAAAATAAAAAATAGAACTCGGCGTTGCTGAGCTTGGCGGGGACCTCTGGAGATCTAGTCCAACCTCCCAGCACCACGCAGGGCCGGCGAAAGCAGGTTGCTCAGGGCCTTACCCAGTTGGGTTTTGAGTATTTCCAAGGATACTGATGGAGCATATTTAGCTAATAGCATAATTTATTAAAATGTATGGTAGGAGTAGTGTATTAATAACAAGCAGCATGTCAGTTTTATTTCTCTATGATTCTTTTATTGAATTCCTTCTTGCTGCTGGGTCTGTTGTTTAATATACTACTTTTGAATGTGTCTGTATTTTTTTAAAGTAGAAAGGACATGATCTCTCAGAAAAAACAAAAGGCGGTATTTGTGGCCAAGCAAGCAGAAAAAAACTGAAATTATCAAGGATGTAAATCTCTATTGAATGTTCTAATTAGCGGATGCTGATGTTTGGTGGTAGGGAGGATACTACTGGTAGGGATGGTGGATTTGCAGTTCACAATACACCTTCAAAATTTTGCTTTTGTCATGATTGGATGAGGGACCAAATAAAGTATTACTTTTGCTTTCAACTATTTAAATGCAGAAACTGCTTCGTGGAGCTCTGTATGTTAACCCACCTTTCCCCTTGGAAACATACAGGGGAAATGATGAAATGTGTTTGCTGGTCCTGGAACAAGCCTGTCTGATGCTTTCTTCCACTTTCTTCTGTTAAAATCTGCCAGGAAAAGGCCAGCTGCCTTTACCAGGTTTTCATGGGGTATGGCTTTGCGTAATTTAAAATAGTTTCTTCTCCTTTGGTATTTTCTTCTTGCTGACAGAAGTTTTGCAAACAGCAACGATGGGCTGTTGTTGTTTCTGTGTTCAAAATACTAAATAAGTGTATTTAGGTCTATAGCTGATATTAAAATGTTATCTGTGGTGGGGTTTTTTCCCCTCAAATATGCAAATGATTAGAAAAGCAATGCGGATTTTGAACTTCTGGAGTTTACATCTACTCTTGCGTGTCTCGGTGAGCTTAGATTTAGAAACCCCGCCAACCTCCCTCTTCCTTGGGCTGGGGATTCAGAGTCGCTTTGAGCCAGCTGTGAGCACCACTGCTGAAAGGGGAACCTCTGCTCTCCTCCGGCTTTTGATATTCCTGCTGCCTGTGTTATGTTGGTACTGATGCTCTGGCAGCTGTTCGTTGGCGGACTGATCAGCCTGAAAATTAGGATTTTTTTTTTTTTCCTCAGGTTATTTTTAGCAGGTAATTTTTTGGATCCAACTCGCCTCACAGCTATACCAGTGCTAATGCCAGCCTTTGGCAGAAATACCTAAACAGGGCCAGACAGGAGCATGGAGTTCCCCCTCTCAGAGTCAACCCAGACTTGAATTAGATTAACGTAAATATAAATCTACAGCTACAGTAAAATAGGATAACAGTTTGAGTGTGGTTTGGGTTTTGTGGTTTGTTTGGGTTTTTTTTTTTCCTTTTTTTTTTTCTTCCTGTCTACTTTGTTTTGTAAGGTGGCTTGAGTACTCTGAATGAAATATTTTAGGTAAGTGGCAACTGCTGTTGTTAAAGTGCTTAAGAATTCAGGTGTCTGGTATATTATGATAGAGCTTTTTCTGTATTACAACAGTTGCCCTATGTGAAGCGCCATGCAGCAGCAGATGTTCAGTATTCTGCCCTGAGATGCTAATCTCTTCATGTTTAAAGTTCTTCCTGGAAATACGAAACCCAAAGAGAGTCTATAATAAAGTAATCAAAGAGTTGGTATGTAGAGGCAGAAGACAGACAGTAACACACTGTTATGATGGGTGAAGAGAAATTCAAAATCCTATCTGGTTTTGTAAATTTATTAATTTGAATAGACAGATGTTTCTATTCTGTGTTTTCTCTCCATCCTTCTATGTGTAATACTTAGAATATTTTGCCTTATAGCAGTCATTTGTTGTAGAGTAATGGGACCTGTCTGGAGGTGTCTGTTTTGTTCTGTTGTCTTGGGATTCAGGTTTCAAGCTGTCCTCCAAAACCACTGTTCTTTAAGTGGACCTCAGCAAGCAGTGTAACTTCAGTAAACTGGAGCAGAATTAAAATAGTTCACTGTACAAAACTGAGTCAGTTAGGTTTTTGCATTCAAAATATAAACCTTCTTGAATCAGGGTTTTGGTTGTGTACTTTTTTTCTAAAATGCTGTGTACATTATATTTCTAGGTACATATGTCCATGGAACAAGATGGAGAGAAGATAGTACAGTGAAGTGGTGGACTTGTGGACAGAATGGCTTTCCTGGACAACCCAACAATTATACTTGCTCATATTCGGCAGTCGCATGTGACCAGTGATGACACAGGGATGTGTGAAATGGTCCTGATAGATCACGATGTCGACCTGGAGAAGTTTAATCCCTCGTCAGCATATGGGGACAGTGGTTCAGAAACACAGGGAAGCAATGGTGAGACTCAGGGCTATATATATTCCCAATCAGTTGATATTACCTCAAGCTGGGACTTTGGAATCAGAAGACGATCAAACACAGGTAAGTGATATTTGCAGCCAAGATAACATTAGCCTTTTAAATCTGATTTCCATTAGTCTGGCTTGCATGGGCAAATCAGAGCGTGACTAGCTAGGTATCTGTCCAGCTTTTCCTTTTGTAATGTCAAGACCTTTTTTATAAAAGGACATGTCATGATTCAGTTAGTTTGGTGTGCTGTCAACTGAGTTTTAATTGCAGTTTTACTTATTCATGTACAGAGGAACATTGAGGTAGTCAATTTTATAAATTAAAAAATTTTAAATTGTAAAGACATCAAGTCTAAATCCAAAGTACATGAAGAGTCTTTGATATTTCTATTGTTAATGTCTGGAGGGGTATTAACTTTTAAACAGGATAGTTATTTTCTGACAAAAATCTACCTAGTGAGGCATCAAATCTATTTGTTATGAAAAAGAGGAATGAAGTTTGATGTGAGCCAATGAAGTGAATGACTTGTCTGTATTTTGAAGTTTTATGTCTGAGAAGAACCTTGAGCTAGGATTTAAGTTACCAAATTAGGAAGTTCAAAGGTGTACACCTTTTCAAAATGTGCTCAGTTTGTCTTGACTGGAAGAAGGCTGTCCCATTTGTTGTTTCATATGGGGGATATTCAGACTTCTACTTATACCTGAGGAATGCTGTGATATAAAATATGTATGAAAAATTCTATGATATAAAATATGTATGAAAAGGTTGGTGTGGGGTGGTGAATTTTGATCTCTTTTTTTCCCCCCCCCCCCCGTGTTACAGTATATATTTTTATAAAATGATTTCTGAAGGTATTATAACACCACCTAGAGCTCAGAAAAAAAATCTGTGCTCTACCTAACAAGTAAAATGTTGTATGGTATTGAATATTTTGAAAAACCTTTTACAAAAAGGAGGTTTTTAAAGGTTGCAGAAAAGTCAGGGCACTGATCTCTTGTGATGGAGGGTTAGCTTTGGAAATAAGCTGAATATATAGCTGCAACTGACTTTAAGGCATTGTGAAGAGATTAGTGTGCCAGACTGCCTAACATTGCCCTTGAGCTCTTGTTTAGTTCAGTTGGTGGTATGGTTTTTGAGGAAGGAGAGGCAAAGTTGAAAGTTTTATATAATTGCTTCAAAAAATAATTCTAAAGGATTATTTCACCGAGTAGACTGATAGAATATTCTCCATTTAAATTATGGATTGGAACCATTTCAGTTTTCAATTGATGGTATATTCTAAAATAATGGTTAGGACACACAGTCCACTGGGGAGCCAGTTTTTTGCCTCTTTTCATCTGGCATGTCTTTTATGTTCCATTGTGTGTGCTGGTACCACCAGGGACTTAATACAATTATGAAGGCAATCAGGCTGTGATTTGCAACAGAGAGGGCAGGAAACAAGTCTACAAAGAATGCAAGTTGATCGGTACTGAACCCTTTCAAAAATACAGGAAGAGGAATAAATTAAATAAAGTTAACTATTTCTAACAGAAATGCTTTTTGCATTACACAAATACTTATATAAGTTCCTGATGGAAGAAAACAGATACATACCTACATAGAACAAAGTGTTCATACATCTCATAAGTACAAAAACTCATTAACTGTGAAATCTGCAGGTTTTGTTCCTAAAATGGGCAAGTGTAAGGACATTTCTTTTTTATTTAATCCATAAATACCTGAGTAGATTTAGCAGGAGCAGGAACATTTGCTCTTTGAAAAGCAGATAATGGTTTTTAGGTTTGGAAAGAGAAGACAGTGCAATTTTGTGTATCAACAGGTAATAGTGGTCAACTTTTTTAACATGCAAGCTCTTCTTTATTCTCCTTGGTTTTATACCCTGGTAAATAAAATTATTTCTGCTTATGCTGTCTTTAACCATTGTTTTTTGATGGGGTATAACTTTTTATTATCTTTTGCAAAGCTGTTTTATAATAAAGTGTCTTAGCAGGATAGTATTTTTTTCATAAATTGTAGAAATAATATGTTACTGCAGAAGACTCAACACATCTCTGTAGAGACTACAGAAGTTAGTTAGGTTATTAGGTAGTTCTTATGTGGTGTGCAAATTTTGAAATTAATTTTATGTGCATTCTAATATCAGAGTTATCCCCTTAGTCTTGAAAGGGATGTGCAGTGGGTGAGAGATGTTAGAGTATTGCACGTCACGTTTGGGGTGGACGCGAGTTGTCTGCCACTGCGTTCTTCGTCCTTTTCCACAGGCGCTAGATGGGGCTTAGGTGGTCTTTGGCTCCGGACTCCCATCTCCTCACTGCCTCCTTTCTGCCATTCCCAGAGGGGTTAGAAAAACTAAAGTGGAGACAGGTCTGTGCAGGGTGTTGGGTATATGGGAAAGCAGCAAATTCTCCCAATCCACATGACTAGAAACAAAGGCTCATCTAATAGTTAATGAAACAAGAACTACACTTGGTCAGTGACATTTTTCACACAGAAAGCTTTCAAACTTACATGCTTCTTGTGGGAATGAACCTTAAATAATTCAGGCTTCTAATAGGTACTGATAATTCCATCTAATTTGGAGTTGCTATAATACAATCCCACAGTAAATGATAATTTGTGATCAACTGTAGATAGAAGAATAGGATGGAGTTAGTGATAATGGTGACTGCACTTTAGTACATTTGTTTTGACAGGGGGTGAAAACATCAAATAGGATATAAACATACATTATTCTTTTATTCTATGGAGATTTTTTTTCCTTTATCCATTGTTTACATATGAATCTAACAGACATTTTATGGCCCATTTGGGAAGAGAGGGTTTTGGAAGGTAATTTTGAGCTACAGTCTGGACAGTAATTGGGGAAAAAAAAAGTTTTTTCTTTCAGAATAAAATATGTATATTACACTAGTGTTTTACCCAATATTTAAACTTATAAGCAGGGACACATCTTCTCTTATTTCACTAAGAGTAAGATACATAGAGGTATTTAGGCACTAACCTCATGTTGACTTAAATGGGAAATAGGCATCAAAGTGGACCACCAAAGGTCCTGGTTTGTGTTTGTACCTTAAACTGCTTGTTATGGCTGTTACACCTCAAAGTATTATTTTTTTTAATCAGTTTGCAGGTTGAGAGTTTTTTATGGAGGCAAAAAAATTCATTTCTGTGTCTACAATTCAGTTCAAAGACTAAATATAAAAGAATAGTAATAGGAAGGATAAAAAATATTTATTAACCTTTTTTTAATTGGTGAAATGGCTCAGGGAACTGAATTTGTATCTAAAAATTGTCAGAGTAATTTAGCATTTTAGAATCTCTTCTACAAACCCATTTTAGTTAATGAATTATCTCAATATATCAAAATTGCTAATATAGCCAGCAAATTGTTTCCTTCAGTGATCAACATTTTTAGTCCTACTTTCCAGTCTAATCTGCTTTCTTATTTTGAGTGGACACTTCATAACATCAGTTATTTCTTGCGGTCATTGTCTTGGGCAGCTTCTGCCAGGTTTAGCTGACCGTTTCCTGAGAGAGATCTTACTATTAACAAAGAGATAATTTAAGGTATTAATCTGGTACCCTGGCCTGTAAGTTGTTCGATATTTGAGTCTTTCTTCAAACTGTATTTTGAAGATGGAGTCAAAATATATGTAAAGAAATATTATATTCATTTTAGGATTTGACTAATGTTGTGAAGATACAAATCATTTATTTTACTACCTATAAACTGTTTCAGCACACTGAAGAAAAAGCCATGCTAATTTATATAGCTTTGACATTTTATAATTTTCATGATTTTTAGATAAAGGATTTTATATTTAAAACTTTAATAGTCTAGTCTGAGTTCATTTATCTTTAATTTTTGAAACGGGTAGAGTAATTCATAACAGTAATTTTATTCCTGTAATGTAATATTCACTTCAGTTCATTTGTGCATTAAAATTCCTTTAAGACCGTTATTAATGATTTATATAATGAAATGTCATATTAATCACAGAAGTTTTCACATTTTATTATTCCCTTCCATGTTAATACTATCTTTATGATCTCTATTAATGTTTTATATCCTCTAATTTCAATTATAAATCAAGAACATTTTCATGTTTTTGTTGGTATTTGCTTTTCAGGGGTGCCACCTTTAAAATTTTATGACTTTTTCCCCTACATATGCAGTATAAAACATCTTTATTCATATAAAGGTAGTTAATTATGTCTTTGTTTATAGTAAACTTTCATTGACAAACTTATAGTTATAATATTTCTTTTCAAGCTCAGAGACTAGAACGTCTGCGGAAAGAGAGACAAAATCAAATAAAATGCAAAAATGTTCAGTGGAAAGACAGAAATACTTCTTACTCAGGTAAAAAGAAAAGATCTTCTATTTTCCTACTGTTCGTATTTCTGCTTTTGATGGTTACAGCATTTTCAGTTTGTAATTTTCACTTAAGCTTTCAAAGCATAGAGGAAATAGTAATTATTGTATTTGCCTTCCATTCCCCAGTTATGTGCTTCCCGTAGTTTATTGCTTGGGGGGTGTCACAGGCATCTCGTTTGTTTTCAATGACTGGGGCATTCCACATTATTCATAAAGGCAAAGTAAAGAAAAGGTGTTTAAAACCTAGTTTGTTGGTGTGAACTAATTCAAGCGGCTGCTTTATTTTGTGCAATGTAAGGTATTAATACAGTGTTTGTGTATTCTGTCATCTGTAGCATCATTATCTTCTCAGGCTTCTATTGTCTCAGTGAGCAAGAAATGGAGATAGTAAAGCTCTTAGTGTTATTGTGAGGTGTGTAAGGAACAGGACGTGTCTTTTGCTCTGTGGGTAGGTGATTGGCAAGTGCCTGCATTCAAAATGCAGGATCATTATCTCCACGTGAGTTACAGCTTTCTAGCTATTTCCGCTGGCATTTGGTGTGCCACACGTAATGAAGAATTTCATAGAGGTTACTTGTATAGAATATTTTTGTGGTTACTTTTCTAGGTAAGAGGAAAATCTTAAGAAAGAATGTGTGTATATGATCTACCTCAATGAAAGCCTAACTTAGCTTATCTAGCCTTTCCTTGCAAAAACTAGTATCACTGATTTCTCAAAAAATGTGCTGTTCTGCTATTTTTTAATTACATAATGAAGTATTTCTGACTGGATGTTCTACATAATTTAAATTGTAATATATGAAATGGAAAATCTGTCTCAATTCTCTCATTTTATAGCTCAAGCTAGTATCTATTCCTGTTGTATTTGACACACATTCAAACCTTTGTATGGTCTGTCATGCCTACTTCTTTCAAAATTTGTGTATATCTTAATGAGGTCCTTGTGTAATCTCCTTTTTTTGCCTAAATCCTTGTATCTTCCTGGCTGTCATTTGCAGAACCTTGTCCAGCTCTATAGTAACTTTTTTTTTTTTAGAGGACTGAGCAAAGCTGCTCACATGAGCAACACGGTTGCGCTAATCCTTAGTACAGTGTTCAGCTATGTTTGATACCTCTACTAATGCATTCTAAAATGTTTTTGCCTTTCTACTTCTGTAAGCAGAGTTGTAGGTTTTAAAGTTTAATTTACTATAACTTCCAACTCTCTTTGCTCCATGTCTTACAGCATTTGATCAATGATGATGCAATTCTCTTCTTCTTTTTTTATCCCTGTATACTATATTTTATCCCTATATGACTATATACTGCTTGATATTTCTTTACACAGACTCCAGTTTCCTGCTGGATCTCTGCTCTTTGTGGGTTTTTTTTAATTCATGTGGGCTCCACCATGACATTTAGTTCTTTTTACGTGCTCCCTTGAAGATAGACATGATCTGTCAGCCAGCAGTAGCGGAGGTGTCCCCCTCTGCAAGAACGTGCTGGGGTTGCAGTCAAATAGATCAGCCCCTCCCTGTCACAGAACAAATTTAGATAAAAAGTTACATAAAAAGTCCAGACACTCGGTATCTCTCTTTATTGGCAGATTTTCCTCCTCTGCTTAGTCACGGAGGTTCTGATGTTCCTCGCTTACTTGCATGAAGAACACCACAGGAGGAAGAGGCCAGGAACTGAGGCGCCCTGATGGGTATCAGCTGTATCTTCCTCTTCGTCATGTGTGTGTACGAGACTTTGCTAAACTCGAGGAACAGAACGTTATTGGAAAACATATATGAAAGCAATAACAGCAGAAGTAGCTGTTCTCAGACGGGGGGAGCTTGGCTTCCTTCTGACTGTGTTTCTCTGAGCTTTAGACTAAGTCGAGCCTATGGTTGACGCCACGCAAACTAAAAGGGTGCTGGAAAGTTGTTGTTTTGTTAAGGAGTCTGACGACACCACTTCCAGAGATCGCTTGTCAGGATTGCCTTACTGTAGAGAGAAACTCTGAGAAGCCTTTCCGCTCTCCTGCAGGTGGATATGTAGTCGTAACTTGAGACATCGGGCAGTTGAGTATTTTTCGATTCCCATGTTTAATTACTATGTACAGAAATAAAAGTACGCTAACCAGGATAAAGGGAAGTGAGAGACGAGTAATTTTGTGTATGGTAATGAGACAAAAAAGAGTATTTTCTACTCATCATCTGTTTGCCCACTGTCATGAGACAAGCTGTTGGCGTTGTCAGGAATGAGTTTGAAAGATAAGGTGGTAGTAGCGTATGGACTTGAAACTCTCCGTGCGTTTGGAGTTGGTTCGGGGATTAACAAATATGAAGTTGCTTCAGGGCTAGTTGGCTGATTGGAAGTGTAGCACACAGGAGGTGTGGGATTTGTGGTTTGCTGTGCCACCTTTCTGTGCGTCAGTTCTTTTTCAGTAAAATGAAAAGAACATTTCAGCTTCATGCAGTGTAGAGATCGAATTGTCAGTAAAGCAGTCTGTGGGTCCTATAAACCAAATATGGATATACATACAAAAGGTTACTCTTTTTTATAAAATACTAGGTATTTTTAGGGGCAAGCAAGAAATAAAGCATTGTATTTACATTTTATATGCTCTGAAATAAATGAATGTAAAATGTAAATTATCAGTATATCAAGGGAATCTTTCAAAAGCCTTGCATTCAGCCCATATAGAATAGCTCATATAGCTAAGAAAACCATAAAAGGTGAAAAACACATATAATATAGACTAACAGCAAAACTTAGTTTTAAGCATTTAAAAATATGCAATTAAAGCAAGTTTAATGTAAAAATATGAGATTTTTTCCCCTGAAATTTGAGAATTTAATTATTTTTTTCAATGGTTTTAATTGGAACTCTCACAGCCTGATTCTATCAGGAATTATTTGACAAAATGCTCAGTGCTCAAAGATCTATTTTCTTCTAGCTTTTTGCACAAATCTTTAGAAGGTTTTGGGTTCTTCTTCCTAAATGAGTTGAATTTTTTTAAATGCTGAAGTTTTCTGGAAAAGGAAAACTGTATCTCAGCCAGTTGAATTTACTGTCTTATAGAATGTACTATTATTTAAACTCTTCAATCACGTGAGATATTTGACTTGAGGAAAACCTATACAAAACTTAAAGCAAAACAGATGTCACACTAATGAATGCAGGAGGATTCTTGAGATCCTCTTTTTGCACATCGCAACAAAGGAAATGATAAATAAATAATCTTAACATTTCCCTAGAGACAAAACTTTAAGATAAAAAGACTTGCTTTTTCACTTGAACCAATAAAACCATTATATTGAATTCCAAGGTACTGAGTACTTTCCAACCGCCCAAGAAATACCAGTTAAGGGCAATAATCTAGCATAATTGTTACTGGGATTTTTTTTAAAAAAACAGATAAGCTTATTGCAAAAAACAGAATACCTAATGGAGTTTAAGTTGCCATTTAAAAAGGATTTAATCAAGCTTTTTTGGTTAATCGCAGCCTCTCACAAGACTGTTGGGTATCTCTTAGTGCCAGTATTTAGCACTTCTGCCAACTGTCTGAATTTTCAGGCAATCTGCTGATAAAAATAAACTCAGCTTTTGACTAGTTATAATTTGACAAGTTTTAATTTCGCATTTTAAGAAATTAACCAACTCCCTGCAGATCATTCTGTCTTAGGAGCAGTTTCATTTCCCTGGAGAAGCAACATGTAAATTTTTGAGTTGCAAGAGAATCCAAACGTAGGTGCGCGGAGCAGAGGCGGGCTAGGAGAGCCGATGGTGGTTCTCAGGAAGTGATTGATGGAGTTTGGGGGTACTTGGTTCCTAGAGCAGATGCGGAAAAAAACTTGTCCAGATTCAGTCACAGTTTCTTGCAGATGAGACCCATTGGTATTGGTATGCTAAAACACCTCAGGCTTTGTCCTGATTTTGTAGTGACCTTATAACATAAGAAGGCCTAATTTTTTTTTTTTTTTTTTTTTTTTTTTAAAAGCATGCCTGTAAATTTTGAGTTAAACTGTTGCTGGAAATTCAGCTATGCAATCTCTTCATATAAGAAGAGCTGCTTGTCAGAGGCATTTGTGAGCCTTCACAGGCCACACAAAGAACTCACTAACTCTCCCACCTTTGTTTTTAGAAAGCTTTTTTTTTTTTTATTGTCCAGACTGTTTATCTGGAATGATGTTTTCAAGTTTGACACTTTTTTGAGAGGAGACCATATCCAGTCTACCATGAGATGTAAAATCTGAAGAAATTATTCTTTTGGATCAGATGTAGTCCCAAGCCTACTGCTGACAGCACAGTGACATTACACTATAGTAATGGGGTAGGATACTGTTGTCCTGTAATATAGCATAATATCATGTGTTACAAGCTCAGTCTGAAATGCTTTTGCTTGGTGTATTGTAGATGTGTCAGCAGTTCTTTTGCATAGCATTTACTGTTCATTTAGAAATAGGTAGGCAGGCAGAAAGACCAGGAATGTGTGATTCTCTCTTTGAACCTTGATTTTTATCTTGACTCAAGTGGATCTTGTAGTGATCAGTTCCATTCTCTGTATGGGAAAAATTAATCTTTTCCTCAGCCTACATAGTAGCATCATTCAGACTTCTTATGATTTCATATCTCTGGGCTATGAAAGAGTGGTGGTAGATTCTGCCCTGCTAAAGCATTTGTTGCTTTTTATATTTGATTTTGTTCTCCTTCTTATAATGTTATCTTTCTGTGGTAAAAAGTAGCTGCTGTACATCTCCTAGTACAACTACTCTAATCTCTTTTCTGATCTACAGCAGAGGAGCTGAGCTCACTATTTGAAAAAAAGAATTTCAGAGTAAAATCTCCGTGTTCTGGGAAGCAGTCAATATTGTCTGTGCGACTTGAGCAGTGTCCGCTGCAGCTGAATAACCCCTTCAATGAGTACTCAAAATTTGATGGCAAGGTAAGTGGACCGGATGTTCTTCTCATATCCAGGTGGTCCCTGACCT
This sequence comes from Phaethon aethereus, assembly GCF_964289735.1. Taxonomy (NCBI): domain Eukaryota; kingdom Metazoa; phylum Chordata; class Aves; order Phaethontiformes; family Phaethontidae; genus Phaethon; species Phaethon aethereus. Next base: position 12,031,848 of record NC_138596.1, on the reverse strand, counting down.
GAAAATGATGGGCCTTAGGCAGTTCTTGTGTGCATTTACTTGTTCAAGATTTAATTAGACTTTATGGTAGGCCATCATTTAGTCTTAAATGTAATGGTTCCAGGTTTGGTAGAACCATTTCTCCTGTTTTCATTACAAAATTACTCCTTATCATTAGGCATGCTTAATGTCCTAGGACATCTCTCTACAGAGTTGATGGTGAGACCCTTTGTATAAATTATTGGTTATTTGGCATTTTAAAAAAAAAAATCTATTCTGTCTAGCCACATCACAGCACTTGCTGAATATTCCATGGTTTATGCTGTCTTTACCCTCAAAGTGCTCCAATGAGAGTGGGAAAAGTCACTGTCTGTTTTGAGGGTGAAATAGGTCGATATCTGGGGCAAAAAAGGACTAAACAATATAGTTCTGTGCAAGTACTCATTTATGTAATACATGGAGGAGGTTCACTACAAACCTGGTAGGTCAAATTAATTCCTTGACTACGTTCATTTCAAGAGCTTGCATTTGATATTGCTCAGAATTGTAGATAACTATTTTTCCTTGTGTGCAGTTTAGTTACTCTGTATTGTCTATTTTTTTCTCTGTCATAAACTCTAGAAACTGAAATATAAACATTGGTGTGATGGATCAGTGTCATATTGTTCCAAAACAATTATAAATACTGCACAGGTCTGTTTTCTGCTGGATTTGTTTGTGGAGTCTCCTGGGGGAGTATGAAGTTTGAGCTTCATTACCATTGTGATGGAAGAATTTCATATTCTGTTAAATATTCTTAAAGTGGAAAGTCAGATATGTAATTTCAGTAGCATATCTAAAAGTATTTAGAATATTTGTGAAATGGTAGCTTTTGCTACATGAGCTTCATAGTTTAAAAGCTGCCTCTATTGTTATTTTATACTTACCAGTATGTAGTAATCTGTGCTAGTTCAGTTATTCAAAATTTCTGGCTTCAGTAGTAAATGATAGCAGTACTTCAATGCTGACAACGCTAAGATGCCTGTTTTCTAAACTCAAAGCTTGCTGTTCTTACCAAATGGAATTTCAGTTTGGCAAACATTTAAATGTACTTCCAACAGTCATGCACAGAGGAAGTAAAAATAAAATAAGTACTACTTTATTAAGAGAACTTCATTGTAATTTAATAGTGTGCCAGTCTTGTTGCTTTAATACTTGAGCATGATTTGGGCTGAACTGCTAGAAGTTTTCTCAGAAACTTGAGGAACGTAAGCATGTTTCCTTCCCACTTCGATAATCCAAACTACTTTTTACTCTATTAATAGGAATTATAGTTGACTGTAATGAACATCTTAATTTTCATATTTAAAAGTCGGATGCATTTAGCAGGTGTTCGGTCCATTTGAAGGAGATTGTACTATACAGAATAGGTTGAGATGTTAATGAAATACCTCGATGTTAGTCAATTGTGATTTGTAGGGTGATCTAGACATCAAAATACCTTTTTAACTCTCAAAAATAACTGTATTGTCATTTTGTTATGTAATCTCACTATGTTAATTTTAACAGCATTCTTTATGTTACTCTGGTAAGTTTGTCAATAGTATGCTTATAAAATTTATTTTCTATACTTCCATATGTATTGTCTTTTTTTTTAAATACCTACTTGACCATCTGAGATACAGAAGAAACATTATAGTTCAGTAGTGAGTTATTTTACTTCAGTTCTGTTGTATTTTAAGACAGTAGTGTAAACCTGAAAACCATCTAGCTTTAAAAAATTCTTTTTAAAGAAATATCATAGGTCTCGTAATTTTTTTTATTGATAATAGATGAGCGGTATTTTTCACATAAATACAATTCTTCCAGGGAATAGTGCGTGACTTATTTACGTAATTAACAGAGCCACATATCTCTTGGGGAAATGGTACATAATTGGGGAGAGGCAGGGGGGATGAGGACGGGCTAGGGGCCTAATTAAACATGTCTTAAAACCCCCCTACTTAATTATGTATTTACTCAAGGGATCACAGTGGCTCTGAAATCTTTAAGATTGTAACTAGGCCTTTGGTATATATATATATATATTTGAGTTTTGTAAAGCAGATTTTTAGCTTGTTGAACAACACAGGTTTTGTGGTTCACTGGTAAAGCATGAGGAAAGTTTTACTTGCTGAATCAAAGCTCTTTGTTCATGTGTGTACTCAGCTTAACTTTTCTGAATGGTTTTAACTTGCCACTAATTCAGCTCCTCAACTGACCTGAAATCAAATAAAACCATTCTCTTCAGGGTCCTTCTCGCCCCTCCCTCCATTTGATGCACCGTTTTAAAATAATCAGTTAAAATAAGAAAACATTGCATGCTGTAATGTCAACCAAGCACATTTATTAAAATGCTTACATCTTGCAGGTGTTTTCTGCCAGATTTAGTGTCTTTTTCATAACCACTTCTGCAATTTTATGAAATAATAAAATTTTAAAGCACTCTAATTTCTTCTTGTTCTGATCAGTTCATTAATTATCAAAATAGTAGAGAATATGGCTTGTGAAATGCAACCACAATGGAAATATTCTAATCAGCTCAAGAATTCAGTTGATTCTTGCCCCACAGCTACACGGGACGGACCTGTGGCTTTCATGTCCATTGTAAAACTTCAGCTCTTAATGAAAGACACACCCACAGTAACTACTCTTGGCCGTATCTTCAAGTTTTTCCTTAAAATAGTTAAAGTAAAATTAACCCTTGCGTCTGTTTGCATGGTTTAAATCATGTGTACATCTTGGTTAATAAATCTTGAAAACTGTTGCTAAGAGTGTTGTATGAAAAGAAGCCTGTAGTTATTTGTGATTATGTCAGTTGTCATTTGTATAGAAAATTACTTGAAGGCTTAAGAAATCAGTGGCCAAATTGATTTCCTTTATCTGCATGCAAATTAAATTATCATCCATTTTATAGATAACTTTGGATATATTTCTGTTTGCAGAATTTGAAAAATCAGATTCTGATGGCTTATGGTTCCAACTTGCCAATTATTGATAAGGTTGGGAAAATAAGACTCACCATCAGACAGATTTGAAAGCTGTAGCCAGGTACCACAGATGAAACACAAGAGCGTTGTAATGGCTCATTTCAGTGACACAACTGTGAGATTCACAAGATTCAGTTTACATATACGTTACCTACCTGTTTTCATTAATTGTCTTGAAAGCATGTGTTATCTTTTCATTCTATAGAAATTCAGAATATTTCTTTCCAAATTACAAGTGTAATTTGCATGAGTTGCTGGAAAGCCATGATGATGAGTTTTGTCTGAGATATTTATCTTAAAGCATACTGATTTAGTACAGTATTAGTGTCAAAACTATTCAACTGCATGACCATTCCCACTAGTAAGAAAAATGTTACCAAGATGTGTTTAGTTACTGGAATAGAGGAAAATCATGCTAGAATTAAATGTTCAGCTTTGTAGGAACCGCATACTGAATGAATAACTGCTGAGGCCTCTGTTTACATTTCCCCTTGAAATCATCTTTGAAGCCAGTCCACATCCATTGTTCTTCCAGGTCTCTGCTACCTGTAAGAAATTTTCATCACTAAAATGTCTCGTCAAATCAATTTTTGACGTGCCTGCCACCGAATGGCTGCTCCTTGCATCCTCAGAAGAATGTTGGCAAACACAGAAGTGTTACAGGACAGTCAAAAAAGAGATGCTAAAGGTGCACAACGTAGTCAAAGAAGAAAGTTGGACAATCACAATCAAAATGGAAGGAAGGGATCATGCAGCTCTAGAATAAACTTGAGTTACAAGGCCAAAAACCTTTCCTGCATGCAGACTAGTTTTCTCAAGATATTTTAATTTCGGTTTTCATGACTGCTAGTTGAAAATGAAAATTTAAGGAAGTCTGGCTTTTCTGACCTTACAGGGGTTTTGTGGGTTTACTTGACTACTGGAGATAATTTAAATAAAAATAGGTCAACATTATTTTTGGCTGGACAGACACTAAAAATCCTATTGTGAGGAATGGTACCTCTGTATAGTGTTACAGGGTTTCTTGTGGCTAATTTTGGTAATGGGTTAATACCCAACAGTTTCTCTTGTAGCAACTGTTTTAAAAATGATGCTGTAGAAAGCATGGGGGAAGGGATAATTCATGAGTGCTAATTGCTTGGCTGTTAATTTTCATAAGTGTTGATAGAAGCAGTTCCTTAAATTAAACTTTGTTTAAAATGTATCAAGGGAAATATTCCACAATGTCGGGCCTGAAGTGAAAATTAATATGAATGCTGTGGCAATTAACACGTACTGGTTAATAGCTTTTAGCAGCATTTTGGGATGATAGTCCTTAAATACATTTTTGCATGCTGCTCTTGTTTCAGTCTTGTTTGACTGTATGTCTGGATAATCGTGAACAAATGTTTTGCACAATCTCCAGCATTAAATAGCTTTACGCAAAGAAAGTAGATAAAGAACTTAAAAAAGAAGCAATACTGCTTTAATTAATATGGAAAATGTCTAAAATAATTAATCCAGGATTAAAATCTCAGTGTGGGGGGAAAAAAAAAGCATTTTTTTATTTAAATGTTTTGCCCCTGAGCTGAGCGGAATGATCCTCATCTGAATCCTAAATAAGTTTGCATAGTTGTTTTTTTTTTTAAAGCATTTGCTCATTCTGCCAATTTTAGTGGTTTGCATACTACCCGCAGTCTGTTACATAGTTGAAATGAAGGCGTTTACGATGTTATCATTTATGTTATGTTACATACATGTTAGCATGATGTTTATAAAAATGCAGGGTCAGTATTTATGCTTGGAAAGCTCCTGCTGTAGCTGCACCCAGAGCCAAGGCCCTGACAAAGCCGTGCTGCGCCGGGCAGTGCCGCCGGCGCGGAGCCCCTCCGCTGGCCCCGGCGCCACGGAGACCAGCCGCTCCGTGTGCTGGGCTGCCGCGGACCTCCCTGCCTCAGGAGCGAGGTGTGTCCATTTTGCTGAAATGGAAACAGTCCTTTCCCTTGGCTTTTGTTTGCTGGTCGTTTGTATTCCGTCGTGCTGGAGAGCCACCTCTGCTGGGGGACGCTGGGGCTCGCCCGGGGGACGGAGGAGCCGGCTGGCTCTCCAGCGCGACCGGCGCTCGGAGGAGCGGCGTGTTCCCGGCTGGGCAGCCCTGGTGAAGCTCCGCTTCGGGCCTTAGGCCGTCGGTGCCGCGCCTGCGCCTGCCCTCGTGGCCAGCACCGGTGTTTCGGCATGGTCAGCATGCCGCCTCTGCAGCGGGTAACAATCTACAACACCGGGGATGCCGGAACAGCCACGGAACGGGTTTTTAGAAACACAGGCTGCTGCCTCTTGCTCAACCCGGTTCAAAATCTGCAGTGCATTTCTTAAGACTCCTAAAATAAGTGGCAGAAACATGTAATGGTGTCATGCTTTCCCTTTGGTGTCCAGAAACTCCCTGTAAAAATTCTCACCCAGTTGGGAGAACCTGGGAGAGAAATCTCCCGTAACGCTGGGAGCCGCTCGGCGCTCGGAGTGCGTGTTGCTAATGACGTAGGGTTTCGTAACGCTCGCTCTTGGGCGTAGCGTCACGTGCCCTGCTGTACAGAGGGCGAGTCCAGTAATGCTTTTGTTCAGATGAAGATTCTTAACTGAAAAATTACCACTTTCTAAAACAAATTTTCTTTCATAATACGTGATTAACATGAGTCGTGCTGATAGCAGAGTTGCATTTAAATGAAACGCCCCTGTATTAAGAATGCCTGGTTTGTTCTTTACTGTGTCGAAGCTGTAATGATTTTGATGCCTAATCAGTGCACTTAACTGTTTCCTCTGCCCCTGCAGATTTGGTGGGTCTTGCTGGGTAGAGAGGAGCCCTGCACAGAGGGACGCCTTAAAAACCGTGCTGGAGGTTAGAGCGCAACAGTCCTTGGGTTTCCATACAGTGACGGAAATACATTAAGCTTGACTGTAGCTTAATTTAAAATACTTCAGGACGTGTTTTGTTACTTCATACAGAAAAGCCATTTACAAAGAGAAAAGGAAGCACCTCATAATGGTGGCTGAACACTTTATTTTAAGTAACTGGAGGCACAGACAGAAAACTGTTACGAATTCTGCAGTGGGAACAGTCACTTGAACAGTCACACGCTACCACTGTGTGTAGGTGCAGTGGGGAACGGCTGTGCATGTACGGCGCTGTCTGCCGTGGGGTGTTTTCACATGCACGCGGTGGCTCTGGTACTTTGCAAAAACAGTGCAGAAATACTGTAGCCACCCTTCTAGCCCCGACTGTAGCCTGGGGTAGCAGATAAGAAGGCTGAACGTCAGTGTTGCACTGTCATCTCTGTTTGGGGACTTGAATTTTATCTCACAGTACCAGGCATCTCACTTGCATTAAAAAATATTTTTCTGGCCTTATGCAAATTAAATTAATGTGGATCTGTTTTGATTAACTTTGGCTTGAGGGCACATTCAGTTCACTTCTCCCTTGTCTGTACTCACTTCTTTGTCTTTTGTTGCTGTTGATTGTAGGTGCCCTTACTAGACTGCGTTCCTGTCTTACGGAGGAGATGCTCTGTTGAAACTGGGTCTGGTTTTGTTCGTGGCTAGTTGCAGTTTTTGAACTCGCTGAGATGAGACCACAATCCTGTTCGGATAGTCCTTTCCAAAGGACTTTATTGTTCTGTGAAACCTCTGCTCTCTGGCATTCCTGTGTCGGGCATGTTTTATCAATACTGGCACACTTGTGTGGCACTTAAACTCTGAATAAGATGATACTTGAAACTAAGTTTTGAAGATCTGCAAAGTATGCTAGTACGTAACAAAGAATTAAATTGATTTGCTATGTGTGCATTTAGCTACAATTCATTTTAATTGTCCTTATGAAGTTAAAAAGTATTAGCGTCAGATAAAGATTCATCACCATAGTATGATTTAAAGCTGGTGCTATAGAAAGCAGGCATGTGTTCTGGCAGATGTTTATATAAGGCACTGTCTCTTCTGACAGCAGTTAAAAAGTATGGTTGTAGTA